>NC_072406.2:106807857-107130714 GCF_028858775.2 Pan troglodytes | reverse complement strand
AAGAAAAGACATTCAAATTGGAAAAGAGGCACTCAAATTATTTCTGCTAGTTGATGATAGAATCATATGCCTAGAAATATCTAAAGACCCCTTTTTAAGTCTTCTAGACTTAATTAACAACTTCAGTAAACTTTCGGGGTACAAAAATCTGTAGAATTTGTATGCACCAATAAGATTCAAGATGAGAACTATATCAGAAAGTAAATCTCATTTAAAATACCCACACATTTGCAAGATAGCCAAACAGAAACAGCTCCAGTCTGCAGCTCCCAACAAGATCAATGCAGAAGGTTGGTAATTTCTACATTTCCAACTGAGGTACCTGGCACATGTCACTGGGACTGGTTAGACAGTGGGTGCAGCTCACGGAGAGTGAGCCAAAGCAGGGTGGGGCATCACCTCACCCAGGAAGCACAAGAGGTTGGGGAACCCCCTCCCTTAGCCAAAGGAAGCCATGAGAGATTGTGCCTCGAGGAATGGTGCACTCTGGCCCAGATACTATGCTTTTCCCATGGTCTTTGCAACCCACAGACCAGAAGATTCCATTGGAAGTCTACACCACCAGGACCCAGGGTTTCAAGCACAAAACTGGGTGGCCATTTGGTCAGACACTGAGCTAGGTGGAGGAGTTATTTTTCATACCCCAGTGGCACCTGGAAAACCAGCAAGATAGAAACATTCACTTCCCTGAAAAGGCGGCTGAAGCCAGGGAGCCAAGTGGCCTAGCTCAGTGGAATCCACCCCCACAAAGCACAAGAAGCTAAGTTCCACTTGCTGGAAATTGTCGCTGCCAGCATTGCAGTCTGAAGTTTTCCTAAGATACTAGTGCTTGATGGGGGGAGGGGAATTCACCATTACTGAGTCTGAAGTGGGCAGTATTCCCCTCACAGTGTAAACAAAGCCACCAGGAAGTTTGAACTGGGCAGAACCCACCACAGCTTGGCAAAGCTGCTGTAGCCAGACAGCCTCTCTAGATTCCTCCTCTCTGAGCAGGGCACCTCTGAAAGAAAGGCAGCAGCCTCAGGCAGAGGCTGTTAGATAAAACTCCCATCTCACTGGGACAGGGGACCTGGGGGAAGGGGTGGCTGAGGACACACTTCAGCAGAGTTAAACTTTTCTGCCTTCCTGCTCTGAAGAGAGCAGCTGATCTCCCAGCACAGTGGGAGAGCACAGCTCAAGCTCACTGAAAGAACAGACTGCCTCCTCCAGTGGGCCCCTGATCCCTGTGCCTCCTAACTGGGAGACACCTCCTAGCAGGGGTCAACAGACATATGACACAGGAGAGCTCCATCTGGCTGGCATCTAGTGGGAGCTCCTCTGGGAGGAAGCTTCCAGAGGAAGGAACAGGCAGCAATCTTTGCTGTTCTGCAAGCTTCACTGGTGATACCCAGGCAAACAGAGTCTGGAGAAGACATCCAGCAAACTCCACCAGACCTGAAGCAGAGGGGCCTGACAATTAGAAGGAAAACTAACAGGCAGAAAGCAATATCATCAACATCAACACAAAAGATGTCCGCAAAGAAACCTCACATGAAGATCACCAACATCAAAGACCAAAGGTAGATAAATCAACAAACATGAGGAAAAACTTGCAAAAAGATTGAAAATTCCAAAAACCAGAACACATCTTCTCCTCCAAAGAATCACAACTACTTGCCAGCAAGGGAACAAAACTGGATGAAGAATGAGTTTGACAAACTGACAGAAGTTGGCTTCAGAAGGTGGGTAATAACAAGCTCCTCCAAGTTAAAGGAGCATGGTCTAACTCAATGCAAGGAAGCTAGGAACCTTGAAAAAAGGTTAGATGAATTGCTAATTAGAATAACCAGTTTAGAGAAGAACATAAATGACCTGATGGAGCTGAAAAACACGGCATGAGAACTTCATAAAGCATACACAATTATCAATAGCCAAATTGATCAAGCAGAAGAAAGAATATCACAGATTGAAGATCAAATTAATGAAATAAAGTGTGAAGACAAGATCAGAAAAAAATGAATCAAAAGAAACAGACAAAGCCTCCAAGAAATATGGCACTGTATGAAAAGACCAAACCTACATTTCATTGGTGTACCTGAAAGTGATGGGGAAAATGGAACCAAGTTGGAAACACACTTCAGGTTATTATCCAGGAGAATTTCCCCAATCTAGCAAGACAGGCCAACATTCAAATTCAGGAAATACAGAGAACACTGCAAAATACTCCTTGAGAAGAGCAACCCCAAGACACATAATTGTCAGATTCGCCAAGGCTGAAATGAAGAAAAAAATGTTAATGGCAGCCAGAGTGAAAGGTTGGGTTACCCACAAAGGGAAGCCCACCAGACTAATAGTGGATCTCTCTGCAGAAACCCTACAAGCCATAAGAGAGTGGGGGCCAATATTCAACATTTTTTTTTTTTTGGACAGAGTCTTGCTCTGTGCCTAGGCTGGAGTGCAATGGCACGATTTCAGTTCACTGCAAGCTCCGCCTCGTGGGTTCATGCCATTCTCTTGCCTCAGCCTCTCCGAGTAGCTGGGACTACAGGTACCCACCACCACGCCTGGCTAATTTTTGTTGTATTTTTAGTAGAGATGGGGTTTCACTGTGGTTTCAATCTCCTGATCAACATTCTTTTTTTTAATTATACTTTAAGTTTTAGGGTACATGTGCACAATGTGCAGGTTAGTTACATATGTATACATGTGCCATGTTGGTGTGCTGCACCCATTAACTCATCATTTAACATTAGGTATATCTCCTAATGCTGTCCCTCCCCCCTCCCCCCTCCCCCCACTCCACAACAGGCCCCAGTGTATGATGTTCCCCTTCCTGTGTCAACATTCTTAAAGAAAAGAATTTTCAACCCAGAATTTCATATCCAGCCAAACTAAGCTTTATAAGTGAAGGAGAAATAAAATCATTTACAGACAAGCAAATGCCGAGAGATTTTGTCACCACCAGGCCTGCCTTACAAGAGCTCCTCAAGGAAGCACTAAATATGGAAGAGAAAACTGGTAGCAGTCACTGCAAAAACATGCCAAATTGTAAAGATCATCGACACTATGAAGAAACTGCATCAACTAATGGGCAAAATAACCAGCTAGCATCATAATGACAGGATCAAATTCACACATAACAATATTAACCTTAAATGTAAATGGGCTAAATGCCCCAATTAAAAGACACAGACTGGCAGGTTGGAAATGAGTCAAGACCCATCAATGTGCTATGTTCAGGAGACCCATCTCACATGCGAAGACACACATAGGCTCAAAATAAAGGGATGGAGGAAGATTTACCAAGCAAATGGAAAGCAAAAATATAGCAGGAGTTGCAATCCTAGTCTCTGATAAAACAGACCTTAAACCAACAAAGATCAAAGGACACAAAAAAGGCCATTACATAAAGGTAAAGGGATCAATGCAACAAGAAGAGCTAACTATCCTAAATACATATGCACCCAATCCAGGAGCACCCAGATTCATAAAACAAGTTCTTAGAGACCTACAAAGAGACTTAGACTCCCACACAATAACTGTGGGAGACTTTAACACCCCACTCTCAATATTAGATAGATCAATGAGACAGAAAATTAACAAGGATATTCAGGACTTGAACTCAGTTCTGGAACAAGTGCACCTAATAGACCTTCAGAACTCTCCACCCCAAATCAACAGAATATACATTCTTCTCAGAACCACATCACACTTATTCTAACATTGAACACATAATTGAAAGTAAAACACTCCTCAGCAAATGCAAAAGAACGGAAATCATTACTAACAGTCTCTCAGACCATAGTGCAATAAAATTAGAACTCAGCTTAACTCACTCAAGAGAGTCACTTCCAAAATGGCCGAATAGGAACAGCTCTGTTCTACAGCTCCCAGTGAGATTGATACAGAAGATGGGTGATTTCTGCATTTCCAACTGAGGTAACTGGTTCATCTCATTGGGACTGGTTGGACTTTGGGTTCAGCCCACAGAGAGTGAGCTGAAGCAGAGTGGAGCATCGCCTCACCCGGGAAGCACCAGGGGTTGGGGGGTTTCTCTTTTCTAGCCAAGGGAAGCTGTGAGTGACCGTACCTGGAGGAATGGTACACTCCTGCCCAAATACTGCACTTTTCCCATGGTCTTCACAACTGGCTGACCTGGAGATTCCCTCCGTGCTTGGTGCAGCAGGTCCAATGCCCACGGAGCCTTGCTTGCTGCTAGCTCAGCAGTCTGAGATTGATCTGGGACACTGGAGCTTGGCGGTGGTGAGGTGTGTCTGCCATTGCTGATGCTTGAGTCAGCAGTTCTATGCTCACAGCATAAACAAAGCGGCAGGGAAGCTTGAACTGGGCAGAGCCCACCACAGCTTAGCAAGACCTACTGCTGCTCTAGATTCAACATCTGGGGGCAGGACATATCTGAACAAAAGGCAGCAGACAGCTTCTGCAGACTTAAATGTCCCTGCCTGACAGCTCTGAAGAGAGCAGTGGTTCTCTGAGCACAGTGTTTGAGATCCGACAACAGAAAGGCTACCTCCTCAAGTGGGTCCCTGACCTCCTTATAGCCTGGCTGGGAGACACCTCCCAGAGAGGGCCAACTGACACCTCATACAGATGAGTGCCACTCTGGGATGAAGCTTCCAGAGGAAGGATCAGACAGCAATATTTGCTGTTCTGCAGCCTCCGCTGGTGATACCGAGGCAAACAGGGTCTGGAGTGGACCTCCAGCAAACTCCAACAGACCTGTCACTGAGGGGCCTGTCTGGTAGAAGGAAAATTAACAAACAGAAAGGAATAGAATCAACATCAACAAAAAGGACATCCACACCAAAACCCCATCCGTAGGTCACCAACATCAAAGACTAAGGGTAGGTAAAACCACAAAGAAGGGGAGAAACCAGAGCAGAGAGGCTGAAAATTCCAAAAAACAGAATGCCTCTTCTCCTCCAAAGGAACACAACCCCTCACCAGCAAGGGAACAAAACTGGAGGGAGAATGAGTTTGACAAGTTGACAGAAGTAGGTTTCAGAAGATCAGTAATAACAAACTTCTCCAAGCTAAAGGAGCATATTCTAACCTATCACAAGGAAGCTAAAAACCCTGAAAAAAGGTTAGACAAATTGCTAACTAGAATAACCAGTGTAGACAAGACCTTAAATGACCTAATAGAAGTGAAAACCACAGTATGAGAACTGCATGAAGCATACACAAGCTTCAATAGCTGATTCAATCAAGTAGAAGAAAGGATATCCTTTCAAAGGATTGAAGATCAAATTAATGAAATAAAGCAAGAAGACAAGATTAGAGAAAAAAGAATGAAAGGAAATTAATGAAGCCTCCGAGAAATATGGGACTATGTGGAAAGACCAAATCTACATTTGATTGCTGTACCTGAAAGTGATGGGGAGAACAGAACCAAGTTAGAAAACACTCTTCAAGATATTATTCAGGAGAATTTCACAAACCTAGCAAGGGAGGCCAACGTTCAAATTCGGGAAATACAGAGAACAGCACAAAGATACTCCTTGAGAAGAGGAACTTGAAGACACATAATTGTCAGATTCACCAAGGTTGAAATGAAGGAAAAAATGTTAAGGGCAGCCAGAGTGAAAGGTTGGGTTACCCACAAAGGGAAGCGCATCAGAATAACAGCAGATCCCACAGCAGATCCCTCATCAGAAACCCTGCAAGCCAGAAGAGAGTAAGGGCCAATATTCAACATTCTTAAAGAAAAGAATTTTCAACCCAGAATTTCATATCCAGCCAAATTAAGATTCATAAGTGAAGGAGAAATAAAATCTTTTACAGACAAACAAATGCAGAGAGATTTTGTCACCACCAGGCCTGCTTTACAAGGACTCCTGAAGGAAACATTAAACATGAAAAGGAACAACCAGTACCAGCCACTGCAAAAATATACCAAATTATAAAAACCATTGATGCTATGAAGAAACTGCATCAATTAACAGATGAAATAACCAGCTAGCATCATAATGACAGGATCAAATTCACACATAACAATATTAACCTTAAATGTAAGTGGGCTAAGTGCCCCAATTAAAAGACACAGACTGGCAAATTGGATAAAGAGTCAAGACCCTTCAGTGTGCTGTATTCAGGAGAACCATCTCATGTGCAAAGACACACATAGGCTCAAAATAAAGGGGTGGAGGAAGATCTACCAAGCAAATGGAAAGCAAAACAAAGCAGGGGTCACAATCCTGGTCTCTGATAAAACAGACTTTAATCCAACAAAGATCAAAAGAGACAAAGAAGGCCATTACATAATGGTAAACAGATCAATGCAACAAGAAGAGTTAACTATCCTAAATATACATGCACCCAATGCAGAAGCACCCAGATTCATAAAGCAAGTCCTTAGAGACCTACAAAGAGACTTAGACTCCCACACAACAATAATGGGAGACTTTAACACCCCACTCTCAATATTAGACAGATCAATGAGACAGAAAATTAACAAGGATATCCAGGTCTTGAACTCAGCTCTGGACAAAGCAGACTTAATAGACATCTACAGAATTCTCCACCCCAAATCAATAGAATATACATTCTTCTCAGCACTATGTTGCACTTATTCTAAAATTGACCACATAATTGGAAGTAAAACACTCCTCAGCATATGTAAAAGAACAGAAATCACAACAAACTGTCTCATAGACCACAGTGCAATCAAGTTAGAACTCAGGATTAAGAAACTCACTCAAAACCGCATAACTACATGGAATCTGAACAACCTGCTCCTGAATGACTACTGAGTAAATAATGAAATTAAGACATAAATAAAAATGTTCTTTGAAACCAATGAGAACAAAGACACAAGGTACCAGAATATCTGGGAGACATTTAAAGCAGTGTGTAGAGAGAAATTAATAGCACTAAATGCCCACAAGAGAAAGCAGGAAAGATCTAAAATCGACAGCCTAATGTCACAATTAAAGGAACTAGAGAAGCAAGAGCAAACAAATTCAAAAGCTAGCAGAAGGCAAGAAATAACTAAGATCAGAGCAGAACTGAAGGAGATCGAGACACAAAAAAACCTTCAAAACATCAATAAATCCAAGAGCTGGTTTTTTGAAAAGATCAACAAAATAGATAGACCACTAGCAAGACTAATAAAGAAGAGAGAAGAATCAAATAGACAATAAAAAATGATATAGGGGATGTTACCACCGAACACACAGAAACACAAACTACCATCAGAGAATACTATAAACACCTCTATGCAAATAAACTAGAAAATCTAGAAGAAATGGATAAATTCCTGCACACATACACCCTCCCAAGGCTAAATCAGGAAGTAGTTGAATCTCTGAATAGATCAATAACAGGTTCTGAAATTCAGGCAATAATTAATCGCCAACCAACGAAAGAAAACCCAGGACCAGATGAATACACAGTCAAATTCTACCAGAGGTACAAAGAGGAGCTGGTACCATTCCTTCTGAAACTATTCCAAACAATAGAGAAAGACAGAATCCTCCCTAACTCATTTTATGAAGCTAGCATCATCCTGATATCAAAGCCTGGCAGAGACACAACAAAAAAAGAAAGTTTTAGGCCAATATCCCTGATGAACATTGATATGAAAATCCTCAATAAAATACTGGCAAACCAAATCTGGCAGCACATCAAAAAGCTTATCCACCACAATCAAGTTGGCTTCACCCCTGGGATGCAAGGCTGGTTCAGCGTACACAAATCAATAAATGTAATCCATCACATAAACAGAACCAAGGACAAAAACCACATGATTATCTCAATAGATGCAGAAAAGGCCTTTGACAAAATTCAACAGCCTTTCATGCTAAAACCTCTCAATAAACTAGGTATTGATGGAACGTATCTCAAAATAATAAGAGCTATTTATGACAAACACACAGCCAATATCATACTGAATGGGCAATAACTGAAAGCATTTCCTTTGAAAACCGGCACAAGACAAGGATGCCCTCTCTCACCACTCCTATTCAACATAGTATTGGAAGCTCTGGCTAGGGCAATCAGGCAAGAGAAAGAAATAAATGGTATTCAGTTAGGAAAAGAGGAAGTCAAATTGTCTCTGTTTGCAAATGACATGATTTTATATTTAGAAAACCCCATCGTCTCAGCCCAAAATCTCCTTAAGCTGATAAGCAACTTCAGCAAAGTCTCAGGACACAAAATCAATATGCAAAAATCACAAGCATTCCTATACACCAATAACAAACAAACAGCCAAATCATGATTGAACTCCCATTCACAATTACCACAAAGAAAATAAACTACCTAGGAATCCAAATTACAAGGGATGTGAAAGAACTCTTCAAGGAGAACTACAAACCACTGCTGAATGAAATAAAAAGGATGCAAACAAATGGAAAAAACATTCCGTGCTCATGGATAGGAAGAATCAATATTGTGAAAATGGCCACACTGTCCAAAGTAATTTATAGATTCAATGCTATCCCCATCGAGCTACCACTGACTTTCTTCACAGAATTGGAAAAAACCTACTTTAAAGTTAAAATGGAACCAAAAAAGAGCCCGCATTGCCAACACAATTCTAAGCAAAAAGAACAAAGCTGGAGGCATCATGCTTCCTGACTTCAAACTATACTACAAGGCTACAGTAACCAAACAGCATGGTACTTGTATCAAAACATATATATATAGACCAGTGAGGCCAAATAGAGGCCTCAGATAAGAGGTGCATCTACAACCATCTTATCTTTACAAACCTGACAAAAACAAACAATGGGGGAAGGGATTCCCTATTTAATAAATGGTGCTGGGAAAACTGGCTAGCCATATGTAGAAAGCCAAAACTGGGTCCCTTCATTACATCTTACAGAAAAATTAACTGAAGATGGACTAAAGACTTAAACGTAAAAACTAAAACCATAAAAACCCTAGAAGAAAACCTAGACAATACCATTCAGGACATAGGCATGGGCAAAAACTTCATGACTAAAACACCAAAAGCAATGGCAACAAAAGCCACAATTGACAAATGAGAGCTAATTAAACTAAAGAGCTTCTGCACAGCAAAAGAAACTATCATCAGGTTCAAAAGGAAACCTACAGAATGGGAGAAAAATTTTGCAATCTATCCATCTGACAAAGGGCTAAAATCCAGAATCTACAAAGAACTTAAATAAATTTACAAGAAATAAACAAACAACCCCATCAAAAAATGGGAAAAGGATATGAACAGACAGTTCTCAAAGAAGACATTTATGCAGCCAACAGACATATGAAAAAATGCTCATTATCACTGGTCATTAGAAAAATGCAAATCAAGGCTGGGTGCGGTGGCTCATGCACACAAAATGCTGTAATCCCAGCATTTTGGGAGGCTGAGGTGGGCGGATCATGAGGTCAGGAGATCGAGACCATCCTGGCTAACACAGTGAAACCCCATCTCTACTAAAAATACAAAAAAATTAGCCAGGCTTAGCGGTGGGCACCTGTAGTCCTAGCTACTGGGGAGGCTGAGGCAGGAGAATGGCATGAACCCAGGAGGTGGAGCTTGCAGTGAGCCGAGATCGCACCACTGCACTCCAGCCTGGCTGACTGAGTGAGACTCCATCTCAAAAAAAAAAAAAAAGAAAGAAAGAAAAATGCAAATCAAAACCTCAATGAGATACCATCTCATGCATTAGAATGGTGATCATTAAATTGTCAGGAAACAACAGATGCTGCAGAGGATGTGGAGAAATAGAAATGCTTCTACACCGTTGATGGGAGTGTAAATTAGTTCAACAATTGTGGAAGACAGTGTGGTGATTCCTCAAGGATCTGGAACTAGAAATACCATTCGACCCAGAAATCCCATTACTGGGTATATATCCAAAGAACCATAAATCATGCTACTATAAAGACACATGCACAAGTATGTTTATTGTGGCAATATTCACAATAACAAAGACTTGGAACCAACCCAAATGTCCATCAATGATAGACTGGATAAAGACAATGTGGCACATATACACCATGGAATACTATGCAGCCATAAATAAGGATGAGTTCACGTCCTTTGCAGGGACATGGATGAAACTGGAAACCATCATTCTCAGCAAAATATCACAATGACAGAAAACCAAACACCACATGTTCTCACTCATAAGTGGGAGCTGAACAATGAGAATACATGTACACAGGGAGGGGAACATCACACACCAGGGACTGTTGGGAGTGTGGGGCTGAAGGAGGGATAGCATTAGGAGAAATACCTAATGTAAATGACGAGTTGATGAGTACAGCAAATCAACATGGCACATGTATACTTATGTAACAAACCTGCATGTTGTACACATGTACCCTAGAACATAAAGTATAATAATAAAATAATAATCATAATAATAATAAAAAACACCTTATGGTTCAGAAATGCCAAAAAAAAAGAAGAAAAGAAAGAAACTCACTCAGAACTGCACAACTACATGGCAACTGAACAACCGGCTCCTGAATGACTACTGGGTAAATAAAGAAATTAAGGCAGAAATAATTAAGTTCTTTAAACCAAAGAGAACAAAGACACAAGGTACCACAATCTCTAGGACACAGCTAAAGCAGTGTTTAGAGGAAAATTTATAGCATTAAATGCCCACAGGAGAAAGTGAGAAATATCTAAAATCGACACTCTAACATCACAATTAAAAGAACTAGAGAAGCAAGAGCAAACAAATTCAAAAGCTAGCAGAAGACAAGAAATAACTAAGATCAGAGCAGAACTGAAGGAGATAGAGACACGAAAAACCCTTCAAAAAGCTGGAGGCATCACGCTACCTGACTTCAAATTATACTGCAAGGCTACAGTAACCAAAACAGCATGGTACTGGTACCAAAACAGATATATAGATCAATGGAACAGAATGGAGCCCTCAGAAATAATGCCGCGTATCTACAACTATCTGATCTTTGACAAACCTGACAAAAACAAGAAATGGAGAAAGGATTCCCTATTTAATAAATGGTGCTGGGAAAACTGGCTAGCCATATGTAGAAAGCTGAAACTGGATCCCTTCCTTACACCTTATACAAAAATTAATTCAAGATGGATTAAAGACTTAAACGTTAGACCTAAAACCATAAAAACCCTAGAAGAAAACCGAGGCATTACCATTCAGGACATAGGCATAGGCAAGGACTTCATGTCTAAAACACCAAAAGCAATGGCAACAAAAACCATAATTGACAAATGGGATCTAATTAAACTAAACAGCTTCTGCACAGCAAAAGAAACTACCATCAGAGTGAACAGGCAACCTACAAAATGGGAGAAAATTTTCACAACCTACTCATCTGACAAAGGGCTAAATCCAGAATCTACAATGAACTCAAACAAATTTACAAGAAAAAAACAAACAACCCCATGAAAAAGTGGGTGAAGGATATGCACAGACACTTCTCAAAAGAAGACATTTATGCAGCCAAAAGACACATGAAAAAATGCTCATCATCACTGGCCATCAGAGAAATGCAAATCAAAACCACAATGAGATACCATCTCACACCAGTTAGAATGGCAATCATTAAAAAGTCAGGAAACAACAGGTGCTGGAGAGGATGTGGAGAAACAGGAACAGTTTTACACTGTTGGTGGGACTGTAAACTAGTTTAACCATTGTGGAAGTCAGTGTGGTGATTCCTCAGGGATCTAGAACTAGAAATATCATTTGACCCAGCCATCCCATTACTGGGTATATACCCAAAGGATTATAAATCATGCTGCTATAAAGACACATGCACACATATGTTTATTGTGGCACTATTCACAATAGCAAAGACTTGGAACCAACCCAAATGTCCAACAATGATAGACTGGATTAAGAAAATGTGGCACATATACAGCATGGAATACTACGCAGCCATAAAAAATGATGAGTTCATGTCCTTTGTAGGGACATGGATGTACTTGGAAATCATCATTCTCAGTAAACTATTGCAAGGACAAAAAACCAAACACCACATGTTCTCACTCATAGGTGGGAATTGAACAATGAGAACACATGGACACAGGAAGGGGAACATCACACTCTGGGGACTGTTGTGAGGTGGGGGGAGGGGGGAGGGATAGCATTAGGAGATATACCTAATGCTAAATGATGAGTTAATGGGTGCAGCACACCAGCATGGCACATGTATACATATGTAACTAACCTGCACATTGTGCACATGTACCCTAAAACTTAAAGTATAATAATAATAAAATAAAAATTAAAAAAAAAGAAAAAGAAAAACCGTTCAAAAAAATCAATGAATCCAGGAGCAGGTTTTTTGAAAAGATTAACAACATAGATAGACCACTAGCTAGATTAATAAAGAAGAAAAGGGAAAAGAATCAAATAGACACAACAAATAATGATAAAGGGGATATAACCACTGATCCCACAGAAATACAAACTACCATCAAAAAATACTATAAACACCTCTACACAAATAAACTAGAAAGCCTAGAAGAAATGGATAAATTCCTGGACACATACACCCTCCCAAGAGTAAACCAGAAAGAAGTTGAATGCCTGAATAGACCAATGACAAGTTCTGAAATTGAGGCAGTAACTAAGAGCCTACCAACCAAAAAAAGCCCAGGACCTGATAGATTAACAGATGAATTGTACCAGAGGTACAAAGAGAAGCTGGTACCAGTCTTTCTGAAACTGCTTCAAGCAAAAGAAAACGAGCGACTCCTCCTCAACTTATTTTATGAGGCCAGCATCATCCTGATACCAAAACCTGGCAGAGACACAAGAAAATAAACTTTTAGGCCAATACCCCTGATGAACATCAATGTGAAAATCCTCAATAAAATACTGTCCAACCGAATCCAGCAGCACATCAAAAAGCATATCCACCACGATCAAGTTGGCTTTATCTATGGGATTAAAGGCTGGTTCAACATACACAAATCAATAAACGTAGGCCGGGTGAGGTGGCTCATGCTTGTAACCCCAGCACTTTGGGAGGCCAAAGCAGGTGGATCATGAGGTCAGGAGCTCACAAGCAGCCTGGTTAACATGGGGAAACCCCGTCTGTACTAAAGATACAAAAAATTAGCCAGATGTGGTGGCATGCACCTGTAATTCCACATACTTAGGAGGCTGAAGCAGCAGAATCGCTTGAACCTGGGAGGTGCAGGTTGCAGTGAACTGAAATCACACCATTGTACTCCAGCCTGGGTAACAGGGGGAGACTCCATCTCAAAATAAATAAATAAATAAATAAATAAATGAATAAATAAATGTAATCCATCACATAAACAGAACCAATGACAAAAACCACATGATTATTTCAACAGATGCAGAAAAGGCCTTCAATAAAGTTCAACACTCTCAGTAAACTCTCAGTAAACTAGGTATTGATGGAATGTATCTCAAAATAATAAGAGCTATTTATGACAAACCCACAGCCAAAATCATACTGAATGGGCAAAAGCTGGAAGTATTTCCTTGGAAAACTGGCACAAGACAAGGATGTCTTCTCTCAACACTCCTATTAAACACAGTATTGGAAGATCTGGTCAGGACAATCAGGCAAGAGAAAGAAATAAAGGATATTCAAATAGAAGGAGAGGAAGTCAAATTGCCTCTGTTTGCATATGAAATGATTTTATATTTCAAAAAACCCATTTTCTCAGCCCAAAATCTCCTTAAGCTGACAAGCAACTTCAGCAAAGTCTCAGGATACAAAATCAATATGTAAAAATCACAAGCATTTCTATACAACAGTAGTAGACAAACAGCCAAATCATGAGTGAACTCCCATTCATAATTGCTACAAAGACAGCAAAATACCTAGGAATACAACTTGCAAGGGATGTGAAGGACCTCTTCAAGAACTACAAACCACTCCTCAAGGAATTAAGACAGGACACGAACAAATGGAAAAACATTCCATGCTCATGGATAGGAAGAATTAATATCATGAAAATGGCCATAGTGCCCAAAGTAATTTATAGATTCAATGCTATCCCCATTCAAGCTACCATTGACTTTCTTCACAGAATTGGAAAAAACCTACTTTAAATTTCATATGGAACATAAAAAGAGCCCGCATTGCCAAGACAATCCTAAGAAAAAGAACAAAGCTGGAGACATCATGCCACCTGACTTCAAACTATACTACAAGGCTACAGTAACCAAACCAGCATGGTACTGGTACCAAAACAGATATATAGACCAGTGGAACTGAACAGAGGCCTCAGAAATAACACCACACATCTACAAACATCTGATATTTGACAAACCTCACAAAAACAAGCAATGGGGAAAGGATTCAATCTCTTCAATCCTGCAGTCTCACTACTGGGTATATACCCAAAGGAAGAAAAAAGTCATTATATAAAAACACACCTTCATTCATTTTCTCACAACACAATTCACAATAGCAAATTCAAGGAACCAACCTAAATGTCCATCAGTGGTTGTTCGGATAAAGAAAATGTGGTGTATTTAGACCATGGAGTACCAGATAGTCATAAAAAAAACAGAATGAAATCATGCTTTTTGCAGCAACCTGGAAGGAGCTGGAGGCCATTTTCTTATGTGAACTAACTCAGAAACAGAAAATTAAATACCACATGGTCTCACTTGTAAGTGGGAGCTAAACAATGGGTACACATGGACATAAAGATGGAAATTGTAGACACTGGGGACTCCAAAATTGTGGAGGATGGACTGGGAGGCAAAGTTTGGTGAATTACCTATTGGGTATAATGTTCATCATTTGGGTAATGGGTACATTAGAAGCCCAGTCCCCACCAGTACACAACATAGCCATGTAAGAAATATGAGCATGTATACCACGACTGTATAATGCAACAAAATTTTTAAAAACTAACCTGTGGAATGATAGTGGATACCTTATGAGAGGATGTGGCAGTAGAAAGAATGAGGATGCCTTAGAAACAAAATTCTTTTTTATAGGTTATATAAATACATTCACTTTATGTTAGTGCATTGAGCTGTACATTTAGAAAATGTGCATCTTTTTCTATGTATATTTTACTTCAATGAAAAAGCTTATTTAAAAACAAAGTGTTCTGCAGAAGCAATATTTGAAGCAGTAATATCTGAGAATTTCCCAAAATTAAGGACAGACAGCAAACCACAGATCCAAGAGCCTCAAAGAACACCAAGTAGGTTAGGTACCCAAAAGTCTACACCTAGGCACATCATATTCAAATGAATAAAATAAAGACTAAGCAAACATCTTGAAAGAAGCTAAGGGAAGAAAACATCCTAGCTATCTAGGAACAAGAATAAGAATTACATCAAACATCTCTTAAAAGTTCATGCAAATAAGAAGAGAGCGAAGCAAAATATTTAAAGTGTTGGAAAACATTCTCACCCACTTTGCTTTCTGTATCCAGAAAATTTATCCTTCTTAATTGAAGGAGAGATAAGGACTCTCACTCATAGAAAGTTGAGAAAATTTGTCTTTAGTTGCTGCCTTGCAAGAAATGTTAAAAATTTCCTCAGAAAGAAGAAAATGATACAAGCCAAACACTGACCCACATAAAGAAAAGAACAATGTTAGAGAAGGAGTAATTGATGGCAACATAAAACTTTTATTTTTCTTATTCTTAATTGTCAGACAGATAGTAGTTTGCTCAAAATAATAATGACAACAATATATTTGGTAATTACAGCTTATGGATAGGTGAAATTAATGGCAGTAATGATATAAGGAATTGGAGGGAGGAGTTAAGAATACTTTGATACAGGTAGATGCACTACCCATGAAGCAGTGTAGTGTTATTTGAAAATGAACTTGGATTAATTACAAATATAAATTGCAAACTCTAGTGAAATTACTAAAGTAAATATTGAAATATTTTGTGTTAAGAAGAAGAAATTAAATTATATAAAATGCTCATTTAAAACCATAGAAGGCAGAACAAGAATTGATGACAAAAACAGAAGAAGAACAAAGGCAATGAGTAGAAAACAACAACAAATGTGTTAGATATAATCCTACTATATCAAAATCACTTTAAATATAACTAAATATACCAACTAAAAGACAGAAACTATCAGAGTGGATAAAAAACAAGGTCCAACTATATGTATGATACCAAAAGCTTGTTCTTTGAAAATAAATTTAACAAACCTCTAGCCAGTTTCACCAAGAGTAAAAAGAGAGAAAACATATTTTAATAACGTCAAAATTAGAAGAGGTATAACTATTGACACCTTAGATATTGAAAGGATAATAAGTATATATTATGGGCAACTCTCTGCCCACAACCACGGTAATTTAAATGAAATCGATTAATTTCTTAAAGACAAAATCTTCCAAAACTCAGACAAAAGAAAATAGATAATCTGCTTAAGCCTTTATTTACCAGCTTAATTGAATCAATAATTAATAACTTCCAAAACAGAAAGCCATAAGCCCTAATTATGTTCATTCTTGAATTCCTCCAAACATTTAAGAAAAAAAAATACCAATTATCTTTAATCTCTTCCAGAAAATAGTGGCTGTCTTCACACCTCACAGTTTCCTGGCCCTGTAAAATTTCCCTGAGTACAGGGCTTCTTAGGCTCAGTTGCTCTGGAGAGTGTGCTTCCCTTTTCCAGTGGGAAAAAATCAGGTACCTGATAAAATGAGTTATGGAGGAAACCTGGGCAGGAAAGCCTCCCTTTTCAGCCTCATTCCTTATCTTCTTTGATCCTTGGTGCCTCCAAATACTGAACCTTATGAGAATTATAGTGACATAGATTAGCATCTCCTCTTGATAACTCTTCCTCTGCTGATATTTAACGTTACAACTCCATCCTCTATGCTGTGTCAATTGTCAGCCCTCTATTGTCTTTCCATGTTCTAGAAATTTGCCAAAGACTTATTGGCTATTTTCTATTCTCCTCTCTTTTTACTTCAACAGCCTAATTTTAATTTGTAATTTAGTTATTGAAATTTCTGTGGGATCCTGACACAGGGAAAAAGGTATGTTATCTGCTGCAAAGCAGGAACTATTTAAATGTAAATTCTAAGGAAATGTAGAGTTTACTCTAAAGATAAATTATAAATTCAAAGAAAAATTGTATGTGAAAGATGCAATTATTAACCCCCCTTCCAAATATTCCCATTTGGTCAAACAGCAGTTTTATGAAACACACTTCTGGCATAATAAAATTCCTTTAGGTATGGCCTCTGCTTAAATGGAAACACCTTTCTTAGGTGTCTAACTTTTAGATTACTTCCCAGACTGGAATTTAATTCAGGATAACTAGTACAATTCTAGAATTTCCACTTACACTTCAATAAAGATTGTTTTCATCTCCCTACCCCAGCATCAGAGCATGGAATTTTCAAAATGAGAAAGGAT
The DNA here is from genome assembly GCF_028858775.2 of Pan troglodytes. NCBI lineage: Eukaryota > Metazoa > Chordata > Mammalia > Primates > Hominidae > Pan > Pan troglodytes. The sequence goes on along the minus strand of NC_072406.2, from coordinate 107,113,406 downwards.
ATCTTTAAGAATGAACCTACTGTTCAAAGTGGACTTTTCATAATAAACCAACACTCAATACCAGGCCAATTTATGCTGGCTCTCCCTACCACAAATTATCTCTGCTGAAATCCAGACACTTCATCAGGGCTTCATTTATTTTGCTACTGCCATACTGTTTTTACTCATCTCAGTCATCCTCCTCCATTGTGCAAAGATGTCCTTTTTAATCATGTCATCAAATTTAGAGAGATTACAGCTGATGACACAGAAATTTAAAGAATGAAGCTTCTCTAAGAGAAACAGGATGGAGAACACTGGCACCATCTTCTCAGCATTGTTCTGAAATTCACTTTGTTCATCATCTGTGGTCCTACCTGTGAGCTCTGGGTGCTTCAGCAGGAGCAGGAGTCCATATCTCAGAGTGGTACTTGTCATCTCTGTTCCAGCAACAAATAGATCAGGTACATTGCCCACCAAGTTTTCAATAGTGAATTTCAATGGTTGGTTGTCCTTTTCCTAGAAATGATTTCATGCAATTATCTGACAAATTATGTGCCAGCATATCTAATTACACTATATTTTTAAAAACATACTATTTTATAAAGTTAGCCAAAAGAGATACTGGACAGTATAGTATTAGAAAAAAAAAACAACTGTACGATATGGCAGAAACTGCAGATCAGTAGACCCAAATTTTATTTCCTAACAGACCTACAAATTCCATTTATGAAATCATATGCTGCTTAGGTTAGTCACACAGAATATTTCTTTCCCCAGAAATAAAAGCAGAAGTATACTGATGCCCTGTCTTAGTTCAATATTTGTTAAATAACAAAATGGTACTGGTACAGAAACAGATAGATAGACCAGTGGAACAGAACAGAGGCCTCAGAAACAACACCACACATCTACAATTATCTGCTCTTCAACAAACCTGACAAAAACAAGCAGTGGCGAATGGATTCCCTATTTAATAAATGATGCTGGCAAAACTGGCTAGCCATATGAGGAAATCAGAAACTGAACCTCTTCCTTACACCTTATACAAAATTAACTCAAGATGGATTAGAGACTTAAATGTAAAACCTAAAACCATAAAAACCCTAGAAGAAAACCTAGGCAATACCATTCAGGACATAGGCATGGGCAAAAACTTCATGACTAAAACACCAAAAGCAATGGCAACAAAAGCCACAAATGACAAATGACAGCTAATTAAACTAAAGAGCTTCTGCTCAGCAAAGGAAACTATCATCATAATGAACAAGCAACTTACATAATGGGAGAAAATTTTTGCAATCTATCCATCTCACAAAGGGCTAATATCCAGAATCTACAAAAGAACTTAAACACATTTACAAGAAATAAACAACCCCATGAAAAAGTGGGCAAAGGATATGAACAGACACTTCAGAAAAGAAGACAGTTATGTGGCTGACAAACATAAGAAAAAAAGCTCCATCACTGGTCATTAGAGAAATGCAAATCAAAACCGCAATGAGATTCCATCTTACCCAGCAATGGGATTGCTCGGTGTATACCCAAATGATTATAAATCATTCTACTATAAAGATACATGCTCAGGTATGTTTACTGCAGCACTATTTACAATAGCAAACACTTGCAACCAACCTAAATGCCAATGAATGATAGACTGGATAAAGAAAATGTGGCACATATGCACCATAGAATCCTATGCAGCCATAAAAAAGGATTACTTCATGTCCTCTGCAGGGACATGGATGAAACTGGAAACCATCATCCTCAGCAGACTCACACAGGAACAGAAAACCAAACACCTCATGTTCTCACTCATAAGTGGGAGTTGAACAATGAGAACACACGGACACAGAGAGGGGAACATCACACACCAGGGTCTGTCAGGGGGTGGGGGGAAGAGGAGGGAGAGCATTAGGACAAATACCTAAGGCATGTGGGGCTTAAACCTAGATGACAGGTTGATAGGTGCAGCAAACAATCATGGCACGTGTATACCTATGTAACAAACGTGCACATTCATCACATGTATCCCAGAACTTAAGAGTAAAATAAAATAAAACAAAATAAAATAAAAATACCATCTGTTATCATTAATAAAATCTTGTCTTTGTAAAATGGGGTAATAATGCTCATCTCATAGAAATATGTGTGTATTAAAAATGATGCTACATATGAATTACAATAAATGTTAGTCACAAAAAAAAGGATTACCTTGGGGGTACTGATGAATTGCTCAAGTGTCAGAGTCTGAATAAGTAGAGATTCAAATGTCAATCTTCTATATATTACCTGTAGGACCCTGAAAATGAATTTGAGATTCTCTGACCACAGTTTTTTTTATTTGCAAAATAAGGCAAATAAAAATGCTGAGTGTATTGATGTGAGGAGAAATTTTAACGTCTACAAGTTGTCCGGGCCATTTCATGGCACATTGTAGGTCATCCATAAGTGGCACTATAGTAATCATCATCAAATATATATATATACATATATATATATATATATATATATAAAAATTTCAGGAATATTTAAGATTGTTTACTATAAAATATTTACAAAATGCAATGGTAATAACAGTCTGAATTAGACACAGTATATGAACCAAGTAGTGACTTACATTATTATTATTTGCAACTCCTTTCCCAGTTCTCAAAAGTCTATGTCCCAGTGTTCACTGTGTATTTTGACATAAAGCTTGTCCTGGAGTTGCATGGATATGAAGTGGTGAAGGAAGCTCTAATTGATCATGGAGAGGAGTTTTCTGGAAAAGGAATTTTCCCAGTATCCAAAAAAAGCTAGTAAGGAGTTGGTACATGTGTGTCAGTGTGTGTGTGCCTTTGTCTGTATTAGTAATGAGGCAGAAGGGGAATGGAAAACAAAAACACTTGAAGAGCTCCTAAAACTTAGCTTGGCCCATTTGGGTGGCTGTTGAAAATCAGCTTCCTCTTTCTTGCCTGGGATCTCCCTCCTCGTTTCTGTTTCCCTTCCTTTTAGGATCATTTTTAGCAATGGAAAGAGATGTAAGGAGATCTGGCTCTTCTTGCTCATGACGCTGTGGAATTGTAGGATGGTGAAGAGGAGCAATGGAGAAGCATGTTCAAGGTGAAGCCCAATGTCTTAGGCAGGAGTTGAGAAGAACCAAGGGTGGGTGACTCTACTCTGCATCACTGACCTTAACAGTCAGCTATCTTCACAGATAATACTGGAAACATTTCAGAGGTGACCTGATCTTTCATTATAGACGGTTGTTTTCAGTCCTGATGTAGAGGAGGGATTATTTGAAGCAGACAGCCAAGAGAGCTGCTGTGCGCCTGTGCTGTGTTTATACAGGCATAATGGTGCATACAGTGTGGGTATACAAGGTAATTTAATCCTTTTGTCTCAACTTTGTTTCTTTGTTTTCAAAGCAGAAATCATGAACACAAGATTTGAGTTCATTTTCAGAAAGAGTTAAAGAACTATGCTTTCTCCATAGCATAAATGCAGTTTATCTCTTCTAGAACACTTCACCAGAGAATACTTAAGAATATACTTCACTTGAGAATATTTCTCAACAAAATAGTAGCTAACATAATCCAACAGCATATCAAACACATAATCCACCATGATTAAGTGGGTATCATACCAGGGATGCAGGGATGGTTTAACATATGCAAGTCAATAAATGTGATACACCACATAAACAGAATTAAAAGCAAAAATCAAATGATTATCTCACTAGATGATGAAAAGGCATTTGACAAAAATCAGCATCCCTTTATGATTAAAAGCCTCAGTGAAATCAGCATACAAGGGACACACCTCAATGTAATAAAATCCATCTATGACAAGCCCACAGCCAACATAATACTAAATGGGAAAAAGTTGAAAGCATTACCCCTGAAAACAGGAACAAGACAAGGATCCCCACTCTCACCATTCCTCTTCAACACAGTACTGGAAGTCCTAGCCAGAGCAATAAGACCAGAGAAAAAAAATCAAAGGCATCCAAATCAGTAGAAAGGAAGTCAAACTGTCACTGTTTGCTGATGATATGATTTTTTACCTTGAAAACCCTAAAGACTCCCCAGAAAGCTCCCAGAACTGATAAAAGATTTCAGCAAAGTTTCCAGATACAAGATAAATGTACACAAATCAGTAGCTCTCCTGTACACCAACAGCAACCAAGCACAGAATCAAATCAAGAACCCAAATCCCTTTTACAATAGCTGCAAAAATAAAATAAAATACTTAAGAATATACCTAACCAAGAAGTCAAAAGACCTCTGCAAGGAAAACTACAAAACACTGCTGAAAGAAATTATAGATGAGACAAACAAATGGAAATACATCCCATGCTCTTGGATGAGTACAATCAATATGGTGAAAATGACCATACTGCCAAAAGCAATCTACAAATTTAATGCAATTCCCATCAAAATACTACCATCATTCTTCACATAATTAGAAAAAAACAGTTCTAAAATTTGTATCAAACCAAACCAAAAAAGAGCCCAGATAGCCAAAGCAGACTAGGCAAAGAGAAGAAATCTGGATGCATCACACTACCCAATTTCAAACTATACTATAAGGCCATAGTCACCAAAACAGCATGATACTGGCATAAAAATAGGCACAGAGACAAATGGAACAGAATAGAGAACCCAGAAATAAACCCAAATACTTACAGCCAATTAATATTTGACAAAGCAAACAAAAAACTAAAATAGGGAAAGGGCACCCTTTTCAACAAATGGTGTTGGGATAATTGGCTAGCCACATGTAGGAGAATGAACCTGGATCCTCATCTCTCACCTTATACAAAAACCAACTCAAGATGGATTAAGGACTTAAATCTAAGGCCTGAAACTGTAAAAATTCTAGAAGACAATCCCAAAAAATACACTTCTAGATGTTGGCTTATGCAAGGATTTCATGACCAAGAACCCAAATGCAAATGCAATAAAAACCAAGATAAACAGTTCGGACTTAATTAAACTAAAGTGCTTTTGCACAGCAAAAGGAACAGTTAGCAGAGTAAATAGACAACTCACAGAGTGGGAGAAAATTTTCACAATCTATACATCTAAGAAATGACTAATATCCAGAATCTAAAACAAACTCAAATAAATCAGTAAGAAAAAACAAACAAACAATCCCATCAAAAAGTGGGCTAAGGACATGAATAGGCAATTCTCAAAAGAAGATATGCAAATGGCCAACAAACTTATGAAAAATGCTCAACATCACTAATGATCAAGGAAATGCAAATCAAAACCGCAATGCAATACCACCTCACTCCTGCAAGAATGGCCATAATCAAAAAAATAATAAAACGGTAGATGTTGGCATGGATGCGGTGATCAGGAAACATTTCTACACTGCTACCCTGCTGGTGGGAATGTAAACTAGTACAGCCACTATGGAAAACAGTGTAGAGCTTCCTTAAAGAACTGAAAGTAGAACTACCATTTGATCCAGCAATCCCACTACTGGGTATCTATCCAGAGGAAAAGAAATCACTATACGAAAAAGATACTTGCACATGCATGTTTATAGCAGCACAATTCACAACTGCAAAATTGTGGAACCAACCCAAATGTCCATCAATCAATGAATGGATAAAGAAACTCTGGTATATATATATATATATGATGGAATACTACTCAGCCATAAAAAGGAGTGAATTAACAGCATTTGCAGCAACCTGATGAGATTGGAGACTATTATTCTAAGTGAAGTAGCTCAGGAATGGAAAACCAAACTTCTTATGTTCTCACTGATATGTGGGACCTAAGTTGTGAGGATGCAAAGGCATAAGAATGATGAAATGGACTGTGGGGACTTGGGAGAAAGAGTGGGAAGGGGGTGAGGGATAAAAGATTACAAATATGGTGCAGTGTATATTGCTCAGGTGATGGATGCACCAAAATCTCACAAATCACCACTAAAGAACTTATTCATGTAACCAAATACCACCTGTACCCCAATAACTGATGGAAAAAAATAAAAATAAAGATAATTTGACATCTTCCATTCTAATTTGGATGCCCTTTATATCTTTCTCTTGTCTGATTGCTCTAGCTATGACCTACAGTACTATCTTGAATAACAATGATGACAGTGGGCATCTTTATTGTGTTCCAGATCTTAGAGAAAAGGCTTTCAGTTTTTCCCCATTCAATATCATACTAGTTGTGTGTCTGTTGTATATGGATTTTATGTTAAAATATGTGCCTTCTATCCCCAGTTTTTTGAGGAGTTTTTTCATGGAGGGATGTTAAATTGTATCAAATGCTTTTTCAGCATCAATTGAAATGATTATATTGTTTTTAATGCTTCATTCTGTGAATAGGATGTATCACATTGATTGACTTGAGTGTGTAGAACCATCCTTACATCCCAGGGATAAATCCTACCTGGTCATGATGAATGATCTTTGTAATGTATTGTTGAATTCACCTTGCTAGTATTTTGTAGAGGATTTTTGCATCAATATCCATCAGAGATATTGACCTATAGTTTTCTTTTTTTGTGTGTCTTTGTCTGATTTTTGTATCGGAGTAATACCAGCCTCATATAATGACTTTGGAAGTCTTCCCATCTCCTCTGTTTCTTGGAATGTTTTGAGTAGGATTGGTATTCATTCTTCTTTAAGTGTTTGGTAGAATTCAGCAGTGAAGTTGTCAGGTCCCAGGACTTTCTTTAGTGGAAAAGTTTTTATTACAGCTTCCACCTTGTTACCTGTTATTGGTCTGTTCATGCTTTTTTATTTCTTCATGGTTCAGTCTTGGTACATTCTATATGTCCAGGAATTTGTTTATTTCTTCTAGATTTCACGATTATTGGCATATAGTTGTTCATATTAGCCACTAATGATCCTTCCAATTTCTTTGGTATCAGTTGTGATGTCTCCTTTTTTATTTCTGATTTCATTCATTTGGATTTTCTTACTTTTTTACCTAGTCTGGCTAATGGTTCATAAATTTGTTTAACTTTTCAAAAGAAACCAACTTTTTGTTTCATTGATCTTTTTTTTCATATATATATATATTTAAAAAATAACTTATCCAAAATCTGTATTTATGCATCAAGGTTTACATTTTATGTCTTGTACCGATGTTATTGTTGACAACTTATATTTCCTCTGTGAGAATCCCAATTGTCTGTTTCTCTTAGTATTTTCCTTTGGGTCCATCAGTTTTCCTTTTGTATTTTTTTATTTCAATTTCATTTCTTTCTACTCTGATCTTTATTATTTCTTTTCTCCTACTAATTTTGGGTTTGGTTTGCTCTTGCTTTTCTAGTTCTTTAAGATGCACCGTTAGATTGTTTATTTGAAGTTTTTCCTCTTTTTGATGTAGGACTTATAACTATAAACTTCCGTCTTAGTACTGGTTTGCTGTAGACCGCAGGTTTTTGTATCCATTATCAGTTGTTTCAAGAAATTTTTCAATTTCCTTTTTAGTCTCTTTATGGACTCACTAGTCATTTAGGAGCATACTGTTTAATTTCCATGTATAAGTATAGTTTCCAAAATTCCCCTTGTTATTGATTACTAGTTTTATTCTATTGCAGCCAAAAAAGATGCTTGATATTATTTCAAATTATGTGAATGTTTTAAGAATTGTTTTGTGACCTAACACATAGTTTATCCTTGAGAATGATCCATGTGCTAAAGAAAAGAATGTGTATTCTGTAGCTCTTGAATAAAATGTTCTGTAAATATCTATTAGATCCATTTGTTTTATAGTGCAGATTCAGTTTGATGTACCTTTATTGATTTTCTGTCTGGAATTCTGTCCAATATTGCAAGTGAGGAGTTGAAATCTCCTCCTATTATTTTATTGGGGCCTAATTCCCTCTTTAGCTCTAATTTTTTCTTTATATATCTGGGTGCCTCAGTGTTGGGTGCATATATATTTAAAATTGTTACGTCCTCTTGCTGAATGATCCCATTAACATTATATAATGACCTTCTTTGTCTCTTATAGTTTTATTGTTAAAATCTGTTTTGTCTGATATAAGTATAGCAATGCTGCTCTTTTTTGGTTTTCATTGGCTTGGAATACATCTTTTTCCATCTTTCTATTTTCAGTCTATGTGTCTTTATAGGTGAAATATGTTTCTTTCAGGCCACAAATCATTGGATTATTTTTAATTGATTTAGCCACTCTATGAAGTTTGATCCAAGAGTTTAGTCCATTTACATTCAATATTATTATTGATAAGTAAGGACTTACTCCTGTCATTTTGTTATTTGCTTTTGTTTTTTGGTCTTTTCTTCCTTCTTTCTTTTTTTTCTTGTCTTCCTTTTAATGAAGGTTATTTTCTCTGGCCATATAAGTTAGTTTCATGCTTTTAACTTTTGTGTTTCCATTTTTTTTTTTTTTTTTTTTGGTTTGAGGCTACCATGGGGCTTGAAAATATTATCTTATAATCCATTATTTTAAGCTGATAACAACTTAACACTGTGTGCATTAAAAAAAAAAAAAGCAAAAAGAGAACTAAGAAAGACCATACACCTTAATTTCATTTGCCCACATTTAAAATCCCTTTTGGTTGCTTTTAAGATTGTCTTTTGGGGAAAATATAGCTATTATATTTTCCATACTTTTTAATCCACATTTATGAGCAATTATTGCACATTTTTACATCTACTTGAAGTTGTACCACAACTTATTTATTATTATTTCAGTCTTTTTTCCCCTTTAATTTAGAATAGTTTCTTCTCTTATGTCTTCGAATTCACTTATTTCTTTTGCAGTTTCTAACCTACAATTCGATCCAGTGTGCTTTTCATTTCAGACCTTGCATTGTTTTTTCTGGGTTTTCTATCTGTGTTTTTTTTTATATATCCCCTTTTGATGAGTAGTATGGCCAGTCTTCCCTCTGCTTTCTTGAACATATGGAATCTAGATAGTCAGTTATAACTATCTTATTTTCCTTGTAATGAATTCAATCGTTTAATTTTTAAACCTACTTCTATATATTACTTTTTTTTCATATCTTCCCTTTTGCTTGCATGTCTGATAATTCTTGTTTGGACAAAAACCATTGCGATTTTATGTTAAGGCTGCAGAAAATTTGTATGATCTTTTAAATACTTTTGTGTGTTCTTCCAAAATGTAGTTAAGTTACTAGAAAACAGTTTTATCCTTTTGAGGTTTGTATTTAACTTTATTAGAGCACACCAGAGCAGCTGTTAGCCTATGGATTATTTTTTTCCCTTTTACTGAGGAAATACGCTTTGAACACTCTACCTGATATCCAATGAATTAGAGGTATTTCTCTCTGGAGGATGGTTACAGAAATTATTACTAGCACTATATAAACCCTTGTGCTGTTCTCTGTGCTCTTTTCTTTTGGGGGGGAGGGTGCATTAGTTTTATTTATTTTTTAACATTACAGATTTATTTATTCTTGTTTATTTTTCCATAAGTTATCGGGGTACAGGTAGTATGCTGCCAAGGGGAATTCAGCTGGGGGTGATTGGAGAAGAGTCCAGCCACTGGCCAGCCCTACTCCAGGGGAAGACCACCTTCCCACCCCATCTACCTCTAAATCTTCATCCATCTCTCTGAGAGCTACCTCCACCACACAATAAAACTTTGCACTCATCCTCCAAACCCACATGTGATCCGCTTTCTCCGGTAACTAGGGCAGGAACCCAGGATACAGAAAGCCCTATGTCCTTGCGATAGGCAGAGGGTCTAACTGAGCTAATTAACACAAGCCATCTGCAGACAGTAAAGCTGAAAAAGCACACTGTAACACAGCTCACTTGGGCTTCAGGAATCACAGACACCCGTAGATGTTGCCATGGGGCCAGAGCCCAAAAAGCACTCCCCACAGCCTCTGTACCTGCCCATCTGCATGCTCCCTTGAGCAGTGAAGCACCAAGGAAATGAGCCACACCCCTGTCACACATCCTGCAAGGGGGATAAGGAAACACGCCCATTTCCTTATTATTGAGGGACTGTGAAGCTAAGGCTTTTCTACCCAGATCTGGAATAGCATTGAAGAGCAATGGAAAGGAGAACATAGATATCAGGATAGCTTTAGGTGGAAGAAGGGAGGCCATGTCTCTCAGAGCCAGAGCCTAGAAGGACTGTAGAGATGAGACTCCCCAGAAATAAACCCAGCACACTGTAGAGTTTGGGAGGAGACTCTGGAGTCAGATCTTCTATTTACTCCAGCTGTGTCACTTATTTGCCTTGTGACATTGGACAGATTAATAAACATCTCTGTTCCTCCATGACCTTATCTGTTAAATGAATATGAATTATAATTGTACCAAATTCATTGTATAAGAAATGAATTAATGTTTTCATATGATTAAAATAGTGTCTGCCATACAATAAATACTTCATCATTATATAATTATGAAAATCATTTGTAACTATGCATACTTTTCCATTTTTAAGATCCACCATAATTTATTTACAACCTCCAGTAAAGTTTTGTTTCAAATCTTTTATGAATAATCATAAAATAAGCATTCATATATATAGTAATTAATATATACATTCAGTGATATCCATTAATACTCAAGAAGTGAAACTGTTTGAAGGATGGAGGTGTTTATATGCATTTCTATGAATATCGTCCCATTGGCTTTAAAAGAGAGTAAACAAATTCACACGCTCCTTTATGCCCACATTCATTCATTCATTAAGTAGTCATTAATTTATCTAGTATCTATTGAGCCAATATCTTCTAAACAGTGTTTCAGGTGTCTGGAATTCATTAGTGAGCCAAATAAATTCTCTGCTCATATAAAACATGTATTTTAGGGATGAAACATAAACAGTAAAAATAAATGCAGAGAATTAGCAAAGTTGTTAGCCACTTCTACTTTCTAGTCAGATTGCCCTTGTTCAACTGTTGGCTCTGACACTTAAAAAGCTGTGTGACCTTGAACAAGATACTTAACAGATCATCAGTGCAATTGTTTGGTTGTTCAAATTGGTATAATAATAATATGGTAGGCTAAATAATGTCTTGACATAAAGAGATTAAGCTGGTGGGTTTCATGTAATCACAAGGGTCTTTACATTAGTGTTAAATATAGTGAACCCCAAGTTTATCTTCAAAGAATCAGTATGTCAGTATGTGCATCTATCTTATTGTTTGATTCTCCATTTTAAAGTTTAACTTCCTGATTCTCTTTGCCCCCTTGCTTCCAGTTTCAGTAAACAACTTTCTTACCAGTCCTAATAAATAGTTCACATCTGTTCCCCTGGTCACCTGCTTTGACCCTAGTCACCCCTGGTCACCTGCTCTATCCTGACTCATCCTGAGCCACCAGTTCTGTAACTGCCCTTCCCACCAAACTACTTACCCCACCACTCTGGCTCATACTCCTGCTGTTTTTTAAAAGAGCCAATCGGAATTAGCTTAGACTGTGCAGTCCAACAGACTGTGCAGTCCGACCCTAGCCAATGGGGGAGTGACACAGCAGTAGAGGCTACCTGCATCAGGAATAAGAACCTCTTCCCCTCCTCTGTCCAGGTGTGCTGTCGCCATTGTTCCATCTGCAAGGAGCACTCTTTCTGCAGAAGGTAAAAATTGTCTTGCTGAGAAAATTAAATTCATGTTCAAGTGCTATTTCTTTGCAGCACCGGGGAACAAGCATTTTGCATTTCTAACAATTTGGTGGCCCGTACAGGGACCTATTCTCCTCTGGGGGTAGTCTCCAGTCCTCTCTCCTAAGGAGGTGCCCTGCTGCCTCATTGCTGTGGCCTCAGGGGTGAGGAATTGAGACCCACCTGCTGTGTTGAATAAACCCGGACTCTCAGCAATGCGGAAAGAAACCGGCTGGTGACCTGGAGTAAAGGATCCTCACATACTACGTGGACCAGACAACCTCGTGCACAAGCCAAGGAAGGAAACACTGGAGGAGCTGGTAAAGTATTTCCTTGGTGGTCAAGACTAAGGAAAGAAAAAACACAGGGGCAATGAAGCATTCCTTGATTGGGACATACCAAGGAAAGAGAAGCTGCAGGGGTGGTAAGGCATTCGTTAGTTGGGACTAAAGAAAGAAAATCCATAGGGGGCAGTGAAGTATTCCTTGGTCAGGAGGTTAAAAAGAGGTGAGACCTTTCTAGTGAGGGAAATTGAGCCTCATCCCAAAAGGCAAGACATTTCCTGTAAGGGAAATTGAGCCTCATCCCAAAAGGCAAGACATTTCCTGTAAGGGAATTGAGCCTAACCCCAAAATGTGAAACATTTCTGGTAAGGGAAATTGAGCCTCACCCCAAAAATGGAAAATACCCCAAGTAAGATAAAGGATAAAGCTAACAACAATAATATTCCCCCTAATAATCCCCTAGGCCTAATGTTAAAATATTAGAAGGATAAAAAAAAATCTTATAAAGAGAGAGAGAGAGACAGAGAGTCAAAGAGAGAGAGAAAGAGTAATAAAGTGAAAGCAACGTACCTATTCCTTTAAAAGCCAGGGTAAATTTAAAACCTGTAATTGATCATTGAAGGCCTTCCCCGTGACCCTATAACACTCCATTACTGCCTGTAAAGAAGGCAGGTGGGTCACACCAGTTAGTGCAAGACCTTAGAGCTATTAATCAGATAGTCCAAATTACCCACCCTGTTGTTATGATAATAGATTTAAAAAATGTCTTCTGGGCTTGTCCATTCACAGAGGACAACCAGGACCTATTTGCCTTTGAGTGAGAAGACCCTCACTCCAATTGAAAATAGCAATACTGATAGACAGACAGTCTTACCCCAAGGGTTTACAGTCTCCAAATTTATTTAGTCAAATATTAGAACAAGTCATTTAATTAGCAAAGGTAAACAGCAAATTGAGCTTGAACAGATTGAAGGCATCATATCCTTGCCTCTGCCAGAGACTAAACAAGCGCTTAGAAAATTTTAAGATTAGTTGGGTACTGTCATCTATGGATAGACTCTTATGCCCTAAAAACAAAACCCTTATACAAAAAGCTTACACAAGATGGGCCCAACCCCCTCATTTGGCAATTACCAGAAATCCAACAGGTGGAAAGGTTAAAACAACTATTAGTAACTGCCCCTGTCCTATTTTTGCCCTCCTTAAGCAGCCAGTCCATCTTGTTTTCAGTGTAAACAAGGGCATAGCCTTAGAAATACTTACCCAAGAGCACGGAGGCCACTGACAACCCATAGCCTTCCTATCAAAAATTCTTAACCCAGTAACCCGCAGATGGCCCAAATGCATTCAGTCTTTAGCTGCAACTGCTTTGCTAACAGAAGAAAGTAGAAAAATAACTTTTAGAGGAAACCTCATTGTGAACACACCTCAGCAATTCAGAACTATCCCAAGTCAAAAAAAGCAAAAAGGTAGCTTACTGACTCAAGAATCTTAAAATATGATGCTATTCTGTTAGAAAAGTATGATTTAGTATTAACCACTGATAATTCACTTAACCCAGCAGGTTTCCTAACAGGGGATCTAAATCTTAATTAATTACCATACAAAGGCCGAACCAGACCTAAGAGGAACTCCCTTCAGGATGGGATGACACTTATTTATTTATAGGTGGTGCCACCTGGGTGATTGAGGGAAAAAGACCCAATGGGTATTCAGTAATTGACAGGGAAACTCTTGTAGAAATGGAGTTAGGAAAGTTGCATAATAATTGGTCTGCTCAAACGTGTGAGCTGTTTGCACTCAGTCAAGCCTTAAAGTACTTACAGAACCAGGGAAGAACCATCTATACCAATTCTAAGTATGCCTTTGAAGTGGCTTATACATTTGGAAAAAAAAAAGTTTAGACTGAACGAAGTCTTATTAATAGCAAAGGATAATTAAAATCCCAAACTTACAAGATTTTCAACAGAAGTAAAGTTAGCTACAAGTTAACAGTGTAACATGTATTATCCTAATTTCCAATCTTGTGGCCTTAGGCAGTCTAGTGCCCGGACATGAAGGAAGTTCACTTTGGAAAAGAACAGTTATCATCTTTGACAAAAAAAAGGGGGGGAGTGGAGAATTTATGTAAAAGAAATGTTATATGGTAAATTCTTGTCCTAAAATAGATTAACTGGTTGTTTAAAGAAAGTGATGTTTACAAGTCAGAAAGTTGAGGCATGTCGAAGACTGTCTGTGAAAGTCATGAAAAATGCTATAAAAGGGAATTTATGCAAGAATTGTTGTATAATTTAAAAGTAATTAGGCCTCCTGAATGTAAAATTATTGAAGAAACAGTTTATGTGCAAGGTGTGTAAGGAAAGTAAAACATACTTTTGGTAAAGGAGTTATAAGGAGGCAGAAGAATGTGAATTTTTACCTACATTAAAAGGTTAAAAAAATTGTTTTGAAGGTTTAAGCAAATTTTGAAATGTTAATTGTAAAGGAAATTCTGTGTGTAAACATATTGGCTAAAGTTAAAGGGGTATCATACAGTTTTTCTGTGAACTGGACATTAAAAGCATGACAGTTTTTTTTAAAGCACTAACCCGCTCTTTAATATAAATTATAAAGGGTTAAAAAGAGTCTGTAAAAATCTTACCTTATGGTCAGACATTAAAATTGGATAAATAATGTCTACAAGGTTTTATAAAAATTGAGTTTAACATAAATAACACAGTAATATAAAGGTAAAATTTAGCTTATCTGGTATAAAATCATACAGGAAGCATTGTCAAATATAAAATGACATTTGGCTTTCTTTGGTCTAAAAACCAATAAAAATAGGTGCTAAAAAAAAATTCAGAAGGAAAAAGGATATTGCTAAACCAGAGAAAATTGTTATCCAAACCTCTTATGAGGGAAATCCTGTTCCAACTGCATTGAGGGACCCATTGGGGACCCCAAGGCATGTGTGATGTAGTTCTCAGAGTTTATAGGGGTATAGAAATTTACACCCTGGCGAAAGTTACAGATAGTTGCTTAGCATGTAGGAAAACTAATAAACAAGCTATAAAAACATTACCCCTCAGGGGAAGGAATCCAGGCTTAAGGCCATTCCAGAATATCCAGATTGATTGCATAGAGATGCCTCCAATTAGTCGTCTAAAGTATATTTATTAGTAATAGTAGATCACCTTACTCATTGGGTAGAAGCTATTTCCTTTTCAAGTACAACTGCTAATAGTGTAGTCAAGGTATTAGCTGAAAATATTATACCCAAGTTTAGATTAATAGAAAAGATTGATTCAGATAATAGGACTCATTTCACTGCACATGTCATTAAGAAATGAGCCCAGGTTGCTCGGCACGGTGGCTCATGCCTGTAATCCCAGCACTTTGGGAGGCCGAAGTGGGTGGATCAAGAGATCAGGAGTTTGAGACCAGCCTGACCAACATAGTGAAACCCCGTCTCTAATGAAAATACAAAAATTAGCCAGGCGTGGTGGCGGGCACCTGTAGTCCCAGCTACTCGGGAGGCTGAGGCAGGAGAATGGTGTGAACCTGGGAGGCAGAGGTTGCAGTGAGCCAAGTCATGCCACTGCACTCCAGCCTAGGTTGAAAAAAAAAAAAAGAAATGAGCCCAGGTACTGGATATGACATGGGAATATCATAATCTCTGACACCTACCTTCATCAAGGAAAGTAGGAAGGCCTATTACCCTGTTGAGAGTCTGAACTGCTCCCTGAAAAGACATAGGCCTAGCCCTGTATGAGATGCTTTATGGATTGCCTTATCTACATTCTACTACTGATTTCTCTACATTTGAAACAGAAGATCAGTTTCTTAGAAATTATATACTTGGTTTATCTTCCACTTTCCCTTCCCTCAGAACTAAAGGTCTTTTAGCACAGGTGCCACCCCTAGCATTTCCAGCACACCAGCATCAGCCTGGGGACCACGTCGTTGTCAAAAATTAGAGAGAAGGAAAACTCGAACTGGCGAAGGAACTTACCTAGTGCTCCTAACTACCGAAATGGCAGTCTGGACAGCAGAAAAAGGATGGACCCATCACACCCAAGTCAAGAAAGTGCTGCCCCCTCCAGAGTCATGGGCCGTAGTCCCAGGAGAAAACCCTATCAAACTAAAGATAAGAAAAATTTAACTCCTTTCATCTATTCTGTTACTCCTTCTTCGTTCCTTGCTCTATTGCTGACTATCTAGTTATTAATGTAACCAAGTCAATTTTGCCTCAAACTATTACATTTGATGCTTGCCTTGTTATACCCTGTGGAGATTTGCCAAGTTAGAGGCAACTCTCCACTTCAGAAAACTATCTTTATCCTTCCTAGCTCTCCTCAGACTAAAAATCTGTTAACTGGGATAAGTTAGTTTGAGAAGAGTTTGATGAAGATTCCAGTATAAACTGGAAATCTTGTCCTCCTAGAGCAGAGCTTCTCTGCCACACTTGGCTCAATGCTCTATAAAATACTAAAGAGCAAGGATGGACCACACTAACTACTACTTGCAGTTTCTTAAAACCATATATTCATTTTACTAAAGGAGCTATCCCTCCCCACTGTCAGCTAAACCAATGTAATCCAGTACAGATTACCATCTCTGCTCCCCAGAGTTCTTCCCCTTCATTAAGCCATTTCTATGGTATAGGAGCAGAAGTCTCAGGATCCTTTGAAATGTGCTTCATTGCCTCCTCACTTCCTGTACCCTTTTCTCCCTCTCCTAAGTTCTCCTCTAACCAACATTCTCTTGTTATATACCCAATGATAAAACCAAAGTAGTTGTTGTAGAGGTTAACTATTTAAAACAAACTATAGCAATTGAAACAGGGTATCAGGATGCAAATGCTTGGCTGGAATGGATAAAATATTCTGTTTGCACGATAAACAAAAGTGACTGTAACGCTTGTGCGATAGGCAGGCCAGAGACCCAGATTGTTCCCTTTCCACTTGGGTGGTCCTCTCAGGGACCTGGCATGAGCTGTATGGTAGCTGTCTTCCAGAACCCCACAGCCTGGGGCGATGAGTCATGCAAGGCTCTTTTACTGCTGTTCTCTGAGGTTAAGAGCCCAGTGGGTCAGCCCTCAAGGGCCTTCTGGCCTCCAGTCCCTGATGTTAACTTCACCTCATTCCTTTCACAGCAGGGGGAAAAGTTAGCATTCCTTGAAGATTTAACAGGGTGCAGTGTAACCAAGCCTTTCCAAGAGCTTACCAATCAGTTTGTCCTTGTTCATCCCTGAGCATAAGTGTGGTGGTATCATGGGGGACTATTGCTGGATACTCTGCCAAGTTATTAGAGCAGCACTTGTGCTCTAGTCTAATTCACCATCCCTTTCACTCTAGCATTTCATCAACATGATTACAAAAAAAGAGAGAAAATCATAAAAGAAGAAGTGCCCTATATGGGTCCTTTGACCCCCATGTTTATGTAAATGCTATTAGAGCTCAATGAGGAGTACCAGATGAATTTAAAGCCCGTGATCAAATAGCTTCAGGATTTCAGTCAATATTCTAGTGGATAAAAATTAATAAAAATGTAGACTGGATGAATTACATCTATTATGATCAACAGTGGTTTATTAACTACACTAGAGATGCTGCTAAAGAAATAGCAGTGCAATTAGGGGCTACTAGCCAGATGGCTTGGGAAAATAGAATAGCCTTAGACATTATATCAGCAGAAGGAGGAGGAGTTTGCATCATGATTAAAACTCAATATTGTACCTTCATCCCAAACAATACTGCCCCTGATGGAAGTATAACA
Organism: Pan troglodytes; assembly: GCF_028858775.2. NCBI lineage: Eukaryota > Metazoa > Chordata > Mammalia > Primates > Hominidae > Pan > Pan troglodytes. The sequence continues at coordinate 107,095,813 of NC_072406.2, read as the reverse complement.
AGGCATTGCAAGGTCTAACTGCTCTGTCCAATGAGTTAACCAAAAACTCAGTGGTAAATGACCCCTTTAAAAGGTGCCTAGAAAAATCATTCAGTAAGTGGGAAAAAAAATCATAGCCTCAGTTCTTACTTCTCTCACAGCCATAGTAGGCGTATTCATTCTTGTTGGGTGTTGTGTCATACCATGCATCCGTGGGCTGGTTCACAGACTCATACAGGCAGCACTTACTAAGACGTCCCTTAATTCTCCTCCACCTTATTCAGAGAAGCTTTTTCCTTTAGAGAATCATGCAGAACAACTAAGCCAAGACATTTTAAGGAAGTTTGAAGAGAAAGAACTGTAAAAATTCAAGATGAAGAACTGTTAAATATAGTGAACCCCAAGTTTCTATTCAAAGAATCAGTATGTCAGTATGTTCAGCTCTCTTATTGATTCTCCATTTTAAAGTTTAACTTCCTGGTTCCCTTTGCCCCCTCCCTTCTAATTTCAGTAAACAACTTTCCCACCAGTCCTAATCAGTAGTTCACATCTCTTCCCCTGGTCACCTGCTTTGATATGACTCACCCCTGGTCACCTGCTCCATCCTGACTCATCCTGAGCCACCAGTTCTGTAACTGCCCTTCCTGCCAAACTACATGCCTCACCACTCTGGCTCATACTCCTGCTCTTTTTTAAAATAGCCAATTGGAATTGCTTAGACTGTGCAGTCCAACCTAGCCAATAGGGGAATGACACAGCAGTAAAGGCTATCTCCATCAGGAGTAATAACCTCTTCTCCTCCTCTGTCCAGGTGTGCTCTCACCATTGTTCCATCTGCAAGGAGCACTCTTTCTGCAGAAAGTAAAAATTGCCTTGCCAAGAAAATTAAATTTATGTTTGAGTGCTATTTCTTTGTGACACCAGGGTAAAAGCATTTTGCATTTCTAATGTAAGGGAGATGTGAGAATAAGAGTCAGTAGTAGGAGTAGGAGATGTGACAACAGAAGCAAGTGTTTGGAGTGAAAGAAGGAAGAGTTCATGAGCCAAGGAATGCAGGCAGCCTTTAGGAGGTGAAATAGGCAGGAAAACAGATTATTCACTACAGTCTCCAGGAGAAAACAGACTTGACATCTCCTTGATTTATCTCACCTAGGGGTGTTTGCCAGCACCTCTACTAACACTACATTAATACATTTGCATTTCCCAGTGAAGAAGGTTGAAAGGTATAATGTATAATTTCCATTTGGATCTTCCCATTAATGTAATACTCATTTCCACTTTCTCTTCTATTATCTCTCTGAATCATTTCCCTATGTTTCTATCACCTTAGAGGTTTTGCTGCCATAATACTTGATAGGAAAATAGCAAGTTTTAATCAAGATGTGTGATATGAGCCCAATATTGTAATAAACATTTAACCCTATATGTATGTGTGCATAAGTTACATATATGTGTGTGTATATATATATATGCATATATATAAAATGGGTAAATACACATAATGTACACATACATATATAGATGTTCATGTACACCTGTATCCACATATTATCTTTAAAACGTATTCCAAAATGTAAGTAACTTCTGGGAGATGAGCTGTGAGAAGCATAACAAATTATGTTACTTCTCATTTCTTACATTTCAAGTAGAAGACAGGAAAAGTGGTGAATATAATTTAACATAAGATACTTAGTTGTCTATTCTTTGGAGATGACATGAGGCTAATTATATTAGGACCATAGCATAAAATTACCATCCCACTTATGTTAAAAGTAAAATAATATAGGAGAAGCTGAGAAAGATTAAATCTTTGTAATTCTTCTTAGAAATTTTGCCCAGCCAAGCATGGTAGCTCATGCCTGTAATCCCAGCACTTTGGGAGTCTAAGATGGGTGGATCACTTGAGGTCAGGAGTTCAAGACTAGTCTGGCCAGCATGGTGAAACGCTGTCTCTACTAAAAATACGAAAATTAGCCTGGTATGGGGGTTGGCACCTGTAATCCCAGCTACTTGGGAGGCTGAAGCAGGAGAATCACTTGAACCCTGGAGGTGGAGATTGCAGTGAGCCAAGATCATGCCATTGTACTCCAGCCTAGGCAACAAAAGTGAGACTCCATCTCAAAAAAACAAACAAACAAACAAAAACCAAAAAGAAATTTTGTTTATGTTTGAAGAGAGAAGCATGACAGAACACATGAGCAGCGATATGAAAGCATGTATTTATACTTCATTACATCATTCTAAGTTGGAAACATGAAGTAATAAAAGTAATCTGATTCTTTATTTAGAGATAAAGTAATGACACTTCAAAGTAACACCAGGCCAGGCACAGTGGCTCACACCTGTAATCCCAGCACTTTGGGAGGCTGAGGCAGGCAGATCACAAGGTCAGGAGATTGAGACCATCCTGGCTAACACGGTGAAAACCTGTCTGTACTAAAAATACAAAAAATTAGCCAGGTGTGGTGGCATGCACCTGTAATCCCAGCTACTCAGGAGGCTGAGGCAGGAGAATCACTTGAACCTGGGAGGCGGAGGTTATAGAGAGCTGAGATCACACCACTGCACTCCAGCCTGGGTGACAGAGCAAGACTTTGTCTCAAAAAAAAAAAAAAAAAAAAAAGGAACACCAATGTGGATATAAGAATTCTAACATTTAATGTCCATTCCACCCTTTGACTGATCCTCTGAATATTTCCCTAGAGGTTAGAGCTGCCCCTGGACACAGTTTCTCACTTTCAAATCCAATCCTCAAGTAACTCTAACACTCACCCAAAACAGCTTCCCTACCCTCTTCCTCTTTGTCCTTTCTGTCCTTATCATTTTGAGAACCAGCATGGTCTCCTGGAACTCTATTTTCTTTAATTTCTGACCTACATTATGCATAAAAGAAGGAAGGTCTAATAAACTGACTCAGCAAATAATAATGCTTTTTATTTAGAACATGCAGAAAAGAAATGCCTTTGAATTATAATACACAAATCATATTTCTCTATTTAATAATAACATATTAATAACTCAACATTAGATAAGTATGAGCATTATGTGACAGTCAATGCAACTGTTACAGAGTATGGAGAATAGCAGATATATTTGCACAGTGAAACATAGGAAACTCTCCGTAATGGAGGTCGAATGTTCACTAGATCTTCAGGGAAGGGAAAATGTGAGATGACAGGTGAGAAAAGGCATTACAGATAGTGAAAGATGGATAACGCCCCAGAGGAAAGACAGCTGCAGGGACTGCACAGCAGCAGCCAGGCCATCTGCTCTTCTTCAGACAGGAATGAAGCACAGCTGGTAGAAGGGCGGCACAGAGGCAAATCCATTGACAACTGGAGTGGTGTCAAGGTTCTTTGGGTCAACCAGAGATTTCAGGTTAAAGTTCTGTAAAATGGAGGTCAGAAATAAAAACAGCTCCATGCGGGCCAGGGCTTCTCCCACACAAATCCGTTTTCCTGAAAATAGCAAACACAGAGAGCAGTTACTCCTCATGTGTAACTGTGACAGTGACAAACACTGTCTCTGTAACTGGCACAAACAGAATATGCAATAACTGTTCAGTGAATCGTAGGAGAGATGAAGAGATAGATGGGTGGATGGGTGCATGCATGAATGAATGGATGGATGAGTGGATGGATAAATGGATGAATGGATGGATGGATAGGCAACTGAAAAATGAATGGACATACTTACTCTTCACCTAATATCAGATCTTAACAGGCACCCTGTATTCAACAAATATTTGTTGAGTACCAGCTACATGCCAAGCACTTTATTAAAATCTTTCAAGAGACTTTAAATGTCTTCATCAATCTTTCTTTAGAAACATACATTTCTTGTCCAGTGGGTTGAACTGAGAAGGGCTTAGAGGAGGAGGCTAACATACTGTATTTCCCTTTATATTTCTGGCTCAATATGCAGCCAAAGATTTTTTTCCTCTAGGTACTTTCAGGAGCACATGTCTAAACATGTCACCTTCTCACTTTAAAACTTTAAATGGCTTCCCTGTATGTCCTATAGGATAAGGTCCCAGTGGATTGATCTGGACCCTCACATTCTGTTTCCAGTCTGATGATCCACATCACTCCTTACACTCTTCAAATCCGATACTGTCAACTCTAGGCATAGCCACTCATCATCAGTCTCCAACACACCATGAGGTTTCAAATTTTATATCATGCTGCTCCTTTTAGCCAAGATGAACTTTTCTATTACCACAGTCAGGACATAGGTCAAATTTTATCTCCTTTTTTACCCTCTTCCTCATCTCCTTGAGCAAGAAAATGTTGCCTTCTCTGGGTTTCCTCCACATTATATTTCCATTGAAAAATGTGCTATGGTCTGAATATGCCTCCCCCAATTTCATATGTTGACACATAATCCCAATGCAACATTACTAAAGAGATGGCTCCTTTTAGGAAGTGAATAAGTCAGGAGGGCTCTGTCCTTGCTAAAATAATAACATCAAGAGATGCAAGGGAGCCATTTCTCCCCTTTTGCCTTTTTTGCCCTTCTGCCATATAAGGATACAGAGGGGGCATTATCTGTAAGGAACAGGCCCACATCAGACACTGAACTTGCTGACACCTCGATCTTGGAACTCCCAGCCTTCAGAACTGTGAGAAATAAATTTCCATTATTTATCAATTGCCTAGTCTTGGATATTTTGTTATGGCAGAAGAAACAGACAGCATGGATCACCTAGAATAATAATTACTGATTTATTTATTTATTTATTAGTGTGCGATATGGTTGGGCTCTGTGTCCTTACTCAAATCTCATGTCAAATTGTAATTCCCAATGTTGGGGGAGATACCTGGTGAGAGGTGATTGAATCATGGGGGATAATTTCCCCCTTTCTGTTCTCATGATAGTGAGTGAGTTCTCATGAGATCTGGTTGTTTAAAGGTATGTAGCCTTTCCTCATTTTTCTCTCTCTTCTGCTCTGCCATGGAAAGATGTGCTTGCTTCTGCTCTGCCTCCCACCATGATTGCAAGTTTCTTGAGGTCTCCCAGCCATGCTTCCTGTACAGCCTGTGGATCTGTGAGTGAATTAAAGCTCTTTTCTTCATAAATTACCCAATCTCAGGTAGTTCTTTAAGGCAATGTAAGAATGGACTAATACATGTGCTAAATGTGAATGCTTGAAGGAAGGTTTCTTTTCTTGTTGTCTTGGTATCTACAGTGGCAGATATAAAGCAGATATTAAAGGTCATAGAATAAAGGAAGGAGATTCTATCACCAGATGCTCAGCACACACATTTCAAGTATGGAGATCCAACATCCAAGATACATGGCCATGACTAGGGGAACAGCATGGTGCTCTGCATCACTGCAGAGTATCCTGCTACATTCCCAATGTCCCCCTCATCCCATCCATGGTCATTTGGCAAAGGTTCTAATATCCTTTATTTAGAGCCAATGTCCTGCTCCTGTGGCTCATTATCTCCTTTAATAGCCCTGTCTTCTCTTCTTTTCATCCTCTCTGCCTCCTTTGAGGTAGCTCAAATGTCTTTACTGCTATTAAAATATTACTTATGCCTCACTTTGGGGTATAAGAGTACAAGAAGCAGACAGCTTTTCCGTCTACCTCCCAACCCCCAACAGCCTGTTCTTTCCATATCACAGCCTCAGTCCTATTGAACTACAATGATCTGTTTACTCTGCTTTCCAAACTCAGAAGTGAGCCTTTTAAGACCCTATTCTGTGTTTGCGGATAATTTTATCCTACAAGCCCAGCCTAGGGGGTGAGGGACACCATGTGGAAGACACTCAGTGAAGTTCTGGAGTGAGATGACTTCCTCATGGCTAGTGAGGAAAATGTAATTAGTTTTATCTTCCAGGAGGAGTTCTTGGGTACCTCAGTGGTGTACCTAGAGGCAGAATTCAACCAACCTATATTTCAGCTTTCTCAATTTGGAAGAATTGGATTAGCTCCCCAAAGTCCACTAATCTGGCCCAATAATTAGGATGTATCATGAGCAGTGTGTACACAGGCATTCAGAACAGTGCTCTTGATCATGTACAAAGAGTAATTGTACCACTGCAGAGGAGGCACATGTAAGTTCCAATGGATCAAAAAAGTTATCTTGTACCCTGAAACACAAATGGAAATAAATTTATATTACCTGCTGAGAAAGGCATGAAGTAGTTACTTTTCTTAAAATTGCCACCTTCATCCAGAAAGTGATGAGGGTCAAACATCTCTGGGTTGGGAAATTCTTTGTTGTCATGTAGCACAGAAGTCAGGGAAATTAATATGGTTGTGCCCTAGAAACAAGAGACATAGATGAACTGAGCTGTAAAGAAGTCATGAAGGTTGAAGAAACAGTGGTAATCATGTAGTTAAATCTTTTGATGTGCAGATGAGGAAATCCCGTTCCAAAGAAGAGCAGTACCATTTCCAGATGGATAGACCAAGTAATAAGAGTCATGAACTTAAGGCCCATGACAATAATCTTGCTAAAGTGCCCTGCAATCACATTTGAAGTCCTGAGTACTTGGATACTTGGGTGCAACCTTCTGAATCTGTCCTCCTTTTCATCAAGCTTGGACACTAGTGGCTGTCCACACTTGCTTCTCTATTCCATCACTTCAGTTTTCACCAACCTTATGTGTAGAGTATAACTAAAAGTTGAAGTCTCTGTTGACATGGGAAATGGCCACAGTATCTGTTCACAGGGCATTTGTGAATAAACATATGATTGAATTTCAAATGACATCTTCTGGGATGGTAACAAGTGTAGTGGCAAGGATAAAACTATTGAGTTCTTGTCATTGCCATGCAGTTTGTTTGTCTTCATTTAAAGATATGGGAGAGATATTCATTACAGATTAATCCTAGCTTAAAAATATGGAAGGAATGATGAAATTAGAAAAATCACCTATTTGTAACCATTCAGGTCAAGATCATCAGGTCAGATGAGGATCATTAATGAAAGATAAAACTATTGGATGTGTGACTTGGGAAACAGGGTGTTCTGTCTTGAAGTACCATGCCATAGATTTTCATCATTCACGCATAAAAAGCAGAACCCCTTCAATGGAAAGATCTGGCAGATTCCAACTTATTAGGTGAGGAACTTAGCATAACCAATAATGGCATATGTGACATTATGTGCCCCTGCCTCACCACTGTGATTCAGTGGAATATTCAAAATACTATGTAGTTTTCTTGCCAAAGTCATAACTGGAATATAATATTTAGAAAACAATTACCCAAAACGAGCCCCAGGAAAATTTAAATGACTAATTGCTCAACTCTTCACAGAGATCAACATACTGAAAGGAAACAGAGGAAATGGACTCTTCTTGATTACAGGAGATGAAAATAACAGGATACTGAAACTATGTGCTTATTTCTTGACTGGAGAGTGAATTGCAAGAAAAAAGTGATTAAAATATTATTTTAAAGTTGGGAAATTTTAAATAAAAGCTGTATAGTAAATAATATTATTGTATTAGTAACTCCACAGTATGAATGCTATTATTATTATGTAGGAGAAAACCATTGTTATTGTGCTATACATACTGAAGTATTGAGGTGTAAATAGATGGATGGACAGATATCGAGTAGATATGTATACACACTGCCATATGTACATATACATATGTGTGTGTAATGTTATTTATTTTAAAAAATTTTATAATAAAAATGTTAGGAAAAATTCTACCCCCTAAATTTTCATATAAATAGTCTATAATTTTGTTTTTTAAAAATATTCCCTTGAATATTTATAAACAAGTACTATATTAAAATGTCATTAAGATACCAAAGCAGATTTATTTCAACAAATGTTACTTGAATAAGTAGAAATTTATAGACATTGAAGCATGACCACTATTACTTCATATTATGAAATAAAAATTAATTTGAAATATGTCATTGATCTAGATATAAGAGCTAAAACAAAAAAATTCTGGGAAAGTTGAAAGCCAGTCTTTGGAATCTTGTGCTGACAAATATTCTTTAAATATGACATAAAAGCACAAATCAATTGCACATCTTTGCAGAAAATTCTACTGGACAGGGATGTCTTATATTAGGCATCAATAAAAAATACTCCCTGCACAAGTCCATCCTGCCACCTGTTTTTGTATAGTATGTGAGCTAAAAGTATTTACATTGAACAAATGCAAACAAGAAACAATATTTTTGAAACAATATTTTTGAAACAAACATTTTATAGGAAATTTACATTTGTTTCTATAAAAATTGGAACATATCAATCCTCATTCATTTGCAGATTGTTTGTGACTGCTATCATGCTACAATAGCAGATGTCAAGAATTGCAACAGAAACCACATTGCCTGAAAAGTCTAAAATATTTACTATCTGGCCCATTACAGAGACAGTTTGCCAACTCCTGTCTCAGACTATCATCTCCAGCTAGATAAGTGGATCCAGCCTGTAGCAGAAGAACACATGTATCTGATTTGTAAAGAGGGTAGAATTGGCCACACAGTGCTGCTTTTTTCTGCACTGGGCTATTCCACGAAGAAGGGATTCAATGGGTAATCCCCTTGGGCTCTGGCTTCTCAGGGCTCAAAAGACATCAGGCACAGCATGAGCTGCCCTGCATAGGGGGGAATGAAGAAGCTCATCAGATGCAGCGTTCCCCTCCAGGAGGTCACCAAAGCTGATGCAGTGAACTGGGGAGACTGGCAACTCCTGCCTGATTCTTCAGTATATTTCTCATTTAATTAGTTATAGGAGAAGAAGTAAGTTTCATTACCATTACCCTCAGACCCTAATTTTGAGAAGCGAAAGTCTCCTGGTTATCTCCTGTGTTTGTGAAAACAGAGTGCATTGAAGTCTTTTCTCTTGACCACTAGGGTAAGCCCCATAATCTCTAAGTAAATTATCAATTCTGTCTTCTTCAAAAGATGACATTAGTAATTGCAACCTTACCAAGTCTCATTGCTTTTTCCCCTTGAAAATACAACTTTCAGTTATATTATTTTTTATTTTACTAATAATATGTATTGGTTTTGATTGGAAAAGAGTAGGTTTGAGATGGCAACTGGAGTGTCTGGATAAATACAGAAACCATGTGATAGAAGGCACTGCAAAGCTGTCAAGACAAAAATTGGTCTCAAGCTTCCAAAGGTAGGAGAACCTCAGAGAGCTAAGCTAACACTGACACTCAATTTTCAACTGGATTCACATTATGTCCAATTCTGAATCATGACAACAGGTATCATGTCATTATGACTGCCGATGGGAGAGGAATGAATCTTTCTTTGAAGAATATAAACCTCCTCTGCAATTCTGCAATTTCTTACATATACCATCTGGTATTTAACCAAAAGTTATCAGGCATTTCAAAGATACAACTAAGTGATCACAAGAAGAAAAGTGGGGAGAGGGAACGGCAATAAAAACAGACTCACATTAGGAAACATTTCTTGCATAGTTTTATAAGGCTGGCATAATCTTAATATCAAAAATCTTGAAAATTCTGAGAAATAAAACTATAAACCAAATCTCTTGTGAATGTAAACACTGAAGTCCTAAACAATATGAAGAAGGCCAGTTCATCTCTATGTGCATACTTATTTCTATTTAGTGAGAAATGTAAGCCCAATATATATAATCTGATGTTGTGTGGATATTTGTCCCCTCCAAATCTCATGTTGAAATGTGATTCTCAATGTTGGAGGTGGGTTCTGGTGTGAGAAGTATTTAGGACATGGGGGTGAATTCTTCATGAGTGGCTTAAACCTCTTCCCATGATAATAAGTGATTTCATATTCTGTTAGTTCACACGCAAGCTGGTTGTTTAAAGTCACTTCTACTCCTTTTTCTCTTACTCCCTCTCTTGCCATGTGACATGCTTGCTTCCCCTTCACCTTCTCCGAAGATTGAAAGCTACCTGACGTCCTTACTAGGAGTAGATGCCTGCCCACATTATGCCTCTTGCACAGCCTGCAGAGCCATGAGCCAAAATGAAACTCTTTTATTTATAAATTACCCAGTCAAAGATATTCCTTTATAGCAATGGAAATGGACTAACACACAATTATATAAATAGATGCAGAGTATTGATTTGATAAGATTTTACACACAATTATGACATATATATATATGACAGCAAACTTCTCTAATCTGATAAAAAATATCTACCAAAATCTACTTCAAACATCATTCTCAATATTGAAATGGAACACTTCCACTGCTTCCTGCAGATTAGAAATGAGAAACAAGGATCCCCACTGTCACCAATTCTATTCAATGCTCTCCTAGAAATTCTAGCTAATGCAATAATGAATGCGATAAAGAGACATTAAGCCCATGAGAAATGGAAAATAAGAAATAAAACAATATTAACTCAGATACAGTATAATGTACACAGAAATTACAATGAATCCAGAAATAAATTATGAATAGTGATTAGTAAATTTAGCAAAGTTGACAGATTAACATCATCAGAATGATAAAAACTATTTATGTTCCACAACAAAAATATTAATTATCTAGGGAAAACCAAAGACTCAAAAGCCATGACAACAAAATCACAACATTCCTGGTTAAATAAAAGAAACCCCAAACAAATTGGAAGCATAATTATATTCAGGAATGGAAAGCCTCAACGTGTCAAGATTCAGTTCTTTCCAAACTAGCCTATAAATTTAGTGTCACCCTGACAGAAATTCCAGCCCAAGGTTTTGGGAAATTGACAAACTAATACCTTTAAAAATTATTTGGAAATATAAGCACCTAAGAGTAGCCAAACCAATCTTGAAGAAAGATAATAAATCTGGAGAACACACACTGCCAGACACTAGGACCTGTTACAAACCTTTATAGCCCCAAACTGGAAACAAGAGAAAGTCCAGTTAAACTGCCATATATATGAGTTATGCACTTCTCTCACCCGGTGATGGTAGAGGTTAAAAATGATACTATGAATTTGGGGACTTCAAAAACATGGAGTTGCAGTGTAGGAGAAACAAACTTACCTTGGGAATGAGATAGTTTCTGAATTTAATGTCACAGGTCACTGCATGGGGCAGGCTGGTGGGGAGAAGGTCAATGTATCTCTGGACCTCGTGCACCACAGCATCTGTGTAGGGCATGTGGCTCCTGTCCTGCATGCAGGGGCTCCGGTTTCTGCCAATCACACGTTCAATCTCTTCCTGGACTTTAGCTGATAAGACACAAGTAAAAACTGATGGAAAAGGAGAAAAATGGCACATTTGTTGTAGCAATTCAGGGGTATATGAATCATGAAGGTATCCAAACATCATTATAAATTTAAATTATAGTGCTGGAAGTATATGCAAACTTAAAGAGAGGATGGTTACAGATGCACAAATGTGTAACTGCCATAAACCAGACATTAAGAAAAATCTGTACACATATAAGTGGAGAAAATTCTCTTCAATAAAGGAAGACAGGAAGAAATGAAAGAAGGTAGAGAAGTCCACAAAACAACCAGAAAACAAATAACAAAGGGGCATGGGTAAGTCCTTACTTATCAATAATAACACTGAATGTAAATGGAATAAAATCTCCAATCAAAAGACATACTGACCTGTTACTGACCTGGATGGAAAAACAAGACCTATTAATCTGTTGCCTAAAAGAAACACACTTCACTTATAAAGACACACATAGGCTGAAAATAAAGGAATTGAATGAGACAGTACCTGCCAATGGAAATGAAAAAAAGAGCATGAGTTACTATATTTAAAACAGACAAAGTAGATTTCAAAACAAAAACCATAAGGAGACACAAAGAAGATCACTATTGGTGATAAAGTGGTCAGCTTGGCAATAAGATGGAACAAGTTTAAATATATATGCAACCAACAATGCAGCACCCAGATATATAAAAGACATATAATTAGAACTAGAGAGAGATAGGCCCCAATATAATAATAGCTGGAGACTTCAACACCCCACTTTCAGCATTGGACAGGTCATCCAGATAGAAAATCAACAAGGAAACATTGAAATTCATCTGCACTATAGATCAAATGGATCTCATAGATATTTGCAGGATATTTTATCCAACTGCTACAGAATACACATTCTTTTCCACAGCACATGGATTGTTATCAAGAATTGACCGTATGTTAGGTCACAAAACAAGTCTTAAAATATTCAAAGAAACTGAAATAATATCAAGCATCTTCTCTGACCACAATGTAATAAAACCAGCAACCAATAACAAGAGGAATTTTGGAAACTACACAAATAAATGGAAATTTAAAAATATGCTCATAAATGAACAGTGGGCCCATGAAGAGATTAAAAAGAAAATTGAAAAATTTCTTGAAACAAATGATAATGGAAACACAACATACCAAAACCTAGGGGTTACAGCAAGACCAGTACTAAGAGGGAAGTTTATAGCTACAAGAGCTTATATCAAAAATGGAGAAAATTGACCAACAAACAATTTAATGATGCATCCTAAAGAATTAGAAAAGCAAAAGCAAATTAAAACCAAAATTAGTAGAAGAAAAGGAATAATAAAGATCAGAGCAGAAATAAATAAAATTTAAGTGAAGAAAACAAAACAAAAGATCAATGAAACAAAAAGTTGCTTTTTTGAGAAGTTAAACAAAATTGACAAACCTTTAGCCAGACTAAGAAAAAAAAAAAGAGTAGATTCAGATAAATAAAAACAAATTAAAAAGGAGGCATTAGAACTGATACTGCAGAAATTCAAAGAATAATTAGTGGTTACTATGAGCAACTATATGCCAATAAATTGGAAAATCTAGAAGAAATGGACAAATCCCTACACAAATATGACCCATCAAGATTGAACCAGGAAGAAATCCAAAATCTGAACATGCAATAACCAGCACAAAGATCAAACGAGAAATAAAATCATCCCAGTAGAGAAAATCCCAAGACTGGCTAGCTTCACTGCTGAATTTTACCAAACATTTAAAGAAGAACTAATACCAACCCTACTCAAACTATTCCAAAAAATAAAGGAGAAGAGAATACTTCCAAACTCATTCTATGAGGCCAGTATTACCCTGATACCAAAATCAGACTAAGACACATAAAAAAAAAAAAAAAAAAACTACAGGCCAATACACCTGATGAACACTAATGCAAAAATCTTCAACAAAATACTAGCAAACCAAATTCAACAATACAATAAAAAGGTCATTCACAATGACCAAGTGGGATTTATCCCTTGGATGCAAGAATGGTTCAACATATGCAAATCAAGCAGTGTGATACATCATATCAACAGAATGAAGGATAAAAACCATATGATCATTTCAGTTGATGCTGAAAAAGTATTTGATAAAATTTAACATCCCTTCTTGACAAAAATTCATTAAAAAAACTTGAGATAGAAGGAACATACCTCAACATAAAAAAGCTATATGACAGACCCACAACTAGTACTATCCTGAATGGAGAAAATGGGAAGTCTTTCCTCTAAGATCAGGAACACAACAAGGATGCCCATTGTCACCATTGTTATTCATCATAGTACTGGATGACCTAGCAAGAGCAATCAGACAAGAGAAAGATATAAAGGCTATCAAAATTGGAAAGGAAGAAGTCAAAATATCCTTGTGTGCAAATGATATAACCTTATAGTAGGAAAAACTAAAGATTCTACAAGATAATTATTAGAACTGATGAACAAATCCAGTAAAGTTGAAGGATACACAATCAACATAAAAATCAGTAGTGTTGTTATATGCCAACAGTGAGAAAAAAGAAAAAGAAATTTAAAAAATAATCCCATTGAAAATAGCCATACATAATTTTAAATACCTAGGATTAATTTAACCAAAGAATTGAAAGATCTCTATAATGAAAACTATAAAACACTGAGGAAAGAAATTTAAGAGGACCCAACAAACAGAAAAATATTTCATGTTCATGGATTGGAAAAATCAATATTGTTAAAGTGCCCATACTATCAAAACAATCTATAGGTTCAATAAAATTCCTATCAAAATATCAATGGCATTCTTCACAGAAATAGAAAAAATAAATCCTAAAATGTATATGGACCCACAAAAGATCCAGAATAGTCAAAACTATCCTAAGCAAAAAGAACAAAACTGGAGGAATCACATTATCTCACTTCAAATTAAACTACAGAGCTATACTAACTAAAACAGCATGGTACTGACATAAAAACAAACACATGGACCAATGGAACAGAATAGAGAATTCAGAAACAAGTTCACGTATCTAGAGTTAACTCATTTTTGACAAAGGGGCTAATATGGTTTGGCTGTGTCCCCACCCCAAATCTCATCTTGAATTGAAATAATCCCCACAAGTCAAGGGGGAGGCCAGGTAGGGATCATTGAATCATGGGGGTGGTTTCCTCCATATTTTTCTCATGGTAGTGACTAAATCTCACAACATCTGATGGTTTTATAAATGTGAGTTCCCCTGCAAAGCTATCTGCCTGCTACCACGTAAGACATGACTTTTCTCCTCATTCATCTTCTGCCATGATTGTGAGGCCTCTCTAGCCATGTGGAACTGTGAGTCCATTAAACTTCTTTCCTTTATAAATTACCCAGTCTTGTGTATGGCTTTATTAGAAGCATGAGAACAGACTAACACAGGTGCCAAGAATGTACACTGGGGGAAAGACAGTCTCTTCAATAAATGTGCTGGGAAAATTTAATATCCTACAGAGAAGAATGAAACTGGACTCATATCCCTTGCCATATACAAAAATCAACTCAAAATGGATTAAAGACTTAAATCTAAGACCTCAAACTGTGAAACTACTATAGGAAAACACTAGGGAAAATCTCCAGGACATTGGTCTAGGCAAAAATTTTTCGAGCAATACCCTACAAGCACAGGCATTCAAAGCAAACATGAACAAATGGGATCACATCAAGTTAAAAAGCTTCTGCACAGCCAAAGATACAATCAACAAAGGGAAGAGACAACCCACAGAATGGAGAGAAATATTTGCAAACTATTCATCTGACAAGAGATTAATAACCAGAATATATAAGAAATTCAAGCAACTCTATAGAAAAAAAATCTAATAATCCAATCCAAAAGTGGGCAAAAGATTTGAATAGATGTTTCTCAAAAGAAGATATATAAATGGGTTACAGGCATACAAAAAGGTGGTCAACACCACTGATCATCAGAGAAATATAAATCAAAACTACAATGAGATGTCATCTCACTCCAGTTAAAATGGCTTATATCCAAAAGACAGGCAATAACAAATGCTAGTGAGGATGTGGAGATAAGTGGACCCTCGTACAGTGTTGGTGGGAATGCAAATTAGTGTGACCTCTATGGAGAGCTGTTTAAATGTTCCTCAAAATCCTAAAAATAAAGCGACCATATGATCCAACAACCCTACTGCTTGGTATATACCCAAAAGAAAGGAAATAGGTATATCGAAGAGGTATCTGCACTCTTGTTTGTTGCAGCACTGTTTACAATAGCTAAGACTTTGAAACAACCTAAATATGCATCAACAGACAAATGTATAAAGAAAATGTAGTACATATACACAATGTAGTTCTATTCAGCCATAAAAAGAATGAGATTCAGTCATTTGAAACAACATGAAGGGAACTGGAGATCATTACGTTAAGTGAAATAAGCCAGGCACAGAAAGACGAACATAGCATGTTCTCACTTATTTGTGGGATCTAAAAATAAAATTGAACTAATGGACATAAAGTGTAGAAAGATGGTTACCAGAGACTCGAAAGGGTAGTGTGGGGGGAGGGGAGGTGGAGATGAATAAGATCTACTATATGATAGCACAAAAGGGTGACTATAGTCAATAATAACTTAATTGTACATTTTAAAATAACTTAAAGAGTGTAATTGAATTGTTTGTAACTCAAAGAATAAATGCTTGAGGGAATAGATACCCCATTCTCCATGACATGCTTATTTCACATTGCATGCCTGTATCAAAACATCTCATGTACCCCCAAACATATTGATATATACCTACTTTGTACCCATAAAAATTAAAAAAGTTAAAAGATAAATATGTATCTACATATACATTAGTATATATGATAATTAATACAAATAAAAATAATAAAATGTTTGAAAACATAAAGTAAGCATATAATTTAGTCATGAAATTACTGTCTTTGAAAAACAGATTAATTTCATATCAAAATAACATATGTTGCTTAAACGTTAAATTATACTATCAGATTTATGCATATATATGACTGTATTGGTGCATCTGTGTGTGGGAGGGGTCACAAATCACAATGGTATTCTCTTCATTCTCACACTTTCCAAATCCACCATTTTGAACATTCTAGCAGCTTCTTCTGAACATACATTCACATTTTTAAATACTCTGTTTCTAATTCTTACTTATCTTTTTGTAGATTATATTTAATAATTTTTTATTATGAGAGATGAGAATTTTAATCTCCATCTTCCCCTCATATTTGAACACACCCTCAGATAGACACACTCACTTTTCCACACTGCTTTTTCCAGAATATATTTAGATGACAATTTTTATGATATCAGTATTCATTGCTTACATCATTCTGACTACACAAATATGGTTCTCTGGTAAGACAACTATGATTAAATTTTATTTTTGTACTTTCCTGGGCTTAACAATGTCTCTTTATTTCAATTTGTAATTTTCCATTTCCCAAGTTAGAATTATTTACAAATGTTCCGGCAGATGTTTGAAACTCCTTTTTAGTTATTGGAAACTCTCATAAAATCTGTCACATCTCTTTTGTTCTTGCTGTCTCATCTCACTTCTGAATTATCCCCCAGGTCTGTTCTGAAGTAGTTGTTTTCTAGGTCTGGTGCTAGGCAGCCTCCCTGACACTCTCATTCTCCTACAGGAGGTTTCCTGATTGCTGGAGCTCAGGACTTTCTCTAACAAGGTTTCAGGCATTTGAATGAAGAACATTCTTCAGTATTTTTCTGAGAAAGGGAAAATGGTAAAAATTTTTGGCAAACATGCACATCTGAAAACACTCTATTTTTATTAATATACAAGATAATATTAACAGTTCTTCTTGAGAATTCTGAATTCTAATTCTTTCAATATAACCTGGTACAGCTCTGAAAGTTTTTATGATTTTCCCTTTAATTCTCATGTCCTGAAATTCCATAACCCTGTATCTAGCAGTATATGTTTTCATTTCATTCACTCTGTTGGACATTGAAGAGAATTGTCTGTTAAGATGGCAAAAGAAAAATGCCATTTCTCTAGATCAGTTCCCTTTCTGTAGGATAGAGCTAGCTGCTGAATTTTAGGAAGGAAGATGAATAAAAGAGCTAAGAGTCTCTGAATTCAAGGAGTGGATGTGTACCAAATCTGTCTTTCTAGCCTACACCTCATGCCTTTTCTGGCACTGCTGTGTGTCTCTGAGTACAGCACTTCTTAAGCTCAGTTTCTCTAGAGAGTGAGCCTCCTTCTTCTTGTGGGAGGAAATCAGTTACCTGATGAAAAGAGTTGTGGAGGAAACGTAGGCAGGGAGAGCCTCCTTTTTCAGCCTCATTCTCCACCATCTTTGACCCTTGGTACTTCCAAATACCAATATTGGGAGGATTTAAGGGACACTGATTAACTTTTCATCCTTGATAAATTTTTCTCTTCTGACCTTTTGGTTATAAGTTTACCCTCTCTGTACAGATTTATCATTCCTCTATATGCTCTCTGTGTTTTAGAAATTTGTTAAAGTCTTCTTGACTATTTCCTGTACTCTTCCTACCTTAAAGGACCTAAATGGCTAATATCCAAAATCTAAATATGTATCAACAGACAAAATCTATAAAAAACTTAAACAAATCAACAAGCAAAAAAAAAACACAAAAAAAATCAATTAAAATTGGGCAAAAGACATGAACAGCCACTTCTCAATAGATGACATACAAGCAGCCAACAAACTTATGAAAAAATGCTCAACATCACTAATCATCAGAGAAATGCAAATCAAAATCACAATGAGGTACCATCTCACACCAGTCAGAATAGCAATTATTAATATTAAAAAGTCCAAAAACAACAGATGCTGGTGAGGTTGCAGAGAAATGGAAATGCTTTTACACTGTTGGTTGGTATGCAAACTAGTTCAGCCACTGTGGAAACCAGTTTGGATATTTCTGAAAGAACTTAAAATAGAACTACCAGTTGACCCAGCAATCCCATTATGGAGTATATGCCCCCAAAATATTCATTCTATCAATAAGACACACACCCCAATATGTTCACCCCAATATGTAGTGCTATTCACAATAGCAAAGAAATGGAATCAACTTATGTGCCCATCAACAGTGGATTGTATAAGGAAAATGTACCAAATATTCACTGATATGGTTAGGCTGTGTCCCCACCAAAATCTCATCTTGAATTGTAGCTCCCATAATTCCCACACGTCACGGGAGGTACTCAATGTGCGGTAATTTAATCATGGAGGCCTGACTTTCCCATGCCATTCTCGTGATAGTGAATAAGTCTCTATCAGAGACTTATTGTGAGGCCTTTCCAGCCGTGTGGAATTGACAGTCCATTAAACCTCTTTCCTTTATGAGATACCCTGTCTCAGGTATGTCTTTATTAGCAGCGTGAGAACAGACTAGTACATACATAATGGAATGTTATGCAGCCATAAGAAAGAACAAAAGTTATGTCTTTTGCAGCATTATAGATGAAGCAGGAGGCCATTATCCTAAGCAATCTAATACAAGAACAGAAAACCAAATACCACATGTTCTTGCTTATAAGTGGGAGGTAAGCACTGAATACACAAGAACATAAAGATGGGAACAATAGACACTGAGGATCACCAGATGGGGGAGGGAGAGAAGAGATGTGGGCTGAAGAACCATCTGTTGGGTAATATGTTTACTGTCAGTGTGATGGAATAGCTGGGACCCCAAGCCTCAGTGTTACACAACTTACCTATGTAACAAACCTGTATTTGTACCCTTTAATCTATAATAAAATTTGACAAAAAATCTTCTAGAACTCTATAGGCTAGTAACTGTTCAAAAAAAAGCCTAATTCTTATTTATAATTAGGTTATTGTCATTTCAATGGGGGATACTGACATAGGAGAAAAAAAGAATATTTCTTACCTGCAGCATAACCAAAAGTCCTTAAAAGTAAATTTCTAAAGTAAAGTTGTTCATAAAAGATAAAATTATTGACTTCCTCAAAAAAATCTTATTTTGCCCAACAACAGTTTCATGGAAACTGTCTCAGGTACATATTCTGCCTAAATGGAACATTCTTTATATACCTCTTCTAGTAAACAGAATCACCTTTCTTATGAATCTAACTTTTTAGAGTACTTATTGGACTAGGAATTTTCTCAGGCAGATCACTACATTTTTAGGATTACCATTTATCCTTCAATAAGGAGAGTTTCCAGTTTCCCTACTCCAGCATTTGAACCTGAAATTTTGAGAATGAGAAAAGTTATCTTGAAGAATATACTTGCTATTTAAAATGGCCTTCTCATAATAAAACCAACATGCAATCCCAGGCCAATTTATCTTGTCTCTTCCTGCCATAAATCCAGACACATTGGACCAGAGTTCTACTGCTTTTGCTACTGCCATGCTGTCTTCATTTCTCTCAGTTATCTTCCTCTACTGTGCAAAGATGCCCCTTTTATCTTTTCTTTTTCTTTTTTTCTTTTTTTTTCTTTCTGAGACAGAGTCTCACTCTGTTGCCCAGACTGGAGTATAGTGGCAAAATCTTGGCTCACTACAACCTCCACCACCTGGGTTCAATTGATTCCAGTGCCTCAGCCCCTCGAGTAGCTGGGATTACAGCCATGTGCCACCATGCCTGGCTAAGTTTTGTATTTTTACTACAGATGGGATTTGGCCATGTTGGCCAGGCTGGTCTTGAACTCCTAGCCTCAAGTGATCCACCCACCTCAGCCTCCCAAAGTGCTGGGATTACAGGTGTGAGCCACCATTCCAGGCCAAGATATCCCATTGTAATCACCATTAGTTTGAAACAGATTACAGCTGGAAGCACAAAAGTTTAAATAATGAAGCTTCTCTAAGAGAAACAGGAAGGAGGACACTAGCAACACCTTCCCAAAATCTTTTCTGAAAATTAATTAACTTATCATCTGTGATCATACCTGTGACCTCTGGGTGCTTCAGCAGGAGAAGGAGAGCATATCTCAGGGTTGTGCTTGTCGTCTCTGTCCCAGCTCCAAACAAGTCAACTGCAGTGTTTTCCAAGCTTTCAATAGTAAATTCAGATGGTTGGTTGTGCTTTTCCTAGGAATGATTTGATGCAATTATCTGACAAATTGTTTACCAGCATATTTGATTACAGTGAATTCAAAATTACTCACATAGTTATATAGTTACCAACATAGAAACTGGAAAGTACAGTACTAGAAAAAAAATACTACTTGTATAGCAGAGGCTGTAGACCAACTTGCCCAAACTTTATTTCCTACTCCCTTATTCCATGCTTGCCTAAAAATTCCATTCATCAGGCTCTTTGCAGCTAGCTGAGTCACACAGCATTTTTTTTTTTGCTAAAATATATAAGCAGAAGGTCTCTAGGTCCATTTCCTCTATTTCCTCTTTCATACTCCAAACACAAATGTGAAGTAGGAGGTGGAGTAGACCCCATCCTGGGATTTAATCATCAAAATGAAGGTCTGTATACTAAATTTAGTGGGAAAAAGGAAGGCACTTGACTCTCTGCTGCTTTGGGGCTGCTGTATTATCCTAGATTGCCCCACCAAGAGAATCCCTGTATTTGAGATAAATAAAGACATTATGTGTTAAAGCCATTATTACCTGTAGACAACCACAATCTAAATTAATAGAAAAAGTAAATTAGGGCCATATCATTAGATACTGTGAGCCTGAATCAAGAGTCTGCAATTATATTTTTCTGTCAGAAAGGTACATGGACTCAATATTGCCCCCAGATTCATTATAAAGTTGAAATTTTGTAAAAACAAATATTAAAAAAGCAATATGACAGCAAAACCTAAGATAAATTATAGAGGAAGAGAATTGGTTTACAATGACAAGATGGGCCCACACTATTATAATCTAGATGGGAGGCAACAGACAACTTGTTCTAGGGTGCAGTAGTGCAGGAATAAACAAAAATATACAAAGTGAAGAGAAAGAACAATGATGAAGATGGAGAATAAAGGGATTAATTGCCACAGGGGATAAAGGAGAGAGTAAGGATACTGCATATGCCAAGGCTTAGAGACTGGAGTTCTCATAATTTGGAAGTTAGGAGAAAGAAAGCAATGGATAAGGAATACTTAGTTGAAAGAGATCATCAATATAAAAAACATATTACTTTTTAACCAGCCCCAAGGCCAGCAGCAATAAATTAATGATGCTTTTAGAGTCTCCAAGTGATGTGTGTCATGTTGAATATTGTGTAATCAACACCACTGAAATAGACTAGATTCTCTCAACATGTGTAGACAAAGACAGTCCTCTCCCTTGGTAACATCAGCTTCACACAGTTTTCTAAGCTTGCCATGTTGAAAATTACTCTTAAGTAAGAAGAACAGTGCAGTCACAAACCAGTATTAACATTTCCATCTCTTCACTTGAGCTTGGTTACTTAGCATTAATAAGGTAGTATATCCTATCTTATTAATGATAGTAGCCATATTCTACTTGCTGGGCTCAAATCTAAAGAGCACCCCTTCTACATCAGAGGCAGGCCACGGCATTTTCCTGCACCTCACCCTCAGAAACAGATTCACAGCCACAACTCAGTCTGTGGGCTTCAGCTGCTAAGGTGTGCTAGAGTCATAGACCTTGGTTCTGTGGGTAATCTACATTCAACACTGCCACAGAGAGTGAACCTGCGCCGCAAGACCCAGGTGTCACAATACATGATTAAAAGACCCTGAGTCTAGAATGATGCTTCTATGACAACTTCAAGGATCTGTACTTGTAACCCAGCACCAATGCCGCTGAGTGTATGCCATGTCAGAGATGACACCAAAAGGAATCCCTTAGGCTAAGTCACCCCAATTTTAGGAAAATGAAAATAGGAGGACACCCAAATACTTTGACACTAAGGACATTAACAACCTACACTGCTCCTGATACTGCTGCAACCTTCTACAGCCTAGGCCACTGAGGCACCCAAAAT
This sequence comes from Pan troglodytes, assembly GCF_028858775.2. Taxonomy (NCBI): domain Eukaryota; kingdom Metazoa; phylum Chordata; class Mammalia; order Primates; family Hominidae; genus Pan; species Pan troglodytes. The sequence goes on along the minus strand of NC_072406.2, from coordinate 107,073,733 downwards.
TATTGCTGATATTGGCCATAGCTAGAGAAACTACACAGATACTATCACAATGCATCTATTCAAAAACTGAGTTACCCAATCTTCGTCATCTGCACACAAACACTCAACTTCAGATAAAAGTCTTTCTCTATGAAATTCACTCTAGAAATTTTGGAATAGCAATTGTTCCGTCACATGCATAGACATCAATGCAGGGACACAACATGAAAAATAAAGAAATATGGCACCACCAAAGGGACATAATAACTCTCAAATAACAGATCTCAATGAAAAAAAATCCACAAATATTCAAAAAAGGAATTCAAAATAATTACCTTAAAGAAATTCAAACAGGAGGGTGGCTGGCAAGTTGACTGAATAGGAAAAGCTCCAGTCAGCAGCTCCCAGCGAGATCAGTGAAGAAGGTAGGTGATTTCTGCATTTCCAACTGAGGTACCTGGCTCATCTCACTGGGAATGTTTAGACAGTAGGTGCAGTGCATGGAGGCTAAACTGAAGCAGGGAGGAATGTTGTCTCACCTGGGAAGCCCAAGGGATTGGTGAACTCCCTCCCGTAGCCAAGGAAAAAGCCTTGAGGGAATGTGCTGTGAAGAACGGTGCACTCTGGCCCAAATACTACAGTTTTTCCATGGTCTTCACAACCCAGAGACCAGAAGATTCCCTTCAGAGCCTACACCACCAGGGCCCTGGGTTTCAAGCACAAAACTGGGTGGTCATTTGGGCAGACACCAAGATAGCTGGAGGGTTTTTTTTTATGCCCCAGTGGTGCTGTAACACCAGCAAGTCAGAACCATTCAGTCCCCTGGAAAGAGGACTGAAGCCAGGGAGCCAAGAGATCTAGCTCAGGGGATCTCACCCCCATGGAGCCCAGCAAGCTAAGATCCACTGGCTTGAACTTCTGTTTGCCAGCACAGCAGTCGGAAGTTGACTGGGGATGTTTGAGCTTGGGGGTGGGGGAGGGGAGTCTGCCATTGTTGAGGCTTGAGTAGGTGGTTTTCCCCTCACAGTGTAAACAAAGCCTCCAGGAAGCTAGGACTAGGTGGAGTCCACTTCAGCTCCGCAAAGCCACTGTAGCCATACTGCCCCTCTAGATTCCTACTCTCTGAGCAGTTGCATCTGTGAAAGACAGGCAACAGTCCCAGTCAGGGGCTTATAGATAAAACTCCCATCTCACTGTACTGAGAACCTGGAAGAAGGGGTGGCAGTGGGTGCAGCTTCAGCAGACTTAAATGTTCCTGCCTGCTGGCTCTAAAGAGAACAGCAGACCTCCCAGCAGGGGTCAACAGACACCTCATACAAAAGAGCTTTGGCTGGCATCTGGCAAGTGTCCCTCTAGGATGAAGCTTCCAGAGGAATAAACACACAGTAATCTTTGCTGTTCTGTGGCCTCCTCTGGTGATACCCAGTCAAACAAGGTTTGGAGTGGACCTCAAGCAAACTCCAGCAGACCTGCAGCAGAAGGGCCTGACTGTTAGAAAAAAAACTAGCAAACAGAAAGGAATAGCATCAACATCAACAAAAAGGATGTCCACGCAAAAAACCCATTCAAAGGTCACCAACATCAAAGACAAGAGGTAGATAAATCCACAAATATGAGGGAAAAAAAACAGCACAAAAAGGCTGAAAATTTCAAAAACCAGAACATCTCTTCTCCTCCAAAGGATCACAACTCCTTGCCAGCAAGGGGACAAAACTGAACAGAGAAAGAATTTGATGAATTGACAGAAGTAGGCTTCAGAAGGTGTGTAATAACAAACTCCACTGAGCTAAAGGAGCATGTTCTAACCCATTGCAAAGAAGCTAAGAACCTTGAAAAAAGGTTAGACGAATTGCTAACTAGAGAAGAACATGAGTGACCTGATGGAGCTGAAGAACACAGAATGAGAACTTTGTGAAGCATAAATAAATATCAATAGCCAAATTGATAAAGCAGAAGAAAGGATATCAGAGATTCAAGATCAACTTAATGAAATAAAATGTGAAGAAAAAATTTTAAAAATAAGAATAAAAAGAAATGAACATAGCCTCCAAGAAATATGGCACTATGTGAAAAGACCAAATCTACGTTTGATTGGTGTACCTGAAAGTGATGGGGAGAATGGAACCAAGTTGTAAAACATTCTTCAGGATATTATCCAGGAGAACTTCCACAATCTAGCAAGACAGACCAACATTCAAATTCAGGAAATACAGAAAACACCCACAATGATACTCCTCAAGAAGGGCAACCCCAAGACACATAATTGTCAGATTCACCAAGGTTAAAATAAAGGAAAAAATGTTAAGGGAAGCCAGAAAGAAAGGTCGGGTTACCACATAGGGAAGCCCATCAGACTAACAGCATATCTCTCTGGAGAAGCTTGACAAGCCAGAGGAGAGTGGGGGCCAATATTCAACATTCTTAAAGAAAAGAATTTTCAACCCAGAATTTCATATCCAGCCAAATTAAGCTTCATAGGCAAAGGAGAAATAACATCCTTTACAGACAAGCAAATGCTGAGGGATTTTGTCATCACCAAGCCTGCCTTACAAGAGCTCCTGAAGGAAACACTAAATATGGAAAGGATCAACTGGGAACAGCCACTGCAAAAACATACCAAATTTTGTAAAGACCGTCAACACTATTAAAAAAACTGCATCAACTAAAAGGCAAAATAATCAGCTAGCATCATAATGGCAGGATTAAATCCACACACAATATTAACCTTAAATGTAAACAGGCTAAATGCCCCAATTAAAAGACACAGACGGGCAAATTGGATAGAGTCAAGACCCATCAATGTGCTGTATTCAGGAGACCCATCTCACGTGAAAAGACGCACATAGGCTCAAAATAAAGGGATGGAGGAATATTTACCAACCAAATGGAAAGCATAACAAAGCAGGGGTTGCAATCCTAGTCTCTGATAAAACACACTTTAAACCAACAAAGATTAAAAAAAGGGGTGGTATCATATAATGTTAAAGGGATCAATGCAACGAGAACAGCTAACTATCCTAAATAGATACACACCTAATACAGGAGCACCCAGATTCATAAAGCAAGTTCTTAAAGACCTACAAATAGGCTTAGGCTCCCACACAATAATAGATGGAGGCTTTAACACCCCACTGTCAATATTAGACAGATCAATGAGACAGAAGGTTAACAAGGATCTCCAGGACTTGAACTAAGCTCTGGACCAAGCGGGCATAATAGACATCTAAAGAACTCTCCACCCTAAATCAACAGAATATACATTCTTCTCAGCACCACTTCACACTTATTCTAAAATTGACCACATAATTGGAAGTAAAACACCCATCAGCAAATACAAAAGAACAGAAATTAAAGCAAACAACTTATTAGACCACAGTGCCATCAAATTAAAACTCAGGATTAAGAAACTCACTCAAAACTGCACAACTACATGGAAACTGAACAACCTGCTCTGAATGACTACTGGGTAAATAACAAAATGAAGGCAAAATAAAGATGTTCTTTGAAACCAATGAGAACAAGGACACAGTGTACCAGAATCTCTAAGACACAGCTAAAGCAGTGTTTAGAGGGAAAATTATAGCACTAAATGTCCAGAGGAGAAAGCAGGAAAGATTTAAAATCAACATCCTAACAACACATTTAAAAGAACTAGAAAACCAAGAGCAAACAAATTCAAAACCTAGCAGAAGACAAAAAATAACTAAGATCAGAGCAGAATTGAAGGAGATAGAGACAGGAAAATCCCTTCAAAATATCAAAGAATACAGGAGCTAATTTTCTGAAAAGATTAACAAAATAGGCTGCTAGCCAGACTAATAAAGAAGAAAAGAAAGAAGAATCAAATAGAGAGAGCAAAAAAATGATAAAGGGGATATCACCACTGATCCTACAGGAATACAAACTACCATCAGAGAATACTATAAACACCTCTATGCAAATAAACTAGAAAATCTAGAAGAAATGGATAAATTCCTAGACACACCCTCCCAAGACCAAACCAGGAAGAAGTCCAATCCGTGAAGAGACCAATAACAAGTTCTGAAATTGAGGCAGCAAGGAATAGCCCACCAAGCAAAAAAAAAGCCCAGGACCTGAAGGATTCACAGCTGAATTCTACCAGAGGTACAAACAGGAGCTGGTACCATTCCTTCCGAAACTACTCCAAACAGTAGAAAAAGACAGACTCTTTCCTAACTCATTTTATAAGGGAAGAATCATCCTGATACCAAAACTTGGCAGACATAAAACAAAAAAAAGAAAATTTCAGGCCAATATCCCTGATGAACATCCATGCGAAAATCCTCAACAAAATACTGGTAAACTGAATCCAGCAGCACATCAAAAAGCTTATCCACCACGATCAAGTTGGCTTCATCCCTGGGATGCAAGCCCGGTTCAACATATGCAAATCAATAAATGTAGGCCGGGCGACGTGGCTCACGCCTATAATTCCAGCACTTTGGGAGGCTGAGGTGGGTGGATCACAGGATCAGGAGTTTGAGACCAACCTGGCCAACATGGTGAAACTCAGTTTCTACTAAAGATACAAAAAAATTAACCAAGCATGGTGGGTTATTCTTTTGGGTTATTTATACCCAAAAGAATTGAAAGCAGCACATCAAAGAGATATTTGTTTACCCATATTCATAATAGCATTACTCAAAAAGTCAAAAGGTGAAAGTAATCCAAGTGCCCATCAACAGATAAATGGGTAAGCAAATTTGGTTTATACATACAACGGAATATTATTCACCTTTAGAAAGGAAGAAAAATCTGACACATGCAAAAACATGAATGAACCCTGAGAACATAACATTAGGCTAAGTGAAATAAACCAGTCACAAAAGGCAAATATGTAATGATTCCACTTTTATGAGGTACCCAGCATACTCGATTTTATAGAGACACAAAGTAGAATGTTGGTTGCCATGGGGTGGTGGAAGGGAGAAATGTAGAGTTATCATTTGAGGTGGGGGTGTGGTTCTACAACATTTCTTGTCGCATCATCCACGTCTCTGGACACTTCTCTTTGGGCAACCCATTCCCTTTGATTTCAGATAAATTTCAGGGCAAGTGATAAGGGAATGGGAATTTTAACTGCAGTTAGTCCACACAGTATCTGGCAGATAAGACTGACAAAGACCTCAAAGAATGTGGTGGGCCACTTTTACAAGGCCCATCTTCTGCTCTTGTGTTACTATGGACACATTTCATGGAATTATTAATATGAATTAGTTTGCACAGTTGAGGAAATTATGTTACTTTCATTTTGTTTGTTGATTGCTTTGTTGGTAGAGACAGGGTTTTGCCATGTTACCCAGGCTAGTCTCGAACTCCTGAGCTCATCCAATCTGCCCACCTCAACCTCCCAAAGTGCTGGGATTACAGACATGATCTACAATGCCCGGCCAAGAGTTATTATTAAATGGGTATAAAGTTTCTGTTTTGCAAGATGAAAAGAATTCTACAGATGTATGGCAGTGACATTTGCACAACAATGTGAATGTAATTAATACCAAAATACTATGCACTTAAAATGATTAATACAGAAACTTTTATGTTATGTGTATTTTGCAACAATTTTTTCACAAAATTAAAAAATTATAATAATAAACATTATAAAAATAAATCTCACAATAAGCAAGTGAGATTTATCCCAGAAATGCAAAAGTGGTTCAACAAGAAAGTCAATCAGTGCACTACACCATATCAGAATAAAAGAGAAAATCATGTTCATCTCATTAGATGCAGAAAAAAAAATTGACAACTTTTAATACCCATCATAACAAAAACACTCAGAAAACTATAAATGAAATAAAACTCCTTTATCATAATAAAGCATATTTATGAAAACTGCAAAGCTAAAGCATACTAAATTGTGAAAGACTAAAACTTGTAACTTAAAATCAGAAAGAAAAGAAAAAAAACAAGGATGTCCATTTTTACTACTATTAAACATAGTATTGGAAGTTCTAGCCAGAGCAATTAGGCAAGAAATGAAATAAAACACATTCAAATAGGAAAGGAAAAATTCAAATCATGTGTATTTGACTAAAACATGATTCTCTCTATATAGAAAAATCTCATGCAATACAGATAGAAAATAAGTAGAGCTAATAAATGATTTCAGCATAATTTCAGGGTACAAGATCAATGCAAAAATCAGTTGTCTCTCAGTGCTGGTGCTAGTGCCTGCCATTAGGGGACCTGTAGACAGGACTGCCCAGTCCAGCGACACCGATCTTTATCCCCCTGGGGCTCAGCAGGGAGCCCAGACTACTCTGAATTCCACAGATGAACAGATTATCTGAGGAAACAGAGAAGTTCCCCCAGAAAACAAGGATCAAGCTGTGCTATATCAAGTTGTCCTAGTCACAGCTGGCTTTTGCTCATAAGTGCCATCTACTGACATGTATGTCAAACTGCACAGGCCAATATAAAACTACCCACAGAAGTGAACACAGCTATAGACTCAAAGTCAAAGGCCCTACCCAACATACTTTATAGTCACATCCCGTAGGAAGGGGAAGAGAAAAAGGAAAGAACAAAAATAGGGAGAGAAAAACAATTCTATCTGCACAAAAATAATTTCAAAAATCAGAAGCGGCAGCCTCTCCAAATAAGAAGAAACCAGCATAAGACTTCTGGCACCATGAAATGTCTGAATGTTGTAAAATCTCCAAAGGATCACATGAACTCCCCAGCAATGAACCCTAACCAAACTGGCAACTCAGAAATGACAGATAAGCTATTCAAAATATGGACTGCAAGTAAGCTCAGTGATCCAAGGCAGGGTTGAAAATTAATGCAAACAAACTACTAAAGCAGTCCAGGAAATGGAGCGAGAAGTAAACATCTTAAAAAGAAATCAATCAAAGCTTCTGGAATTGAAAGAGTCACTTAAGGAATTTCAGAATACAATTGAAGCGTTTATCAATAGACTGGACCAATTTCAGAGCTTGAACACCAGTCTTTTGAACTAACCAAGTCAGACAAAAATAAAGAAAAAATAATTTTAATAAATGAACAGTCTTCAAGAAATATGTGATTATTTAAAAGGAGTAAACCTAGGAATTATTGGCATTCCTGAGAGAGAAGAAAAAGTAAACAATCTAGAAAATACATTTGGATTAATAAGTTGAGAAAATTTTCCCAAACTTGCTAGAAAGGTAGACATCCAAATACAATAAACCCAGGGAATATATGTGAGACACTATACAAAATTAACATCACCAAGGCATTTACTCACCAGGCTGTCCAAAGTCAAGGCTAAAAAATAATTTTAAAGGCAGCTAGAGAAAAAAATCAGATCACATACAAAGAGAACCTTGTCAAGCTAAAAGGATGCTCAGCCTATTTTCAACATTCATTTTAATAAAAATTACAAAAAAGAATTTTATATTTTGCCAAACTAAGCTTCAAAATCAAGGAAGAAATACAATCTTGTCCAAACAAGTAACTACCAGGAAAATCTGTTACCATTAGACCAGCCTTATAAGAGATCATTAAGGGAGTTCTAAGTATGGAAGTGAAAGAACAATACCTGCTACCACAAAACACACTTAAGTATATAGCCCACAGACTCTATAAAGCAATCACACAATAGAAACTACAAAGCAACCAGCTAACAACTTCACAATAGAATCAAAACCTCATATATCGGTGTTAACATTGAAGATAAAGTCTAAATGCTCCACATAAAAGGCAAAGAGTAGGAAGTTGGATTAAAAATAAGACCCATCCTTCTACTGTCTTCAAGATTGCAAGGCCCATCTCCTACTAGTAGAAGTAGAAGACCCATCTCAGACCTAGAAGACTCAATTCAGATCTAGAAAACCCTAAAGAACTTTCCAAAAACTCCTGGAACTGACATACAACTTCAGTGAGATTTCAGTACACAAAATAAATATGCAAAAATCTGTAGCATCTTTAAACACCAAAAATGTTCATCCTGAAAGCCAATCAAGAACTCAATCCCATTTACAATAGCCACAAGAAAAAACCTAGGAATACAACTAATAAAGGGGGCAAAAAGGTCTCTACAAGGAGAGCTACAAAATACTGATGAACAAAATCATAGATGACACAAACAAATGGAAAAACAGTTCATGCTTACGGATTGAAACAATCAATATCATTAAAATGGCTAGATTGCCCAAAGCTATCTACAGATTCAATGCTATTCCTATCAAACTACCAATATTATTTTATTCTAAAATTCATATGGAACCAAAGAAGAGCCCAAATCCAAAGCAATCCTAAACAAAAAGAACAGTGGGAAGCTTCACATTGACTTCAAACTATACTGTAAGCTACAGTAACCAACAGAGCATGTAACTGGTACAAAACACAAATTGAACAGAAGTAGAGAAGCCAGAAATAAAGCCACACACCTATAGCCATCTGATCTTCAACAAAGTTGACAAAAAATAATCAATGAGGAAAGAATTCTCTATTTAGTAAATTGAATGAGGATAACTGACTAGCCATATGCAGAATGAAACTGGAACACTTCCTTGAACCATATACAATAATTAACTCGAAATGGATTAATGATTTAAATTTAAGACCTCAAACTATAAGAATCTGATGGAAAAAAATCTATAAAATAACATTCTGGATACAGGCTTTAGCAAAGAACTTATGAATAATTCCTCAAAAGCAATTGTAACCAAAATGAATATTGACAAGTGGGACCTAATTAAAGAGCTTCTGCACAGCAAGAGAAACTATCAACAGAATAAACAGACAAGCTACAGAATGAGACAAAATATTTGCAAACTGTGAATCCAACAATGTTTCAATAGCGAGAATCTATAAGGAAGTTAGACAATTCAACAAGTTAAAAAACAAGTAACCCCATTAAAAAGTGGGCAAAGGACATATGTCCTTCCAAAGAAGACACACACATGGCCAACAAGCATATGAGAAAATACTCAACATCACTAATCATCAGAGAAATGCAAATCAAAACCACAATGAGATATCATCTCATGCCAATCAAAATGGATATGATTAAAAAGCCAAAAAATAACAGATGTTGGTGAGACTGCAGAGAAAAGAGAACACTTATATACTACTGGTGGGAATGTAAGTTAGTTCAGCCACTATGGAAACCAGTTTGGAGATTTCTCAAAGAACTAAAAGCAGAACTACCATTCAATGCAGCAATTCCACTACTGGGTATGTACCCAGTGGAAAACAAATTGTTCTACCAAAAAGACACGTGCTAGTATGTCCATTCCTGCACTATTCACAATAGTAAAGACATAGAACCAACCAATCATGTGTCGCATAAACAAAATGTGGTGTTTATACACCATGAAATGCTACGCAGCCATTAAAAAAAATCATGTCTTTGCAGCAACATAGATGTAGCTGGAAGCCATTATCTTGAGAGAATTAATGCAGCAACAGAAATCCAAATACCACATGTTCTCATATAAAAGTGGGACACAAAGATGGAAAAAATACACAAGGAATTACTATAGAGGGTAGAGAGATATAAAGGCAAGGGATGAAAAACTACCTATTGGGTACTAGTCTCACTACCTGTGTGATGGCATTATTTGTACCCTAAACTTCAGCATCACACAATATACCTATGTAAGACACATGAACGTGCACTTCAAAATAAAAGTTGAGAATATTTGGAGCCAAGATGGCTGAATAGGAACAGCTCCAGTCTACAGCTCCCAGCATGAGCGATGCAGAATATGAATGATTTTTGCATTTCCAACTGAGGTACTGGGTTCATCTCACTGGGGATTGTGAGACAGTGGGTACAGGACAGTGGGTGCAGTGCATGGAGCCTGAGCTGAAGCAGGGTGAGGCATCACCTCACCTGGGAAGTGCAAGGGGTCAGGGAATTCCCTTTCCTAGCCAAGGACAGAAGGCATCTGGAAAATAAGGTCACTTCCACCCTAATACGTGCTTTTCTGATGGTCTTAGCAAATGGCAAACCAGGAGATTATATCCCGTGCCTGGCTCAGAGGGTCCTATGCCCACTGAGGCTCACTCATTCCTAGCACAGCAGTCTGAGATCAAACAGCAAGGCAGCAGCGAGGCTGGGTGAGGGGTGCCCCCCATTGCCAAAGCTTGAGTAGGTAAACAAAGTGGCTGGGAAGCTCGAACCGGGTGGAGCCCACCGCAGCTCAAGGAGGCCTGCCTGCCTCTGTAGACTCCACCTCTGGGGTCAGGGTATAACCAAACAAAAGGCAGCAGAAAATTCTGCAGACTTAATTGTCCCAGTCTGACAGCTTTGAAGAGAATAGTGGTTCTCCCAGCACAAAGCTTGAGACCTGAGAATGGACAGACTGCCTCCTCAAGTGGGTCCCTGACCCCCTTGTAGCCTAACTGGGAGGCACTCCCCATTAGGGGCAGACTGACACCTCACAAGGCTGGGTACTCTTCTGAGACAAAACTTCCAGAGGAACGATCAGGCAGCAACATTTGCTGTTCACCAATATCCGCTGTTCTGCAGCCTCCGCTGCTGATACCCAGGCAAACAAGGTCTGCAGTGGACCTCTGGCAAACTCCAACAGACTGCAGCTGAGGGTCCTGACTGTTAGAAGGAAAGCTAACAAACAGAAAGGACATCCAGACCAAAATCCCATCTGTATGTCACCATCATCAAAGACCAAAGGTAGATGAAACCACAAATACTGGGAAAAAACAGAGCAGAAAAACTGAAAATTCTAAAAATCAGAGTGCCTCTCCTCCTCCAAAGGAACACAGCTCCTCACCAGCAATGGAACAGAGCTGGATGGAGAATGACTTTGATGAGTTGAGAGAAGTCTTCAGACAATCAAACTAGTCTGAGCTAAAGGAGAAAGTTTGAACCTATGGCAAAGAACTAAAAAACCTTGAAAAAAGATTAGATGAATGGCTAACTAGAATAACCAATGCAGAGAAGTCCTTAAAGGACCTGATGGAGCTGAAAATCATGGCACAAGAACTACGTGACGAATGCATAAGCCTCCATAGCCGATTTGATCAACTGGAAGAAAGGGTATAAGTGATGGAAGATGAAATGAATGAAATGAAGTGAGAAGAGAAGTTTAGAGAAAAAAGAATAAAAAGAAACGAACACAGCCTCCAAGAAATATGGGCCTATGTGAAAAGACCAAATCTACATCTGATTGGTGTACCTGAAAGTGACGAGGAGAATGGAACCAAGTTGGAAAACACTCTGCAGGATATTATCCAGGAGAACTTCCCCAATCTAGCAAGGCAGGCCAACATTCAAATTCAGGAAATACAGAGAACACCACAAAGATACTCCTCGAGAAGAGCAGCTCCAAGACACATAATTGTCAGATTCACCAAAGTTGAAATGAAGGAAAAAATGTTAAGGGCAGCCAGAGAGAAAGGCCGGGTTACCCACAAAGGGAAGCCAATCAGATTAACAGCTGATCTCTCGGCAGAAACTCTACAAGCCAGAAGAGAGTGGGGGCCAATATTCAACATTCTTAAATAAAACAATTTTCAACCCAGAATTTCATATCCAGCCAAACTAAGCTTCATAGGTGAAGGAGAAACAAAATCCTTTACCCACAAGCAAATGCTGAGAGATTTTGTCACCACCAGACCTGCCCTAAAAGAGCTCCTGAAGGAAGCATTAAACATGGAAAGGAACAACTGGTACCACCCATGGCAAAAGCATGCCAAATTGTAAGATCATCAAGGCTAGGAAGAAACTGCATCAACTAATGAGCAAAATAACCAGCTAACATAATAATGACAGGACCAAATTCACACATAACAATATTAATGTTAAAAGTAAATGGGCTAAATGCTCCAATTAAAAGACACAGAGTGGCAAATTGGATAAAGAGTCAAGACCCATCAGTGTGCTGTACTCAGAAAACCCATCTCACATGCAGAGACTCACATAGGCTCACAATAAAGGGATGGAGAAAGATCTACCAAGCAAATGGAAAACAAAAAAAGGCAGAGGTTGCAATCCTACTCTATGATAAAACAGACTTTAAACCAACAAAGAACAAAAGGGACAAAGAAGGCCATTACATAAAGGTAAAGGGATCAATTCAACGAGAAGAGCTAACTATCCTAAATATATATGCACCCAATAACGGAGCACCCAGATTAATAAAGCAAGTGCTTAGAGACCTACAAAGAGACTTAGACTCCCACACAATAATAATGGGAGACATTAACACCCCACTGTCAACATTAGACAGATCAACGAGAGAGAAAGTTAACAAGGATATCCAGGAATTGAACTCAGTTCTGCACCAAGCAGACCTAATAGACATCTGCAGAAGTCTCCACCCCAAATCAACAGAATATACATTCTTTTCAACACCACACCACACCTATTCCAAAATTGACCACATAGTTGGAAGTAAAGCACACCTCAGCAAATGTAAAAGAACAGAAATTATAACAAGCTGTCTCTCAGACCATAGCACAATCAAACTAGAACTCAGGATTAAGAAACTCACTCAAAACATGGAATTTTTGCATTCCATGGAAACAATGGAAACTCAATTACATGGAAACAAAAAAGCCTTCAAAAAATCAATGAATTTAGGAGCAGGTTTTTTAAAAGATCAACAAAATTGGTAGACTGTTAGCAAGACTAATAAAGAATAAAAGAGAGAAGAATCCAACACACGCAATAAAAAATGATGAAGGGGATATCATCACCGATCCCACAGAAATACAAACTACCATCAGAGAATACTATAAACACCTGTACAAAAATAAACTAGAAAATCTGGAAGAAATGGATAAATTCCTCGACAAATACACTCTCCCAAGATTAAACAAGGAAGAAGTTGAATCTCTGAATAGACCAATAACAGGCTCTGAAATTGAGGCAATAATTAATAGCTTACCAACCAAAAAAAGTCCAGAACCAGATGGATTCACAGCCGAATTCTACCAGAGGTACAAGGAGGAGCTGGTACCATTCCTTCTGAAACTATTCCAATCAATAGAAAAAGGGAATCCTCCCTAACTCATTTTATGAGGCCAGCATCATCCTGATACCAAAGCCGGGCAGAGACACAACCAAAAAAGAGAATTTTAGACCAATATCCCTGATGAACATCAATGCAAAAATCCTCAATAAAATACTGGCAAACCGAATCCAGCAGCACATCAAAAAGCTTATCCACCATGATCAAGTGGGCTCCATCCCTGGGATGCAAGGCTGGTTCAACATATGCAAATCAATAAATGTAATCCAGCATATAAACAGAATCAATGACAAGAACCACATGATTATCTCAATAGATACAGAAAAGGCCTTTGAGAAAATTCAACAGCTCTTCATGCTAAAAACTCTCAATAAATTAGGTATTGATGGGACGTATCTCAAAATAATAAGATCTATTTATGACAAACCCACAGCCAATATCATACTGAATGGACAAAAACTGGAAGTAATCCCTTGGAAAACTGGCACAAGTCAGGGATGCCCTCTCTCACCACTCCTATTCAACATAGTGTTGGAAATTCTGGCCAGGGCAATCAAGCAAGAGAAAGAAATAAAGGGTATTCAATAAGGAAAAGAGGAAGTCAAATTGTCCCTGTTTGCAGATGACATGATTGTATATCTAGGAAACCCCATCATCTCAGCCCAAAATCTCCTTAAGCTGATAAGCAACTTCTGCAAAGTCTCAGGATACAAAATCAATGTACAAAAATCACAAGCATTCTTATACACCAATAACAGACAAACAGAGAGCCAAATCATGAGTGAACTCCCATTCATAATTGCTTCAAAGAGAATAAAATACCTAGGAATCCAACTTACAAGGGATGTGAAGGACCTCTTCAAGGAGAACTACAAACCACTGCTCAATGAAATAAAAGAGGATACAAACAAATGGAAGAACATTCCATGCTCATGGGTAGGAAGAATCAATATCGTGAAAATGGCCATACTGCCCAAGGTAATTTATACATTCAATGCCATCCCCATCAAGCTACCAATGAGTTTATTCACAGAATTGGAAAAAACTACTTTAAAGTTCATATGGAACCAAAAAAGAGCCCACATCGCCAAGACAATCCTCAGCCAAAAGAACAAAGCTACCTGACTTCAAACTATACTAGAAGGCTACAGTAACCAAAACAGCACGGTACTGGTACCAAAACAGAGATGTAGACCAATGGAACAGAACAGAGCCCTCAGAAATAAGGCCACATATCTACAACTATCTGATCTTTGACAAACTTGACAAAAACAAGAAATGGGGAAAGGATTCACTATTTAATAAGTGGTGCTGGGAAAACTGGCTAGCCATATATAGAAAGCTGAAACTGGATCCCTTCCTTACACCTTATACAAAAATTAATTCAAGATGGATTCAAGACTTACATGTTAGACTTAAAACCATAAAAACCCTAGAAGAAAACCTAGGCAATACTATTCAGGACATAGGCATGGGAAAGGACTTCATGTCTCATACACCAAAAGCAATGGCAACAAAAGCCAAAATGACAAATGGGATCTAGTTAAACTAAAGAGCTTCTGCACAGCAAAAGAAACTACCATCAGAGTGAACAAGCAACCTAGAGAATGGGAGAAAATTTTTGCAACCCTCTTGTCTGACAAAGGGCTAATATCCAGGATCTACAGAGAACTCAGACAAATTTACAAGATAAAAAACAAACAACCCCATCAAAAAGTGGGCAAAAGATATGAACAGACACTGCTCAAAAGAATACATTTATACAGCCAAAAAACACATGAAAAAATGCTCATCATCACTGGCCATCAGAGAAATGCAAATCAAAACCACAATGAGATACCATCTCACACCAGTTAGAACGGCGATCATTAAAAAGTCAGGAAACAAAAGGTGCTGGAGAGGATATGGAGAAATAGGAACACTTTTACACTGTTGGTGGGACTGTAAACTAGTTCAACCATTGTGGAAGTCGGTGTGGCGATTCCTCAGGGATCTAGAACGAGAAATGCCATTTGACCCAGCCATCCCATTACTGGGTATATATACCCAAAGGATTATAAATCATGCTGCTGCAAAGACATATGCATACGTATGTTTATTGCGGCACTATTCACAATAGCAAAGACTTGGAACCAAGCCAAATGTCCAACAATGATAGACTGGATTAAGAAAATGTGGCACATATACACCATGGAATACTATGCAGCCATAAAAAATGATGAGTTCATGTCCTTTTAGGGACATGGATGAAGCTGGAAACCATCACTCTCAGCAAACTATCTCAAGGACAAAAAACCAAACACCGCATGTTCTCACTCATAGGTGGGAATTGAACAATGAGAACACATGGTCACAGGAAGGGGAACATCACACTGGGGCCTGTTGTGGGGTGGCAGAGTGGGGAGGGATAGCATTAGGAGATATACCTAATGTAAATGACGAGTTCATGGATGCAGCACACCAACATGACACATGTATACATATGTAACAGACCTGCACATAGTGCACATGTACCCTAAAACTTAAAGTATAATAAAAATAAATAAATAAATAAATAAATAAATAAATAAAAGTTGAAATTTTTTTTAAAAGAAGGCATTTCATATGGTATCATTTAAAATCCTCAATGGTCATAACTAAATAAAAAATTTTAAGATAAATTTGCCTTTTAAACTAAACCAGACCCTTGCAACAGAAGAAAAAAGAATATCTAATACCTACATAAATTGAAAACTATCTCATGTTCAAGGATTGGAAGACTTAATATCGTTAAGATGGCAGTACTCCTCAAAGTGATCTAAAAACTCATGCAATCCCTACCACAATACCAATGGTCTTTTTTCCAGAAATGGGAAAGTTGATTGTTCAATTAATATGCAACTACATGGTGATGAAGCAGCTACGTTGTCTGGGATATACACCCTCAGGTTTGTCATCATGCCCCAGAAAAATTTAGGACACGGACACATCTGAGTGGGTTATGTAGCAGAAAGTTTAATAGAAGAAAGGAGAGAAAAAAGCAGCTTCTTGTGAAAGAGAGGGACATCGGAAAAGGGGAAAGGAGGTGGACCACAGCAGATTGCATAGGGAGGCTGGAGGAAGCAGTGTCTGATTTACATATGGCCCAGAGATTGGTTTAATCAGGTGTGACATTTACATTGTGGGTGGGGAAGGAGCCGCCATTTTGAACTTGCCTGGTCACAGGTAGTTCTTTACTACCAGCATTCACTCGTGCAAGCTTCCAGCTTCCTTGTGTATGTCTGCAGCTCGATTTTACAAGCTGCTCTTTGTTAGAAAATGATTTGGGGCTGCTTTCCATTATAAAGAAAAACCTTACTGAGGACTCCCAAATGCTTACTATTTGCCTAAGTAATTTCTACTTAATTTCTGTATCTGTGAGTACTCAGTTTCCAACTTCAAACTTACTACAAACTGTAATAATCAAAACAGTGTGGTACTAGCATAAAGATAGACATCAAGACAAATGGAATAAAACTGAAATCACGAAATAAACCTAAAGATCTATGGCAAATTTACTTTCATCAAGGGTGCCTAGACCATTCAATCCGAGGAAAGAGTCTCTTCAACAAATGGTGATGAGACAACAGGACAGCGAAATGCAGAAGAATGAAGCTGAGATCTCCCTTACTTCACTCCAAATGAAAAATATAACTGAAAATGGATGGAAAAACTTAAATATAAGAGCTAAAACGATAAAACTCTTAGAATAAAATGTAGGGGTAAATCTTCATGACTTCATATTTGGCAATAGATTTATAAATTTGATACCAGAGTGGCAAAAGGAAAAATAGATAAACCAAACTTCATCAAAATTAAACTTTGTGCAGCAAGAATGTAATTAAGAATGTGAAATGACAACCAACACAATGGGAGGAAATATCTTCATATTATGTATATGTAGGAGTTTAATGTTTTGAATACATAAATCATTCTAACAGCTTAAAAAGAAAAATAAAGTCAACTTAATTTAAACAGAAAATGTACTTGAATGGCATTTATCCAAAGAAGATATACAAATGGGTAATAATATACTAAAAGAAGTTCAAAATCATTGGCCATTAAACACAAGTTAAAACCACAATGAGAGCTGGGCGCAGTGGCTCACACCTGTAATCCCAGCACTTAGGGAGGCCAAGATGGGCAGATCACCTGAGGTCAAGAGTTCGAGACCAGCCTGGCCAAAGTGGAGAAAACCCGTCTCTACCAAAAATATAACAATTAACCAGGTGTGGTGGCACATGCCTGTAATCCCAGCTACTCTGGGGGCTGAGGCAGGAGGATTGTGTAAACCCAGGAGGTGGAAGTTGCAGGGAGCTGAGATCATGCCACTGCACTCCAGCCTGGGTGACAGAGTAAGACTCTGTCTCTAAATAAATAAATAAATAAATAAAACCACAATGAGATAACACTTTATATTCACTAGGATGGCTTCAATAAATACAGAAAATTACAAGTATTAGCAACTATGTGGAAAATAGAAATCCTTCTACATTGCTGGAAGGAATATAAAATGCCACATTCACTGTAGAAAAGATTGGCTCTTATATACAAGAAGATAAGCATAAAATTACCATTTGACCCAGCAATTCAACTCCTGAGAATATACCCAAGAATGATGAAAATATGCCCATAAAGAAACATACACAAATGATCAAAGCAAGATTATCTATAAGAGCCAAAGGTTGGAAACAATGCAAATGTCCATAAACAGATTATTAACAAATTGTGATATATGTGCATGGAAAAATAAAATATATTTCAGTGACAAAAAAGAATGAAGTACTGATACATGTTGCAACTTAGATGAGCCTCCAAAACATTATAAGTGAAAGGACTCAGACATAACAGGTTACATATGCTGTGAGTCCTTTATATATCCATAACAGGCAAATCCATAGAAACAGAAAGAAGATTAGAGGTAATTACATGATGGGTTGGAGGAATGGAGTGATTATTTAATGAATATGATATGTTTTTGTGAAGTAATAAAAACATTTTGAAACCAGAGAAAGCTGGTGGTTGTACAACATTGTGAATACACTAAATACCACTCAAGTCTACACTTTAAAATGGTTAATTGTATATTGTGTGAATTTCACTTCAATTTTAAAAATGGCATAATTCCCTGATCTACTGATTTAATGCAATCGTGTCAAAATCCCCATTGGCTCCTTTGAGAAAATTGACAAGTGTATTCTAAATTTCATATGAAGATTCAAGGGACCCAGAATAGTGAAAACGTATTGAAAAAGAACAACAAAGACTCACACTCCTTGATTTGATATAATAACTTGATATTAATACAATACTACAGTAATTAAGATGGTGTACTATAGGGATTACGACAGACATATAGATCAATGGAGTACAATTGAGAGCACACAGAAAAAAACCCTTCACACATTTATAGTCAATTGGATTTTGACAAGGTTGCCAAGGCAATTCAATAGGGGAAAAAATAGCGTTTTCAACAATGGTGCGATGACAACGGCATTGATGTTTACGCGTTATCTGATAGACACTAAATTCCAACTGTTATCTGTACAAATCATTTTTGTTCTCACTCAATAAAGCCTTGCTTTCCCTCTTCCATCCACCTACTCTTTCCCATCACCCACCTCTGCACCTCCATGTAGAGCATTCCAACCCATCTGAAACCCCTCCTCTGACTCTCACTGCAAATATTTTATGGCCTATTTCAATTTGTAGGAATGCAGGAAACCCACCTAGGTTAAGCCATTCTTTCCCATTCTCAAATAAACTGTGTGCAATAATGACACCCATCTTCATCATAGGGCATATTTTATGTTTTCATATTTGTCAGTAATTGATTCCATTTCACCTGGAATGTGCATTCTGTTTCTCCTTGGGTAGATTTATATATTTATACTTTAAGTTCTGGGATACATGTGCAGAACATGCAGGTTTTTTACGTAGGTATACACGCGCCATGGTGGTTTGCTGCACCCATCAACCTGTCATCCACATTAGGTATTTCTTCTAATGCTATCCCTCCCCAAGTCCCCCACCCCCTGACAGGCCCCGGTGTTGATGTTCCCCTCCATGTGTCCATGTGTTCTCATTGTTCAACTCCCATTAATGAGTTAGAACATACAATGTTTGGTTTTCTGTTCCTGTGTTAGTTTGCTGAGGATGATGGTTTCCAGCTTCACCCATATCCCTGCAGAGGACATGAACTCATCCTTTTTTATGGCAGCACAGTATTCCATGGTGTATATGTGCCACATTTTCTTTATCCAGACTGTCATTCATCAGCATTTGGGTTGGTCCCAAGTCTTTGCTATTGTGAATAGTACTGCAATAAACATACGTGCACATGTGTCTTTATAGTAGAATGATTTATAATCCTTTGGGTATATACCCAGTAACAGGATTACTGGGTCAAATGGTATTTCTTGTTCCAGATCCTTGAGGAATCAGCACACTGTCTTCCATAATGGTTGAACTAATTTACACTCCCACTAACAGTGTAAAATCATTCCTATTTCTCCACATCTTCTCCAGCATCTGTTGTTTCCTGACTTTTTAATGATCACCATTCTAACTGGCATGAGATGGTACCTCATTGGGACTTTGATTTGCATTTCTCTAATGACCCAGTGATGATGAACTTTTTGTTCTTTTTGCTTAGATTTTCTTGGCTATGTGGGCTCTTCTTTCATTCCATATGAAATGTAAAGTAGATTTTTCTAGTTCTGTGAAGAAAGGCAATGATAGCTTGATGGGGATAGAATTGAATCCAAAAATTACTTTGGGCAGTGGCCATTTTCATGATATTGATTCTTCCTATCCATGAGCATGGAATGTTTTTCCATTTGTTTGTGTCCTAGGTATTTTATTCTCTTTGTAGCAATTGTGAGTGGGAGTTCACTCATTATTTGGCTGTCTATTATTGGTGTATAGAAATGGTTGTGATTTTTGCACATTGATTTTATAACCTGAGACTGTACTGAAGTTGCTTATCAACTTGAGATTTTGGGCT
Source organism: Pan troglodytes (assembly GCF_028858775.2). Lineage (NCBI taxonomy): Eukaryota > Metazoa > Chordata > Mammalia > Primates > Hominidae > Pan > Pan troglodytes. Next base: position 107,053,780 of record NC_072406.2, on the reverse strand, counting down.
GAGACAACGGGGTTTTCTAAATATACAATCATGTCATCTGCGAATAGAGACAGTTTGACTTTCTCTCTTCCTATTTCAATACTTTATTTCTTTCTCTTGCCTGACTGCCCTGGCCAGAGCTTCCAATACTATGTTGAATAGGAGTGGTGAGAGAGGGCATCCTTGTCTTGTGCTGGTTTTCAAAGGGAATCCTTCCAGCTTCTGCCCATTCAGTATGATATTGGCTGTGGGTTTGTCATAAACAGCTCTCAGTATTTTGAGATATGTTCCATCATTACTTAGTTTATTGAGAGTTCTTAGCATGAAGGGTGTTGAACTTTATCAAAGGCCTTTTCTGCATCTATTGAGACAATCATGTGGTTTTTGTCATTGGTTCTGTTTATGTGATGGATTACATTTATTGATTTGCAAATATTGAAACAGCCTTGCATCTCAGGGATGAAGGCTACTTGATCATGGTGGATAAGCTTTTTGATGTGCTGCTGGATTTGATTTGGCAGTATTTTGTTGTGGATTTTTGCATTGGTGTTCATCAGGGATATTGGCCTGAAATGTTCTTTTTCTGTTATGTCTCTGCTCTGCCCAGTTTGGTTATCAGGATGATGCTAGCCTCATAAAATGAGTTAAGGAGGAGTCCCTCTTTTTCTATTATTTGGAATAGTTTCAGAAGGAATAGTGTCAGCTCCTCTTTGTGCCCCTGGTAGAATTTGGCTGTGAATCCATCTGGTCCTGGACTTTTTTTGGTTGTTAGGTTATTAACTACCGCCTCAACTTCAGAACTTGTTATTGGTCTATTCAGGGATTTGACTTCTTCCTTGTTTATTCTTGGGAGAGTGTATGTGTCCATGAATTTATCCATTTCTTCTAGATTTTCTAGTTTATTAGCATAGAGGTGTTTATAGTATTCTCTGATGGTAGTTTGTATTTCTGTGGGCTCAGTGGTGATCTCCCCTTTATCATTTTTATTGTGTCTATTTGATTCTTCTCTTTTTTCTTCTTTATTAGTCTAGCTAGTGGTCTATTTTGTTATTCATTCATACAATAAAAACTTAAAGTGCTTCTCAAGCATTACTGTTTGACCAGTTAAACATCCTTAGTAAACACAGAACTAGTCAACAAATCACAAATTCACAAGCAGTCACATAACTAAGCTTTTGTTTACTTTTTACCTTCTCCATTTTCATCAGGAAGCAATCAATAAAGTCCTGAGGGTTGTTCATGTCCATCGATTCTTGGTGTTCTTTTACTTTCTCCAAAATATAACTTTTCATAAAAGCAACGTTTTTAAGTAATTTGTTGTGAGTTCCCGGGAAGTAATCAATGATAGGAGAAAAATTATTGCAGATCTAAGAGAAAACAATAATTTATTAAATTAAAAGATTTTAATAAAAGCATACATACCATATACCAAGCTCTGGTTGTAAATTACAGCTATAAATATAAATAAAATATATTGTATATCTTGATGGGGAGATTTTTATTGTACATATGTAGTAATTCTCTGATTATAAAAGATTTGAGAAAGAAAATTCTGACCAAAGGATCAATTCTAACCAGATGATAATCATTTCCTAGACTCAGACTTCCTTTTTATAGTATAAAAGCATCTTTATGTTAATTCTGTTACTTTTTACAATTCTTCTCTATAATCTTGAAATATAAGATGGCATGAATTACTACATTCACGTTTTGTAGATGACAGCATAGGTTAGAAGAATTTGGACAACCTGATTGATAGTACAAAGCTAGTCCCTACTATATTGATTTCTATCAAGCAGCCTCTGAAATGGAATTAGTATTTTAGAAGTGGGAGGGGCTCAAAGATACTTCAAATTCCAACTGTGCACCAGAGCAGTTAAATGACTTCTATAAAATCACACAGTTATTATTTAGGCAGAGAATAAAACATGCCAACTCAGCACAGGGTGTAAGTGTGATGTCTGTTTATGGTTCATACACCATAAAACCAATAATTTTGTCATTCCTAACCCAGCTATCTCATCAGCTGGAATCCCAACTGAGATATCAAACACCCCTGCCCTATTCAGTGTTTCTTGGCAGCTTCTATGGTCCCACATATTCTCCCTCCTTGAAGGAGATAATGTCTTTTAAATTAGGATATTTCTGCCACATAATACAACAAAGTGTGAATTGAAGGACAAGTCTTGTGAGTAATGGGAGCCTCCAAAGTGCCTGGATATCCATGGAGTGCTATGAGCACGCTTTAGGGCTGTCAACAAAGTACTTTACAGAAACAGGGCTTTGGAGTTTAGCAGAGAAAACATTGATGAGGGAGCTAATGGGCTTAGAAATCAGGCCTATATTGACGTATTTATTTCCCATGCATAAAATAAAGGGCTTGGCCATCTTTCCCAGATATTCACCCCAAGGCTGTCTGGGCAAGACTGTAGTATTCAAAAATGCACTTCAGAGCTTGATCCATGTAGAATTTTGGATTTGTCAGAAAAAAAAGAGAATAAGTGGTTTCTCAGGAAGCAAAAATCTTGGCCTTACCTGGATCCAGGGGCTGCTCAAAATCTTGACGTTTTCATTCAACTTTTCCATCAAGTTAAGAAATTGCTGATCTTTATAATCAAAACGTTTATGGAAAATAATGGAGCAGATCACATTGCAGGGAGCACAGCCCAGGATGAAAGTGGGATCACAGGGTGAGGCTAAAGAATTAGAAACAATTTAAAATACTATTAAACTTTAGATATAAAACACTGTATTTGTTAACAGATAACAGTAGTTTAGAAATTATCTTACCTACAAATTCCCTTAACAGCAAAAAAGAGTTCGGCATGCATAAAATCAACACTTCACTTTTACATTAATCCTGAGTTGACCATTACAACCTAGCTGGTTAAATAATGGTTGTTCAAATGCTAAATTTACATTCCCAGCCTATTTGTCTTTTACTTTGGAAAGAACAAAAAGACATTTTCTAAAAACCTAATAATTCATGTTTCAGAGGGAATCACATCAGTCTGCAAAGTCAGTAGACAACAAGGCACTGAGATGGAAAGGGCAAGAATAGTTGGAGATTTCAAAGCTTTTTATATATAATGAATAGCTGAAAGAGTCATGGGTTGAACCAGTAGAGAGGAACCAAAGAGACTGTGGATGAATTCATGTATTTAAGAAAATAAATGTAAGAGCAGAATGTGTTTTCTGAGAAGGAAAACAAATATAAATGAATAATATGCCTAACATATTATTAGTTTGTTATGTTAACAAACTAATATCAAATTAACATAGATTAGTTTGTTAAAAAATTAAATGAAAACTTTGTTGTTGTTGTTTGTTGTTGTTGATTTTTGTTTATTTGTTTGTTTTGAGATGGAGTTTCACTCTTGTTGCCTGGGCTGGAGTGTAATGGCACGATCTCAGCTCACCACAACCTCTGCCTCCTAGGTTCAAGTGATTCTCCACCTGAGCTTCCCAGGTAGCTGGGATTACAGGCATGTGCCACCACATCCAGCTAATTTTGTATTTTTAGTAGAGACAGGTTCCTCCATGTTGGTCAGGCTGGTCTCGAACTCCCAACTTCAGATGATCCACCAGCCTTGGCCTCCCAAAGTTGTGGGATTACAGGCATGAGCCACCATGCCTGGCCAAAAACTTTTATTTTAAATATAAATCCCAGGTAAGGCAAACAAGAAAGTGTAAATTGATAAGTGGAGTTTTTTCTTCTGTAGCTTTTTTAAAATGAATTTTCTTCTTTAGGAACTAAATGCCCTCATCTCTAATCATCCTGCAAATTTAACCTATTTAATTTGATATTGATTAGGCCCAGCCTATCATTTAATAGCTAAATGAATTAAATTATAGGAAAAGTTTTCTTGTTTGGTGGAGGATCTCTGAAATGAAGTTGTTATAATCAAATGATTGATAAACTTTATATTTTTTAAATTTTATTTTACTTTAAGTTCCAGGATACATGTGCAGAGCGTGCAGGTTTGTTACAGAGGTATACATGTGCCATGGTGGTTTGCTGCACCTATGAACCTGTCATCTAGGTTTTAAGCCCCACATGCATTAGGTATTTGTCCTAATGCTGTCCCCCTGCTGGCCCCCCATGCCCCAACAGGTCCCATGTGTGATGTTCCCCTCCCTGTGTCCATGTGTTCTCATTGTTCAACTCCCATTTATGAGTGCAAACATGTGGAGTTTGGTTTTCTGTTCCTGTGTTAGTTGCTGAGGATGATGATTTCCAGCTTCATCCATGTTCCTGCAAAGGACATGAACTCATCCTTTTTTATGGCTGCGTAGTATTCCATGGTGTATATGTGCCACATTTTCTTTATCCAGTACATCATTGATGGGCATTTGGGTTGATTCCAAGTCTTTGCTATTGTGAACGGTGCCACATAAACATACATGGGCATGTGTCATTATAGTAGAATGGTTTATAATCCTTTGGGCATATACCCAGTAATGGGATTGCTGAGTCAGGTGGAATTTCTAGTTCTAGATCCTTGAGGAATCACCACACTGTCTTCCACAATGGTTGAACTAATTTACACTCCTACCAACAGTGTAAGAGGGTTCATATTTCTCAACATTCTCACCAACACCTGTAGTTTCCTGACTTAGTAAGGATCACCATTCTAACTGACATGAGATGGTATCTCATTGTAGTTTTGATTTGCATTCTCTAATGACTAGTGTTGATAAGCTTTTTTCCATATGTTTGTTGGCTGCATAAATGTCTTCTTTTGAGAAGCATCTGTTCATATCCTTTGTCCATTTTTGATGGGGATATTTCTTTTTATCTTGTAAATTTAAGTTCTTTGTGGATTCTGGATATTAGCCCTTTGTCAGATGGATAGATTGCAAAAAATTTCTCCCATTCTGTAGGTTGCCTGTTGACTCTGATGCAGTTTCTTTGGCTGTGCAGAAGCACTGTAGTTTAATTAGATCCCATTTGTCAATTTTGGCTTTTGTTGCCATTGCTTTTTGTGTTTTAGTCACAAACTCTTGGCCTAGGCCTATGTCCTGAAAGGTATTGCCTCGGTTTTCTTCTGCGGTTTTTATGGTTTTAGGTTTTATGTTTAAGTGTTTAATCCATCTTGAGTTAATTTTTGTATAAGGTGTAAGGAAAGGGTCCAGTTTCTGTTTTCTGCATATGGCTAGCCAGTTTTCCCAGTACCATGCTGTTTGGTTACTGTAGCCTTGTAGTATTGTTTGAAGTCAGGTAGAATGATGCCTCCAGCTTTGTTTTTGCTTAGGATTGTCTTGGCTATACAGGCTCTTTTTTTGCTTCATATGAAATTTAAATTATTCTTTTCTAGTTCTGTGAAGAAAGTCAATGATAGTTTGATGGGTATAGCATTGAATCTATGAATTACTTTGGGCAGTATGGCTATTTTCACAGTATCGATTCTTTCTATTCATGAGCATGGAATTTTTTTCCATTTGTGTCACCTCTTATTTCCTTGAGCAGTGGTTTGTAGTTCTCCTTGAAGAGGTCCTTCACATCCCTTGTAAGTTGTGTAAGTAGGCATTTTATTCCCTTTGTAGCAATTGTGAATGGGAGTCCACTCATGATTTGGCTCTCTGCTTGTCTATTATTGGTTTATAGGAATGCTTGTTATTTTTGCACATTGATTTTGTATCCTGAGGCCTTGCTGAAATTGCTTATCAGCTTAAACAGTTTTGGGGCTGAGATGATGGGGTTTCTAAGTATACAGTCATGTCGCCTGCAAACAGAGACAATTTGACTTCTTCTCTTCCCATTTGAATACCCACTTGACTGATTGCTCTGGCCAGAACTTCCAATACTATGTTGAATAAGAGTGGTGAGAGAGGGCATCCTTGTCTTGTGCTGGTTTTCAAAGGGAATGCTTCCAGCTTTTGCCCATTCAATATGATATTGGTTATGGGTTTGTCATAAATAGCTCTTATTATTTTGAGATATTAAACTTTATAGTTAAAGAGCTCCCAAATTCACATCTATATGTTTCAGGAAGTCAGGGACCCTGAATGGAGGGACCAGCTGAAGCCATGGCAGAAGAAGATAAATTGTGAAGATTTCACAGACATTTATTAGTTCCCCAAATTCATTCTTTTATAATTTCTTACACCTGTCTTTACTGCAATCTCTGAACATAAATTGTGAAAATTTCATGGACACTTACCACTTCCCAAATCAATACTCTTGTGATTTCCTATGCCTGTCTTTACTTTAATCTCTTAATACCATCATCTTCCTAAGCTGAGGACGAATGTCACCTCAGGACCCTGTGATGATTGTGTTAACTGCACAAATTGTTTAAACAATATGAAATCTGCACCTTGAAAAAAGAACAGGATAACAGCGATGTTCAGGGAACAAGTGAGATAACCTTGAAGTCTGGCTGCCTGTGGGCTGAGCAGAACAGAGCCATATTTCACTTCTTTCAAAAGCAAGTAGGAGAAATATCACTGAATTCTTTTTCTCAGCAAGGAACATCCCTGAGAAGAATGCATTCCCAAGGGGTGGTCTCTAAAATGGCTGTTTTGAGAACGTCTGTCTTTTACAGTTGTAGATAAGGGATGAAATAAGCCCTGGTCTCCCATAGTGCTCCCAGGCTTATTAGGAAGAGGAAATTCCTGCCTAATAAATTTTGGTCAGACTGGTTGTCTGCTCTCAAACCCTGTCTCCTGATGAGATGTTATCAATGACAATGAGTGCCTGAAACTTCATTAGCAATTTTAATTTCACCCCGGTCCTGTGATCTCGCCCTGCCTCCATTTGCTTTGTGATATTTTATTACCTTGTGAAGCATGTGATCTCTGTGACTCACACCCTATTCACACATTCCTTCCGCTTTTGAAAATCACTAATAAAAACTTGCTGGTTTTGTGGTTTAGGGGGCATCACGGAACCTGCCGACATGTGATGTCTCCCCTGGACACCAAGCTTTAAAATTTCTCTCTTTTGTACTCTTTCCCTTTATTTCTCAGACCAGCCAACACTTAGGGAGAATAGAAAAGGACTCACATTGAAATATCAGGGGCTGAATTTCCCCTGATATCTATAGGCCCTAAATAGTGACTTTAATCAAAAGTACTCTGAATGAATGGCCAGGCATTGAACAGTTGGAAATCTGTTAGTTTGTGTGTGTCATTCACAGATAAATCTGATTTTCAGTCTTTCACTTCATTGGGAAAACAGAATTTAAAAACAAGGTAATTTGGTATCCAAGCTGATAAACAGATTCATTGTAAAACTTCATAGATGAGTAGAGTTGGCCATGGAAAAAAAACAATTAACATAAATTTCTAAGCCAAAATTTCATAAATATGGTTGGAAAGAGATAAGCAAAACTGAAACAGAGCCAAATCATACATAGGGAATGCAGATTACAGAGTTATTACTAATAAGTAAAATCTTGTTAAATAAATCATTTTATAAATTGACATTTGGGTATTTCACAGAATTATGCTACAGGATGTATTTACTGAAAATATATAAATCAATACAGTAACAAGAAATAATTAATACTATTTTAAAAATAATGCTGTGTTTACAGAGAAATAATAATTGATGAGAACTGCACTAAGATATGCCTAAGCAATAAAAACTGTAGAATGTCATTACTGGCCAGAATGGCAAGCATGGGCCTAAAAGAAACCCCAGAGAAGTCAGTGAGGCTGACCATACAAACACAGTCCAATTAAATAAAAGCACATGCCATTTGGTTCATGCTCCATATGGGTATGATAGGGCCATTCCCACCGTGTCGACTTGTCAAGTATTCTCTGGTCACATGTTCTGGAATAGGTAATGGGAAAAACACTGCTCTTTAACCCTTTCAAAAAATGAACTCAAAATCTATATTCATCATTTCTTATTTGAAAGCAAAAAAGCAAAATTCAGGAGAACATGGGATTAAATGAACCTTTTATACCCACACTGTATGCACAATCATGCCTGTACACACACAGCACAAATATGTGCAAATTCCCTTGGCTCTCAGCTTCAAACCCCCGCTTCACATGAGCTAACAACTAGGACTCATAATGAAAGATATGGCCACCCCTGAAATGTTTCCAAGAATGTCAGTAGAGAAGATAGTAGTCCAGTAAGGTCAGTGATATGGAGTAGGGTCACCCACCCTTGGTTTTTCTCAACTCCTCCACAAGGCAGCGGGCTTCCTCTTGAACACGGTCCTCAATGCTCCTCTTCCCCATCCCAAAATTCCGCAGCGTCATGAGGGAGAAACGCCGGATCTCCTTCCATTTCTTTCCATTGCTGAAAACAATTCCTAACAGGAAGAGAAACGAAACTAGGAGGGAGATCCCAGGCAAGAAAGAGGAAGCTGACACTGGGCAGCCATGTGGATGGGCCAAGCTCTGCCCGAGGAGGTCTGTAAGTCTCTGTTTTCCATCCTCCCCATCCCCAAGACAGATGCTGAAACAGGCACATGCACACCTACCAAATCCTCTGTTAGCTCTTTCAGCCAGTGGGAAAATGCCTCTTCCAGAAAACTCCTCTCCAAGATCAATCAGGGCTTCCTTCACTGCTTCATATCCATGCAGCACCACTATGGGTTTCAGGCCAAAATACAGAGTGAACACAGGGCCATAGACCTTTGAGAGCTAGGAAAGTAGGTAGAGATAACAGCAAATGAAGTCACTATTTTGTCCATTTGCTAAGCCTGATTTAGCATGATATTTTCATTGTATTTGTATGCTTTTATTCAGCCACAGAGGCTTCAAATATTTCTGAATTTTAAATAGAAACATGATGATGATTATACTTGCCACTCAGATGGCCTATGATGTTCAAGGCAATGGTCAGACAATTGCTATGCAGATCACAATTAATACTCACATCAACATGTTCAGCAGGTCTATTTACTCTATTTTAAACAAACGGCCAGGTGTGGTGACTCCTGCCTGTAATCCCAACACTTTGGGAGGCCAAGGCAGGTGGATCACAAGGTCAGGAGTTCAAGACCAGCCTGGCCAACAAGGTGATACCACGTCTCTACTAAAAATACAAAAATTAGCTGAGCATGGTGGTGCATGCCTGTAATGCCAGCTACTTGGGGGACTGAGGCAGGAGAATTTCTTGAATGGGGACCTGGGAGATGGAGGTTGCAGTGAGCCAAGATTGTGCCACTGCACTCCAGCCTGAGCTACAGAGTAAGACTCTGTCTCAAAAAAAAAAAAAAAAAAAAAAACTGAGCTCAGAGAATGACAAATTCATTTTCAGTGTCTCACAGCTAATGTACAGCAGACCCAAATTTGAAACTCCGCTTATTCAAACACTGATGCTTGAGAAATTTATCAGCACTTTTGAGTCCACCTTAAGACCAATACCCAGCTTCAAGAACTAACAATTTCCTGGTTTAAGAGCCTTTTATGATTAGCATGCATCATAGCATTTATACTAAAAATATCTCTCTATGGACTCCACCTAGGACTCCCAAAAGCCCACATAGAGGCCGCTATTGCCAGGTCAATAGTCCTCACAGCAGTACTCCTAAAATTAGATGGCTATAGGATTATACAAATCACCTTAATTCTTAACCCCCTAACAGAGTTTATAGCTTATTCCTCCCTCATACTATCCTTATGAGAAATAATCATAACAAGCTCCTTTTGTCTGTGCCAAACTGATCTAAAATCACTCATTACTTTTCCATAAGCCACATGGCACTTGTTATCATAGCTTTTCTCATTCAAACCCCCTGAAGTTTTACCAGTGCAACTGCCCTAATAACTGCCCACAGATTAACCTCATCCCTATTATTCTGCCTTGCAAACTCAAACTACAAACGAGTTCACAGCCAAACCATACTACTAACACAAGGCCTTCAAACACTTCTCTCCCTGATAGCCATGTGATGACTCCTAGCTAGTCTTGCCAACCTTGCCCTGCCCCCTACCATCAATCTAGTAGGAGTAGTCTTCATAACTACAGTGTCATTCTCTTGATCTAATCATACCATCATGCTTATAAGACTTAATATACTAATCACAGCCCTTTACTCTCTGTATATGGTAATTATTACACAACAAGGGGTGTTCACATATCATATTAACACTGCTAAACCATCTTTCACTTGAGAAAAAACCCTAATACTTATACATCTTCTGACCTTCTTCCTACCATTACTAAATGCTAAGGTCATTTTGGGGTTTATCTATTGTAGCTATAGTATAATTAAAACACTACTTTGTGGATCTAAAAATGGAAGTCTATAACTTCTTTTCTACCACTTATCTGCTTTTGCTGGTCCTGAACCCACAGTTATTTCCTTTACAACAGGCATAAATTAATTCTTCAGAGAAGTTTAATTTTCATGGCTATTCTGAATAAAACACATGGCTAATATAGTAGAGGACTTATTTAATAAAATCTCTAATAACAAACATGTTCCTTACTGTAGGGAGACCCCCCCTGAAACTATTGCTACGGAATAAAAGATGAAATGCTCCCGATTATTGTAAATACAAAATTGCATGCAGGATTGTGTAAGGACAATGCCAGGCTGGACTGCCAGAATGAGCCAACAGTGCGTGATGTGCTTCCCCCTGCAGAGAGCCTATGAATGGACATGCAGTCAGGGAGGTTTCACATCACCAAGATTCCTATCCCAGAAAAGCAGATGTTCATAGCTCTGGGAATGGAATGCGACCTTTGTGGAGAACCTATAAATGGACGCATGGGGGGCACCTGTCCATATGGATAAGATAGGGCTATAAACGCCCTCATCTTGCCATGGCTCTTCTAGGCCTCTTTAGGGTTAAGGCATACTCCCTTCTGAGAATTTCTGGTCTAACTTGTTGTCTAGCCTCACATCCCATTTCCACGGATTGTTTGTAACCAGCTTTTGTTGCAATTGTTACTGCTGATTAATATCTTGCTAATCATAGGTTATGGAAAGATTGTGTTTCTGTTTTAAGGCTCTGTTAGAAATTACTGACGCACACACTATATTGTAAATTCTTATCTCCGTATACTGTACTTCTACATACAAATGTACTGTACTTCTACATACAAATGTCATGTTAAAGAATTACTTCATCCCCATGTGACCATCTCACCTCATAATCAAATGACCCTAAATCCCTCACTAACCTACCCCTGCCCTCACTAAACTTAATAATAAATGCTGGTATATCCAGTGCATTCTTGGCACCATGGGACCAGAAGGCGGTGACCCCCCTGGACCCAGCTTTCACTATCTTCTGTGTGTCTATTATTTCTCAACCTGCCGATCCACCTGGGAACAAAGAGAGAGCCCAGTTGCTTTGTGGGCTGCTGACCAGATCCCACAATACCTTACCATTTACCTTCAGCCAAAAATTATAGCAAATGGTTATGAAATGAAGAAGGAACACAGCCTTTCAAACTATTGACACTTGTTATTTTGAATCTAACATGCAAAGACCCAAATCTTTCTCTACTCACAAAATACATGGTTTCATTCCACTATTTCTGACACTGACAGACTGGAAAAGGCAACAAAAGCCTTTCAAAGTATTTTACTTTACCATTACCTCTTGTAACAACGTACCTCTAGGGATACACTTTATTTAAAAAATACAGGTGAATTTACTTACCTTTTGCAAGCCACTGAAGGAGCATACTTACATTGGTTAAGGATTTGCTGATGTCCTTAATACCTATCTGTAGGATATTTCCAATCACTGGGAGAGGAGTGGGGCCAGGAGGGAGTTTTCCTCTCCCAGAGCTCTGTCTCCAGAGTGAAAGGAGAAGCAAACATGAGAGACAGAGCACAAGGACCACAAGAGAATCCATTGAAGCCTTCTCTTCTTGTTAAGACAACCATGAGCTTGCACTCCAAGCCTTTTATGACACTCCATGCTAATTCGGTGTGTGCCTCTTTGATGGATAAATTGACCAATCACCTAGGTCAACTATATGCTCCTTCTGAAAGGACTTTGACCCACTGATAGAGATAAAAATAAAATGTCCTTTGGTCTTGTTCTCCTTCGTTCCATTGTCCACTCTGTACATTCCAGTTTCACTGTACTTGGTGGGAGCCTAGGTATTGGTAATAAAAAACAAATGTTAACCCAGATGGTTCTAATGCACCATCATAATTGAGAGCACTGAAGTAAATAATTTGATGCAAAAGCAATTACTCAAAATTCTGAATTCTTAGATTAATAACCAGTTGGGAATTTATGATTTAACAGAAATGGCCATATTCTATGCCTTGTATATTTAAAAAGTATGTCAATGCTATATCAAAGATTAGGAGACTTTGTTCTTTATAATGAAATCCTTTCAAATATTTAATATAGCCTACTAAAAATACAGCAGCCTAAACATGAACTAGCTAACATAACTCATATATCTTAAATAACCAAACATATATCAAGTAAATTACCTTAGCAGATATAAACACCTTTACCATTAAACCCCCTAAAAAAAAATTCCTGAAGGCAGGAATTGTTATTTTTTATTTTTCAAATGGGAAAAGGGAGACCCTGGGAGAACAGGACACCTGTTGGTGCCACACAGCTCATAGCTGGCAGAACTGGGATTTGAGCTGAGGTCTTCTGATGCCCATCGTGGTGTATTATCTCTTACACCAGAGCTGCCTTGAGAACAATTTTAGCAAAATAAAACAAACTTCCAAACATTAGTTATTCTGAATATACACCACATTTATTCTGTTCATAAAACAGGCTTCACATTAAATAGAACCCCTTATTTGTCTCTAAGGGAAACAGCACCAGAGATGCTCATGAGAAGAAATAAGGGATCTCCCTTCTCCATCACTGCAGAAGTGAAACGCTCAGTGTAACTGAGGGAAGAATTTGGTGCTAAGGGTTTGAGAAACTAGGGCTTCTCGACCCCCCAGTCACCTCCAGACATGGCTGCTTTCTATTGTTTTTGGTCTCTTATTTTCAGAAATGATGTAATAATGCACAGAAAGCAAAGGAAATTATGGACAGAACCACAGTTGTGGATGCAATAGAAGATGGGAGGTAGGGAAATCACTAAATGGACCCACAGCACAGAACCACCACAATGTATAGACCTTAACAGGAGCTGACATACTGAGTTGAGGATCTAAATACAACTAGAAAGATACACTTTACTAGATCATTAATGTCAATACTTGTGCAAAGCCATTTTCTTTAAAGATATCATCATATTTGTTCTAAATTCCCTAGTGAGGTTATTTCCATTTCTTTTATTAAGAAAAATAAAGTTATGTCAAGACACAGTTGCACAATGCTTTACTGGTCATTTTTAACAGGGATTCTAACAATTTACAGAGAATTGTTACACCTCATGTCCCTTTTGAATCTCTCAATTACCTTTGCTTACAATAAAACTGACCCATTTCAGAAATGAGGAAGCTGAGCCTTGAAGATTCAGTATCTTAGCCAAGAACATGCTGTCTGCTAGTGCTAGAGCTGAGACTAGAATCCATAAGCCCTGCATCTCAAAGGTTTCATTTCAAGCAAAACATTCAGTTCAACTGGGTCCACCAATATTTACTGATAGTGTACAATGATTCAGGATTTTGTAATTCAGTCTAGTAAATGATTTTCAAAATAAACATTAATTTCATTAATAATTACAGCCCCAGTTGACTAGATTGAGAGGTCAGAAGAGTTTGGTTTTATAACATTTAGTACTTAGGTAAGTCAAAGGCCTTGGAGAACCCTTTATACAGGGCAAAGAAAAGGAATAACTTGGTCCCTGACTCATGAAACTCTAAACTCTAACAGAAATATACTACCTTATTTTGGGTAAAATAAGCTCGGTTGCTGTCTTTAGAATAATCATTTCATTCCTCAGGAGGTAGGGGTCCCAGCTCAGCTCCTCCTCTCTCCTGCTGAGCTGAGGCTCCTTCCTAGACCTTTCAGTTTACAGAAAGAAAGAATTATAGATAATTTGTAGATAGAAGGGATATCTGAGATCAACTACTCTAAACTTTGCTTTTTTTTTTTTAAGAAATGAGCAATTATTGACTCAGTGAGACAAAGTATCACAATCACAATGCCTCAGTATAAGACTTTTTCTTTTCTTTTTTTTTTTTTTAGACAGAGTCTCACTCTGTCACCCAGGCTGGAGTGCAGTGGTGCGATCTCGGCTCACTGCAATTTCCAGCTCCTGGGTTCATGCCATTCACCTGCCTCAGCCTCCCAAGTAGCTGGGACTACAGGTGCCCACCACCACGCCCAGCTAATTTTTTTGTATTTTAATACAGACAGGGTTTCACCGTGTTAGGCAGGATGATCTTGATCTCCCGACCTTGTGATCCACCCACCTAGGTCTCCCAAAGTGCTGGGATTACAGGCATGAGCCGCAACGCCCAGCCAAGACTTTTTCTTAGAATCCCAGTTTTTCAACTCCCAATTCAGTGACATGTCACATCCCATCTCATAGAATTCACATCTCAGTCCAAATGATCAGGGGAGTATCAACATTAAGCCCTCCACAGTCACTGAGTAATACAAACCTCAGCTTGACTAGAATGGTGGATTAGAGTAGGCTTTTGAAACAGTTTGGGGTTTCTGGCAACACTAAGTGGAAAGTATATAATTACCACATGCCTCTTTCCCTGCACCCACACACAGTCTCTCTCACAATCAAGAACTCTCATTAGTTTCAATCAATGAACCAACATTGACGCATCATCATCAACCAAAGCTCATAGTTTATGTAGGGTTCATTCTTTGTGTTGTACATTCTATGGGATTTGACTAATGCATAATGACATGTGCCATTGTAATATCACATAAAATAGCTTTACTGCCCTAAGAACCTCTGTGCTTTACGTGTTCTCTCTCCCTTCCTTGCAAGCCCTAGCAACAAATAATCTTTGCAGTGTCGGCATAGTTTTGCCTTTTCCAAAATGTCATACGGTTGGAATCATACAGTATGTAGCCTTTTAAGATTTAACTTACTCTTATGTATAAAGTTTCTGTATGTCTTTTCATGGCTTGATAGTTCATTTCTTGTTAACACTAAATAACATTCATTGTATAGGTTTATCACATTGTCTATTCATTTATCTATTGAAGAATATCTTGGTGATTTCTAATTTTTGACAATGATGAATAAAGCTGCTATAAATATCCATGTGCAGATTTTTGTGTGGAAATGTATTTTCAACTTATTTGGCAAATACCAAGGAGCACAACTACCAGATAATGTGGTAAACATATTTTAGTTTTTTAAGGCACTGCCCATCTGTCTCCTGAAGTGTCTTTTCATTTTGCATTTCCACCAGAAATGACTTAGTTCTCATTGCTGCACATCCTTGCTAACATTTGGTTTTATCAGTGTTTTGGATTTTAGCCATTGTATAAGTGTGCAGTTGTATCTCATTGGGGTTTTAGTTTGCAGGTCCGTAGTGACGTTTAATGACGAGCATTTTTCATATATTTATTTGCCATCTGTATTTCTTCTTGGGTGAGGTGTCTGTTCAGATCTGTTGCCCATTTTTTAAATCAAGGTGTCTGATTTCTAATTGTGGAGTTTTAAAAATTTTTGGAGAGAAGTCGTTTATCAGATATATCTTTTGAAAGTATTTCTCCCAGTCTCTGTCTTTTCATCTCATTCCCTTGATAGTGTCTTTTGCAGAGTAGAAGTTTAAATTTTAATAAGGTCCAGCTTAGTTATTCTTTATTTCATGGATTATACCTTCATTGTAGTATTTTAAAAACCATTGCCGATCAAGGTCATCTTTATTTTCTCCTATCTTATACTATCAGAGATTCATAGTTTTGCATTTTATATTTGGATCTAATATATATATACGTGTATATATACATATATATATATATATACATATATATATATGTATATACACGTATATATATATACACGTATATATATATATTTATTTATTTTTCCTGAGACTGAGTCTCACTCTGTCACCTAGGCTGGAGTGCAGTGGCTCTCAACTCGGCTCACTTCAACCTCTGCCTCCTGAGTTCAAGCGATTCTCCTGCCTCAGCCTCTTGACAACCTGGGACTACAGGTGCGTGCCACCATGCCCAGCTAATTTTTTGTATTTTTAGTAGAGATGGGGGTTTCACCGTGTTAGCCAGGATGGTCTCGATCTCCTGACCTGTGATCTGCCTACCTCAGCCTCCCAAAGTACTGGGAATACTGGCATAAGCCACCACACCCGGCTTAGATCTATAATATATTTTTAGTTAACTTTCATTAAAGGTGTAAGGTCTATTTCCAGATTCATTTTTCTGTATGTGAATCTCCAGTTACTCCATTAGTCTTTGTTGAAAAGACCATTTTTCCCCCATTGAATTGTCTTTCCTTTTTTTTCAAAGATCAGTTGACTATATTTCTGATGATCTACTTCAGACTCTTTACTCACTTGCATTAATCTATTTGACTTTTTTCACCAATTGCACACTGTCTTGATTAGCTTCATAGTAAGTCTTGAAGTTGAATTGGGTAAGGTCAGTCATTTGACTTTGTTCTCCTTAACGTTGGCTATTCTGGGTTTTTTGGCCTCTCCACATAATCTATACAATCAGATTGTTAGCATCTAAAGATAAAAAAATAATAAAAATAATAAAACTTTCCTGGAGTTTGATTCTTATTGTGTTGATCTATAGATCAAATCAAAAAGACTAACAAGGGTCTTCATATTCATGAACATGAAATATTTGTGTATTTATTTATATCTTTGTTTTCTTTCATCAGAGTTTTGTAGTTTTCTTCAAGTGATATATGTATTTTGACAGACTTCCACCTAGGGATTTCATATTTTTGGTGCTAATATAAATGATACTATGTTTTTAATTCCAAATTCTAATTATTTATTGTTAATATAGAGAAAAGAATTTGATTTCCTTGTATCCTGCAACCTTACTACAATAGCTTATTACTTTTAGGAGTTTTTTCATTATTGTTGTTTTCTTTTTGTTTTGTTTTGTTTTTTTTTATTTTTGGAGGTTTTTTGATTCTTTGAGATTTTCTACATAAACAATCATGCGATCTAAACACAATAGTTTTATTTCTTTATTCCTGATTGGTATCACCTTTATTTCTTTTTCTTGTTATCTCATTAAAAAGAGTTTCTAGTACGATGTTGAATAGGAGTAGTTTCATGGAACATCTCACTTTATTCTTGTTATTAGCCAGAAAATTTCAAGTTTCTCACCAGTAATGATGTTAGCGGTAGGTTTTTTGCACATATTCTTTATTAAATTGAGAAAGTTCCTCCTCTATTCTTAGTTCGCTGAGAGTTTTTATCATGAATGTGTGCTGGATTTAGGCAAATTTTTTTTCTGCACCTGTTGATATGATGATGAGACTTTTCTTCTTTAGTAACTAATGTGATGAAGTAAAATATTTGATTTTCATATGTTGAGTAACTCTTGCATTTCTAAAATAAATCCCACTTAGTTATGGTGTATACAGTTTTTCTACACTATTAGATGCAATTTGCTAATCTTCTATTGAGGTTTGCACCTATTTTCATTAGATATACTGATATATAGTTTTGCTTTCTTACAATGTCCTTGTCTGATTTGAGTATTAGAGTAATGCTGGCCCCATAAAATGAGTTAAGAATAGAAGAATTTCCTCTGGTACTACTTCTAGAAGAGATTGTAGAGAACGGGTATAATTCTTCTATAAATGTTTGGTAGAATTTACCAGTGGACCTATATGGGTCTGGTGTTTTCTCTTTTGGAGGTTATTTATTTTTTATTTTATTACTTTAATAAATAAAGGCCTATTCAAATTATCTATTTCTTCTTGTGTGAGACTTAGAAGATTGTTTCTTTATGGAATTGACCCATTTTATCCAAGTTATATAATCTGTGGGCATGGAGTTCTTTATAATATTCATTTATTATCCTTTTAATGTCCATGGTATCAATAGTGATGGTTCTTCTTTTAATTTTGACAATAGGAAAATCTGTATTCTCCCTTTTTATCTTGGTTAGGCTGGCTAGATATATATTGATATAATTTTCAAATAACCAGCTTTTGTTTTTACTAATTTTCTCTATTGATTTCTTGTTTTCAATTTCATTGATTTCTGCTCTTTTGTTGTTTCTTTTGCTCTGCTTTCTTTGGATATAATTTGTCCTTCTTTCTCTGGTTCCCTAAGGTGGATGTTTAGATTACTGACTTTGTATCCTTTTCTTTTCTAATTTATGCCCCCAATGCTAGAAGTTTCCCTCTAACCACTGCTTTCACTACATCCTACAAATTTTTTAAAGTTCTATTTTTATTTTGTTAAGTTCCAAATATTTTAATCCCTCTTGAGATTTATTATTTTACCCATATTTTATTAAGAAATGTGCTGTTTACTCTCTAAGTATTTTGTGATATTCCAGCTCAATATCTGTTATCAATTTCTAGTTTAATTCAACTGTGGTCTCATAGCAGACATTGTATGATTCATATTCTTTTAAACTTCCTAAGATATGTTTTGTTGCCCAGAATGTGGTCTATATTGGTGAATGTTCTATATGAGCTTGAGAAGAATGTGTATTCTGCTTTTGTAGGGTAAAGTATTCTATAAATGCCAATTCAAATCAGTTGATTGATGGTGCTATTCAGTTCAAATCTGTCTTTAATGATTTTCTGCATGCTGAATCTGTCCATTTTTAATAGAGGAGTGTTTAATTCTCCAGCCGTAATAGTGGAGTCATCTATTTCTCATTGTAGTTCTATCAGTTTTTGCCTCATGTATTTTGACATCTTATTGTTGGGTGCATACACTTTATTATTTCTCCTCAGAGAATTTAACTCTTTATCATTATATAACACTCTTCCTAACCTCTAATAATTTTTTCTTACTCTGCAGATGGCTTCATCTGAAACTAATATAGCTATTCCCATTTCCTTTTGGTTGGTGTTAGCATGGCATATTTTTCTCCTTCATTTACTTGAAATCTATATGTATATTTATATCTCAAATGGGTCTCTTATAGACAACATACACATATTTGGCTCTTGTTTTTTTATCTACTCTGACCATCTCTGTCTTTCCAATGGTTAAAATGACTTTAATATAGTTGAACTATTATCTACCATATATGCGTTACTGTTTTCTACTCATTGCCCTTGTTCGTTGTTTCTATTTTTGTCCTCAACTCTTTTTCTGCCTTCTGTGGTTTTAATTGAGCACGTTATATGACTCTATTTTCTTTTTCTCCTTAATATTACTTGTTTTTTCTTACTTTTTTGTAGTTTCCGTATTATGTGCAATATGTGTTTACAATTAACCCAAGTCTACATTAAAATAGCACTATACTACTTCATAGGTAGTGCACTTACCTGAAACAAAATATTCTTACTTCTTTCCTCCCTTCTTCATATATCATCACTGTCATTTATTTCATTTATCCATAAACTGTAATCACCAAATATATATTTTTGTTGTTGCTGTTTTGTTTGTTTTGTTTTGTTTTGTTTTTGAGATGGAGTTTCACTCTTGTTACACAGGCTGAAGTGCAATAGTATGATCTCGGCTCACTGCAACTTCTGCCTCCTGCCTTCAAGCAATTCTTCTGCCTCAGCCTCCCAAGTAGCTGGGATTACAGGAATGTGCCACCACTCCTTGCTAATTTTGTATTTTTAGTAGAGACAGTGTTTCTCTATGTTGGTCAGGTTGGTCTGGAACTCCTGACCTCAGGTGATCCGCCCTCCTCGGGCTCCCAAAGTGCTGGGATTACAGGCGTGAGCCACTTTTGCAGGGCCATGTTATTGTTATTATTTTGAAAAAAGTGTTGTCTGTTAGACCAATCAATAAGAAAATAAAAATGTTATGTTCCTTTTATTATTCCTTCACTAACTCCCTTCCTTTCCTCATGTAGATCAGTGATTGACTTACACCATTTTCTTCTCTCTGAAGAACTTTATTTAACATTTTTTGCAAGGCAGGGACTAGAGATAAATTTTCTCAATTTTTTTGTGTGAGAATCTTTATTTCTCCATCACTTGTGAAGGAGAATTTTGCCAGATACACAAATCAAGATGGGTGGGATTTTTTCCAATACTTGTAATACAGTCATGCACCATATACCAACATTTTGTTCAACAGGTGATCTCATTTACTATGTTGTTCCATAAGATTATAATGGGGCTGAGGCTGGGCATGGTGGCTCACACCTATAATCCCAGCACTTTGGGAGGCCAAGGCGGGTGGATCACTTGAGGTCAGGAGATCGAGAACAGCCTGGCCAACATGGTAAAATTTCATTTTTACTAAAAGTACAAAAATTAGCTGGCTGTGGTGGCAGGCACCTGTAGTCCCAGCTACTAGGGAGGCTGAGGCAGGAGAATAGCTTGAACCTCAGAGATGGAGGTTGCAGTGAGCCAAGATCACACCACTGCACTTCAGCCTGTGTGACAGAGTGCAACTCTGTCTCAGAAAAAAGATTACAATGGAGCTGAAAGATGATTTCTGCCACCTAGATACTCATACTCATCATAATATCTTGGTACAACACATTTTTCATGTGTATGTGGTGACACTGATGTAAACAAACCTACTGCACTGCCAGTTGTATAAAAATATAGCACATATCAGGTACAGTACATAATACTCAATAACTATAGTAAATGACACTGTTACTGGTTTATGTATTTACTATACTATACTTTTACTGTTATTTCAAAGTGTTGTGTTCTTCTACGACTCATTTTCTTTTAAGTTAACTATTAAACAACCTCAGGCAGGTACTTCAGGAGTTATTCCAGAAGAAGGCAATGTTACATAGGCGATTACAGCTTCATATGTGTTATTGCCCCTGAAAACCTTACAGTGGGACAAGATGTGGCAGTAGAAGATGGTGATATTGGTGATCCTGACCTTGCATACTCCTAGGCTAATGTGTTTTGTGTCCTAGTTTTTAATAAAATGATTTAAGAAGAAACCCTGTCTCTTCTGAAAATACAAAAAATTAGCCAGTGTGGTGGTGCACATCTGTAGTCCCAGCTACTTGGGAGACTGAGGCCCAAGAATCACTTGAACCCAGGAGGCAGAGGTTGCAGTGAGCTGAGATCACACCACTGCACTCCAGCCTGGCTGACAGAGTGAGACTCTGTCTCAAAAAAATAAACATTAATTTAAAAAAAATCTATACAAAAAAAACAATTTTGTCAATTTCAGTTCTTAGCACAGTGGCACCTACCAATGCCCCATACTTCAGCCCCTGGCAGGAAGCTGTACACATGTTCCTGGAGCAGCTTATTCACAGCTTGCAGGAGCTGGGATGGGCAAAAAAGAACCTATCTTCTGAATATTGAAGACCTGTCCTCTGATGACTACTGCTTTTGAAAACTTAGGTACAGACACAGATTGGGAACCCATTATTGCTACAATTCCCCCAAGTCTTGGCAAGCTCCCCCAACAAGTGACTTCCAGGGTATTTAAAGGACTGACACCTTTTCCCTCTCCTATTTATGTTTCTTTTTTTTCCCTTTTGGGAGATAGACATTAAAGACTAAGACATTTAAAAACTGGCTATGTGGGAAAAATTAGACACTTAACACACATGCCACAGCAAAGTCTTCACTAAGGTCTTGAATAGACCTTACGTTAATACCTTGGGCTAATAAGTGGCACAGAGACAGCCTACAGCAAACAAACTTTAAAAACAAATGAAGGGCTGCAACATTACTGATTAGATCTGGCACTCACTTCCTCCACAAAAAGTAACCAAAATAATGAGTAGATAATCACACATTGAATAGATCATCTAAGAGAAGATGTTTGAATTCAACAGAGCAGTTGCCAGAAACATGTAAAGGAAGGAAGTAGAGAAAAGTGAGGCAGCCTGCTGGACCAGGATTATCTGGGAGCCTGGGGAGTCTCCCTATTTTGGGGAAAAGTAAGTAAGAGACCCCTGGTACTCTGCATTCCTACAAAGGATTCTTGAGATCCTAGCCACAGGAGAGTCCTGAGAACCTCAAGGACAAGGAGACTAATACTCCTTACCTAAGAATTTTAGAAGTAATTGGGCTTCCCTATTATCTAAAATTGGCACCTGGTTTCACTTACTTTAACTTATAAGTAACTAGAATTTCTATGTATCTCCAGAATGCATGATGCCAAAACTCGTTCAACCCCTGCTGACATTAAGGCACCAAAATGTCTACAAATGTAATCATGTATTATGCAAATTGTCCTTTAGCTCCCAACCCTATACTGGCATCGGTAAATTCCTCTTACCCAACCCACAAGTCCACCACTTTCCAATGCCAGGGCTCCGACACCTCGCCTGGCAGACACCAAGTCTTGCTTAATCTTAAACACTGAAACCAGTTAAAGCCTCATCTTCAGACCCAGTAGAAGATACCAATCAAAATAAACTTCATTTGTGAGACACAGGCCAGAAATTAAAACTATGCAACTCCTCAAAGCACAGGGACTATCATGGAAGAGGTGGGCACATGAGATTGTGAGGGTCAATTTTGAGAGAAAAAATAAGTTGTTTCTCTATAAATTAACCATTAATGTCAAAGGCAAGACCAGCACATGGGGCCCTGTGTCAGATTAACAAGGTTTTCTTGCAGCGTTAACCCACTCCTAAATAAAAGGTTATAAAGGTTACATAAAAGGCTTATGGGCCGGGCACAGTGGCTCATGCCTGTAATCCCAGCAGTTTGGGAGCCTGAGGCAGGTGGATCATCTGAGGTCAGAAGTTCAAGACTGACCTGGTCAACATGGTGAAACCCCATCTCCACTAAAAATACAAAAAATTAGCCAGGTGTCGTGCTGTGTACCTGTAATCCCAACTACTCAGGAGGCTGAGGCAGGAAAATAACTTGAAGCAGGGGGGTGGATGTTGCAGTCAGCTAAGACTGTGACACTGCCCTCTAGCCTGGGTGACAGAGTGAGACTCCATCTTGAAAAAAAAAAAGATATATCTTATGGTCAAGATGATCAAAACTTCATAGATTTTTAATAAATTTTTGAAAAACAAATTTAACTGGCCTCATGCTGTCTTTATTAGGACTTATAGTTTGGGAAACTGCATTTTCTCTCACAAAGAATAAAGGTTTTCAACTTTTTTTTTTTCTCAAATCTTTGAGTTATCACTCTGGTTAAATGAATGACTTATTTTACAATGACCTGTGATCCTATTTTGTGATATCAAGTGTCTTAAACATTTTATATTTAACAAACTTTCCAAAATCAAATTCTATCTTTGGTCCTCATTAATTTTTTGATATTCATCCTCTGAAGTCCAAAAGAGATATATTTGGCTTATTTGATATAATAAAATCATACAGAAAATATTGTCATATATAAAGTGGTGTTTAGCCTTCTTTGGATTATATTTATATAAATGTGTTACTAGTATGTGTTCCAGAATTCTATGAAATTCCTGTGTTTCTGATATGTCTTAGCATATGTTATCAGTAGTAATTTTGATTATTATGTAAAATTGTTATATGCCATAGAATTAACCAAATTTCCTTGTCAATTGTATATTTAATTATGACTGTTCTGAGACTTTTGTCATCCACAGTTGTTTTACTTTTATCCTTTTCAAAAGGTGGTTTTATAATCAGCTATAAGACTCTGACAAGTGTGCTTGAATGCAAGTTTCTGATAACTTTGGAGACTGTGACACTAGAATAAAGGAAAAACTTCCAAGACTCCCATGGAGAACTGAAATATTCATGAATATCAAGCAAAACAACAGTTAACTGCATGAGCTGAACTAACAGAAGACTGAAATAATTAGTTTATGACATTTGGCTTAAAACATTGCTAATCCTTTGTCTGTTTTTCAGAGCCAAGGAAACTTTTCTTTTGAGCTATATACAGCTTTTAATAATTGAGTACAGTATAAACAAAATTTGGAGCATATTTCTTTCTACCTGTTTTCTTCAAAACTTGGAAGCTAGCCATGAGTATTCTTAACTTATAACAATGCAGTTACTTACATAAGATTAATAAGAATTTATTTTCTTTTGTAACAGGACACAGTTGGAGATCCTGGTTATTTTACAAGGTTTTGACTGGAATGGCATGCATTCAGCTACAAACAGGCTCTTGTAAGGAATCAAAATTGACTTGCAGAGCCAATAAAAGTGCCCCTGGGAAAGCTGGCCTCATACCTGGTTTACACAGTCACTGTACAAGTTTCTGTCCCAGGATAATTAAAGAATGTCATTTTCTGACAGCCCAGGAGCCCCAAATTTTCCTGGGACCTTGAGGTGAGGAATTCATCCAATTGACACAGGAATTTGCAGGTACAAGCTGGGCCTAAGGCATTAAAGCTAAATCTGAGATTTTTTATGAAATAAAGTTCTAGCAAAACCAATTTAAACCAAAAAAAAAAAGGAGCCTAAGTGGCAAACAATTATTCTTGCTGACTTTATGCAAATACTCTGGCCAAGTATAAGACTAAAACTTATTTTGCAAATGAATTTGTCCTATGATTTGTCTTTAGTGAAATGGGACTACAAAGAGAAAAATTATGTTTCACAATAAGCTATAGCACAATTGTTTTTAGATTGTAGTCTTGCCTAATAATTTTCCATTTTTATTATTTTCTAAAGTTTGGCCTGAATTTGAGAATTTTTCCTGCCTACAATTCTCTAAAATAATGTTTTTCTTTTTTTCTTGTTTCCTTTCATTTTTTCCCCATTTTTTCCTTATTTGAGGCAACTAAAATTTAAGCTATTCTTTCTTAAAGTCCTGCAAACTGAAGCTAGACAACTTAAACTTCAGAAGAAAATAACAGTAACCTATTTACATACATAAACCACTTTCATACCTGCCTACTAACGTATGGACTTCAGGGTAATATATCAATTTTCCAGGATTGTTCTTTTTGTTGTTGTTGTTTGTTGTTGTTTTTCTCCCTTCTTCTTCTGATTTTCTCTTCATAAAATGTGAGACTTTACCATCTGTTAAAAATGAGCTTTCCTAATAATATGGGACCTATCCATCTTGGAATACATTGTCCTAACCATGAGAGATCAGACAAAACCTGAAACCAGAGACTCATTTTCTTGAGAAATGCTTTTTCCAAGAGAAAAAAAAAAAAAGCTGGAAAATGTGAAAGGAAAATACATCTTAGGGTCCCCAGATCACTAAGCCATAGGGAAAAGTCAAGCTGGGAACCGTGTTGGGCAAACCTGCCTTTCATTCTATTCCTAAATAAGATTGCTACAAAGAGCTTAAAAAGCTACATACCTCCCTCACAATTTGCCCACAAGAAAATCACTTGTGGACAAGGGACAGACAGAACTCAAAGTCATCTCTCTGTTTATGTGAGACAAATGAATATCTGATTGCTTCCCCTGCCTTATTGTTTTACTAAGCCACTCTAAGGAATAAGCGACTATTCCTGTAAATTGTGTATTCAGTGAAAGGCTAATCAGAAACCCAAAAGAATGCAACCGTTTGTCTTTTATCTACCTATGTCCTGGAACCCCCCTCCCCACTTTGAGTTGTCCCATCTTTCCAGACCAAATGAATGCACATCTTACATATATTGATTGATGTCTCATGTGTCCCCAAAATGTATAAAACTAAGCTGTTCCCTGATGACTTTGACCACATGTTATCAGGATCTCCTGAAGTTGTGTCATGGGTGTGTCCTTAATCTTGGCAAAATAAGCTTCCTAAATTGACTGAGACTTGTCTCAGATATTTTGAGTTCACAAACTCAAGTAAGATACGATAAAGGTTTTAAAAAAAGATGTATGAACAAAATATAAATATTAATAAGGAGATAAAAAACCTGAAATTAAACCAAAAAGAAATTCTAGAGCTTAAAAGTGTAATAACTGAGATTAAAAATTCACTAGTGGGATTCAAAAGCAGATTTGAGCAGGCAGAAGAAAGAATCAGAGACCATGAAGATAGGTCAGTGGAAAGTATCAAGCCTGATAAACCGATGGAAAAGAAGATTAAAGAAAATTACATAGAGCCTAAGGGATCTGTGGGAGCCCATCAAGCAGACCAACATATGCATTATGGAAATCCAAGGAGGAAAAAGTATAAATAGACGGAATATTTAAAGAAACAGTCATTTAAAACTACCCAAATTTGATGACAGTTATGAATATAAACATTAAAGAAGCTCAAGAAACTCCAACGAATGTATCCTCAGAGACCCACATCAAGACACATTATAACTTAATTTTCAAAAGACAATGACAGAGTTTCTGAAAGCAACTAAAGAGAATTTTCACTACTTTATCATTAAGCTTTCTCCAAAGCACTAGAAGGCAAAGAATAATATTTTTTTATTTTTCAAATGGGGAAAGGGAGATCTATCTAGTGTCTCATATCTCGTTATGTGGCAGAACTCGGATTTGAATGGAGATCTTATGATTTGCATTGTGGTACATTATTGCTTATACCACAGCTGCCTCAAGAGCAATTTTAGCAAAACAAAACAAACTCCAAAAGCATTAGTTGCCCTGAATGTGTACTCTAGTAATTCTGTTCCTTCATCAAAAAAGTCATCACATCAAATAGAAGACTGTTATTTCACTCCAAGGAGACAAAGGTCACAGGTGTTCAAGAAGATGGAAAAAATACAGTGTTTTCCTCTCTCCATTACTGCAGAAGTAAGACATGCTCAGAATAACCAATAGAAGAGCCAATCTCAGAGAATTTAGTAGAGAACACTTGAGAAATTATGGCTTCTCCTATCTCTTAGTCACCTCCAGAAATAGCTGTATCTGTAACTTTTTTGCCCTGTCATTGTCAGAAATAATAGAATAAAGTAATACACACCAAGAAAGGGAGATGATAGAACAGCAAAAAAATGTGCTTCAGTGGTATATGGGAGGTAGGTATATTATTAAACAGACAGACAGTACAGAATGACTACAATGTACAAAACAGAATGGAAAACTACATTTTTTGTTGAGGATCACCAGGCATATCTTGAAGATATTATGTGCTCAATTCCAGACCACCACAATAATGCAAATATTTCAATAGAGCAGGACACATGAATTTTTTGGTTTCCTAGTATGTATAAAAGTTATATTTACACTATACTGTAGGTTAAGTGTGCAATAGCATTACATCTAAAAAGTGTGCATAACAATTTAAAAATACTTTATGACTACAAAATGCTAGTGATCATTAGAGTCTTCAGCAAGTCATAATCTTGTTGCTAGTGGAGGGTCTTACCTCAGTGTTGGTTGCTGACTGATCATGGTAGTGCTTGCTGAATCTTTGAGTGGCTGTGAAAATTTCTTAAAATAAGACAACAATGAAGTTTGCCACATTAATTGACTCTTCCTTTCATGAAAGATTTTTCTATAGCATGTGATGCTGTTTGATAACTTTTCATCCACAGTAAAGCTTCTTCCAAAATTGGAATCAATCCTCTGAAATCTCACTGCTTCTTCACCAACAAAGTTTATGTAATATTTTAAACCCTTTTTTGTCATTTTAACAATGTTCAACAGTAGTAGATTCATTGTCAAGGAAACAATTTCACTGCTTATCTGTAAGAAGCAAGTAACTTCTCATCCAGTAGAGTTTGATCATAAGATTGCAGCAATTTAGTCACGTTTTCAAGCTCCACTTCTAATTTTCTTACTATTTCCACCACATCTGCATTTACTTTCTTTACTAAAGTCTTGAACCCCTCCAAGTCATCTATGACGGTTGGGATCAATTTCTTCCAACTCAGGTTAATATTGATAGTTTAAATCCTCCCATGAATTACAAATGTTCTTAATCTTTTTCAAAATGTTTTTAATTTACTTTGCCCACATTAACCAGAGGAATCAGTATCTCTGGTAGGTATAGCCTTCTGAAATGTACTTATCAAATAATAAGACTTACAAGTTGAATTTACTACTTGATTCATGACTGCAGAATAAATGTTGTGTCATCAGTAATGAAAAGAACATCTCCTGATCCATCTCCATCAGAGCTCATGGGTGCCATGATTAGGTGCATTGTCAAGGAGCAGTAATATTTTCAAAAGAATTTTTTTCTGAGTGGTAGATCTCAAAAGTGGTCTTAAGATATTCAGTAAATTATGATGCATACTGATGTGCTGTCGTTGAGACTTTGTTGCTTTTTTTCTTGAAAAAAATTTTTGAAGTATTCCCTCAAATATGTTTTCCATGTTGTTTACTTTATCTTCTCTCTCAGGAATGCCAATAATTCATAGGTTTCATTGCTAGACATAATCACATATTTCTCAAAGCTTTCTTCATTTTCTAAAATTCTTTTTCTTTATTTCTCTCTGACTGGGTTAGTTCAAAAGACTGGTCTTCAGACTCTGAAATTCTTTCTTCTGCTTGATCTAGTCTCTTGGTAAATCTTTCCATTGTATTCTGAAATTCTTTAAGTGAATTTTTCAATTCCAGAATTTTGATTGATTTTTTAAAGATGTTTATCTTTTTCTTCATTTCCCCGGTTGCTTTAGTAGTTCCTTTGTGTTGATTTTCAACTTGTCGTGAATCTCACTGATCTTCCTTGCAATCTATATTTTGAATTCTTTATATGTCATTTCTGAGTTCCCATTTTGGTTAGGGTTCATTTCTGGAGAGCTAGCATGATCTTTTGATGGTTTACAAATTCAGATATTTCATAATATCAGAATTCTCATGATGGTTCCTTCTCATGTGGAGAGGATGCCACTTTAAATTTTTGAAATTATTTTCTGTGGATAGAATTTTTCCTTTCTTATTATTTCTTTTCCTTTATCCTTCTCTCCCTTCCTATGGGGTGTGACTGTAGAGTATATTGGGTAAGTTCTTTTGGATTTTCTTCTATAGCCTTATTCTCTCTGTCAGCAGATTTTATATTAAACTGTCTGACTCAACTTACAAGCAAGTAGATGGCACTTACAGGTAAGAACCAGCTGTGGCACAAGCAGATGGGTATGTAGTGGATCTTTGTTTACTGTGAGATGTTCTCTGTTGTTTCAGGTGATAGGCTGGACATTGGAGTGCCCAGTTCCCTGAGCTTCCTGTTCTGTGGGGATGCAGGGCCACAGCTGGGCAAAGCTGGCTTGCCCATAAATACCTCAGTGATGAGCACAGGCATGGGATTTGATGAGTATGGGTGAGAGGAGCTCCTGGTAAGATTCACTGATATCTCTGCAAAGGGCAACTGGGCTGTACCAGCTCCATGTCCTAGATAGGCAGAAACATAATGTTTTCCTCTCACACACAGGCACAAAAATTGAAATAGTATCAAACATCTTCTCTGACTACAATGGAATAAAACTAGAAATCAGCTGGGTTCATTGGCTCACGCCTGTAATCCCAACATTTTGGGAGGCTGAGGTGGGTGGATAACCTGAGGTCAGGAGTTTGAGACCAGTCCGACCAACATGGAGAAACTCCATCTTTACTAAAAATAAAAAAATTAGCCAGATGTGGTGGTGCATGCCCATAATCCCAGCTACTCAGGAAGCTGAGGCAGGAGAATCACTTGAACTTGGGAGGCAGAGGTTGTGGTGAGCCAAGATCACACCATTGCACTCCAGCCTTGGCAACAAGAGCAAAACTCCATCTCAAAAAGGAAAAAAAAAAAAAAAACTAGAAATCAATAACAAAAATATTGGAAACTGTACAAATACATGGAAATTAAACAATACACTCCTGAATGACCAGTGGGTGAATGAAGAAATTAAGATGGAAATTGAAAAAATTATTGAAAAAAATAACAGTGGAAACACGACATATGAAAACCTATGGAATGCAGCAAAAGTAGTACAAAGAGGGAGTTTACAACTATAACTGCTTGCATCACAAAACAGGAAAAACTTCAGATAAGCAATCTAATGATGCATCTTAAAAAATAAGTAAAGCAAGAGCAAACCAAACCCAACATTAGCAGAAAAAAAGAAATCATAAAGATCAAAGCGCAAATAAATAAAATTGAAATTTAAAAACAATACAAAAGATCAATGAAACAAGACATTTGTTTTTTGAAAAGTTAAACAAAATTGACAAACCTTTTGCCAGATTAAGAAAAAGGGAGAGAAAATACAAATAAATCAGAGATGAAAAAGGAGATATTACAATTGATACTGCAGAAATTCAAAGGATCATTAGTGGCTACTATGAGCAACTACATGCCAATAAATTGGAAAATCTGGAAGAAATTGACAATTTTCTAGACACATACAACCTACCAAGATTGAATCATGAAGAAATCCAAAACCTGAACAGACTAGTAACAAGTAACAAGATCAAAGCCTTAAGAAAAAGTCTCTCAGCTAAGAAAACCAAGGACCTAATGGCTTCACTGCTGAATTCTACCAAACATTTAAAGAGAATAATACCAATCCTACTCAAACTATTCCAAAAAATAGAGGAGGAGGAAATACTTCCAAACTCATTCTACAAGGCCAGTATTACCCTGACACCAAAACCAGACAAAAAAAGAAAATTACAGGCTAATATCTCTGATAAATATTGATGCAAATATCCTCAAAAAATACTAGCAAACCAAAATCAACAACACATTAGAAAGATCATGTATCATGACTAAGTGGGATTTATCACTGGGATGCAAGGATGGTTTAATATACACAGATTAGGCAATGTGATATACCAATAGAATGAAGGATGAGAACAATATGATTATTTCAATTGATGCTGAAAAAGCATTTAATACAATTCAACATTCCTTCATGATAAAAGCCCTCAAAAAACTCGGGATAGAAGGAACATACCTTGACATAATAAAAGCCATATATGATAGACCTCTGTTAGTATCATACTGAAAGGGGAAAACTGAAAGCCTTTCCTCTATGACCTGGAACATGACAAAGATGCCTACTTGTCACCACTGCTATTCAACATATTACTGGAAGTCCTAGCTAGAGCAGTCAGACAACAGAAAGATATAAAGGGCATCCAAATTGGAAGGGAAGAAGTCAAATTACTCTTGTTTGCAGATGATATAATCTTATATTTGGAAAAGTCTAAAAACTTCTCAAGAAAATTATTAGAACTGACAAATTCGGTAAAGTTTCAGGATAAGAAACCTACATACAAAAATCAGTAGCATTTCTATATGCCAACAATGAACAATTTGAAAAAGAAATAGAGGAAGTAATTCCATTACAGTAGCTACACACAAAATAAAATACCTAGGAATAACTTAACCAAAGATCTCTACAATGAAAACTATAAAACATTGATAAAAGAAATTGAAGAGAACACCAAAAAATGGAAAGATATTCCATGTTGATGGACTGGAAGAATTAATACTGTTAAAATGTCCATACTATCCTAAGCACTTCACATATTCAATGTAATCCCCATCAAAACACCAATGACATTTTTCACAGAAATAGAAAAACAAATCTTATAATTCATAGGGAATGAAAAAAAACCCAGAATAGAAAAAGCTATCCAAAGCCAAAAGAACAAAACTGAAGGAATCATATTACCTGACTTCAAATTATAGTACAGAGCTATAGTAATCAGAACAGCATGGTACTGGCATTAAAACAGATACATAGCCAATGGAACAGAATAGAGAACCCAGAAATAAATTCACTCACCTAAAATGAACTCATTTTTCACAAAATTGCCAAGAACATACACTGGCGAAAGGATATTTTCTTCAATAACTGGTGCGGAGAAAACTGGACTTCTATATGCAGAAAAATGAAGCTGGACCCGTATCGCTCATCATATACAAAAATCAAATTAAAATAAATTGAAGACTTAAATCTAAGATCTCAAACTATGAAACTACTAAAAGAAAGTATCAAGGAAACTCTCCAGGACATTGATCTTGGCAAAAATTTCTTGAGTAATACCTCAAAAGCACAGACTACCAAAGCAAAAATGGACAAATGGGATCATATTAAGTTTGAAAAGATTCTGCAAAGCAAAAATTCAATGAAGTGAAGCAACAACCCACAGAATTGGAGAAAATATTTACACACTATCCGTCTAACAAAAGATTAATAACCAGAAAATGTAAGGATCTCAAACAACTCAATAGGGAAAAAAATCTAATAATTCTATTTTTTAAATGGGCCAAAGATTTGAATAGAAATTTCTCAAAAGAAGACACACAAATGGCAAACAGATATATAAAAATACTCAACATCATTAAAACTCAACCCACTTAAAATGGCTTTTATCCAAAAGATAGGCAATAATTGATGCTGGCAAGGATGTGGATAAAAGAGAACACTTGTACATTGTTGGTGGGCATGTAAATTAGTACAATCTCTATAGAAAACATTTTAGCAACCTAGTATGGAGGTTCCTCAAAAACTAAAAATAGAACTACCATATTATGCAGCAATCCCACTGCTAGATATATACTCAAAAGAAAGAAAATCAGTATATTGAAGACATACCTGCATTCCCATGTTTATTGCAGCACTATTTATAATAGCCAAGATTTGGAGTGTGTTCAACAGATAAATGGATAAAAAGAATGTGGTACATTTATACAATAGAATATTATTCGGTCATAACGAAAGAATGACATCCTGTTATTTGCAACAACATGGATGTAACTGGAAGATATTGTGTTAAATGAAATAAGCCAGGCACAGAAATACAAATATATGTTCACTCATATGTGGGAGCTAAAAGTTAAAACAATTGAATTCATGGAGATAGTAGAATGATGGTTTCCAGAGGCTGAGAAGGTTAGCAGAAATTGGGGGATATAGTGGGGATGGTTAGTGAGTGTAAAAATATAGTTATATATAATGAATAAGACCCAGTATTTGAAAGCACAGTAGGGTGACTACAATCAATGATGATTTATTGTATATTTGAAAATAACTAAAAGATTGGAATTAGAATGTGCCTACCACCAGTAGGCACATAACATGACCCCAATTACTCTGATGTGATTACTACACATTGTATGCCTGTATCAAAACATCAAATGTACCACATAAATATAAGTACCTATAATGTAATTTTCATACCCATCATACTCCCTTTATTCTCTCAATTACTTTTGCCTACTCTCATTTTAGGGATGAGGAAGCTGGACCTCAGAAATTCAGTGTATTGACCAAGGACATGGTGTCTACAGGTGCTATGGAACCCATAACCTCTGAGTCTTGCATCCTTTCTCCCAAATAAAACATTCAATTCAACTGGGTTTGCTAACATTGACTGATTGTGTGCTGTGTTTCAATATTTCACGATTCAGCCTAATGAGTGACTTGCAAAATAAATATTAATTTAGTTAATAATTACAGTGCCAATCAACTAAAATGGGGGTCAGAGAGTGTAGTTTTATACACCTTTAGTACTTGAGTGAGTCTAGATCTTGGTTAATTCTACACCCAGGGTGAAGAGTTACTGCCTAACTCCCATACCTACAAATTCTAGAAGAACTACACCATCTTATTTTTGATAAAATAAGGTCAATTGCTCTCTTTACAGCAATCATTTTATTCCTTGAGAGGTGAGTGTCCCTGATTTGCCTTCCTACCTTTTGATGAAATGAGTCTCCTGCATAGACCTTTCTATTGATAGAATGAAAGAATCATAGATAAGTTAAAGATAGAAGGGACCTCTAATTTTGATTTTTTTTTTTTTTTAGGAATGAGCATTTGCTGACCCAATGAGATAAAGTGCCACCAATGCAAAAGTGTGTTAAAATTTCAGCTTTTCAACTCCCAGTTTAATGACATCCCACATCCCATCCTGTAAAACACACATCTCAATCAAAATGATCAGAAGAGTATCAGCATTAAGCCCTCCACAGCATGGCTAGAATTGTGGATTACAGCGGAGATTTTTTAATTAGTAGAATTTATTTTTTAGGATTGTTTTGGATTCCCAGCAAAACTAAGTGGAAAGTACACAGTTCCCACATACTCCCTCCTCTCACCCACAGATAACCTCCCCAACAATTAGTTACTCTCAGCAATGAGGTTTCATAGCTACAATCAATAGACCGATATTGACACATCACCATCAACAAAGTCCAGCTTATATAGGGTTCACTCTTTGTGTTGTATATTCGATGGGCTTTGACTAATGTATGATATGTATCCAGCATGTTAGTATCATATAGAATAGTTTCAATCCCCTAAAAGTCCTCTGTGCTCTGCCTATTCATTCCTCTCTTTCCCCAAGCCCTTGGCAAAAATTATAATATTTTAGTGTCATCATTGTTTTGCCTTTTCCAGTATGTCATATAGTTGGAATCACACAGTATATAGCTTTTTCAGGTTAGTTTATTTTAGTTACTGGTATGCATGTTTCTCCTATGTCTTTTCATGGCTTGACAGCTCATTTCTTTTTAACAATAAGCAATATTCCATTGCATGGATTTAACACCATGTTTATTCACCTATTGAAAAACATATTGGTTGCTTCCAGTATTTGGCAATGACAAAAAGTTGTTAAAATCACCCATGTGCGGGTTTTTGTGTAGAAATAAGTTTTCAACTCATTTAGATAAATACTGAGGTCTCTTGGTGCTGAGATGAAGCTGTCCCTATTCGATGTGGGCTGGTCCCACATTGGAAAGAAGTGATCGGTGACTAGGAGTCAGTGCCAAAACTCTTTTAGCCACATCTGGGCAACAAGGAAGTTTCAGAAAAGTGGTCCCCAGGCTGTCTGCCTGGAGTTTACTGTTAAGTTTAATTTTGTCTGTTCTGTAGATAATGGCTATAATCTCAAAGTGCTGGGCCAGCATTCTTCTGTTAGGAATTGCACTTCTGCAGAAATTTAACAAGTTACAGGTAAAAACACAAAAAGGAAAATACAAAGTAATTAATAGTAGCATGATAATCTCAGTTTGTAAAATAGTTTTAAGCCATGGACCTAGGTTTAAAGGCAACCAATTGAAAAATCAAATGACCATAGGGAATTAAGTGAGACGTGTAACCATGTGGCCCATTTTCTTATTTTGAATATATGGGTCTCAGCTTTCCCAGAGGAATTTATTCAGGTAAAGCATGTAATACCTACAGCACAGACCTGGGTCTAGTGAAGAAACTGATGGATTTGTACAACTTCTAACCCAAATCGAGCAGAATGAAAATTAAGTAAATATTCATCATGATAGCCCACCACAGGAAAAAAAAATAATTATGTGAGATCAAATAACTGATAAAGATGATATTTTTATGACTATTATTTGAAACCTTGTTGATTCTTTAATGTTTTGCTTTTCAGATTTAAGGAAACTTTTCAGCTATTTATAGTTTATAGCAATTTGGTAAAGTACACTTTTGTGAATAAAGGTAGAAATTTCTACCTTTTACCCCTACTTGATCCCTCCAAAATTGGGAAACTATTCATGAGTATTTCTATGGTAATATGGTTATTTGCACGAATTCAATAAAAATCTGCTCCCATTATAACAGGATACAATCGGAAACAGTTATACTACCATCAGCATAGCACGTTCCTAACCTCAAAGGGTAGGAGAACAAAGCTGGGAGCCAGATACTAGTCCCTGAGAGTTAGAGCCTGTAACCCAGGAGTGCTGAGCTGAGCCTTGGCACCCTAAAATCTCCCAGAAATGAAGCCTCCCAGATAGGCTACTCGGGGGTCAGGGACCCACTTGAGGAGGCAGTCTGTCCATTCTCAGATCTCAAACTCCGTGCTGGGAGAACCACTACTCTCTTCAAAGCTGTCAGATAGAGACATTTAAGTCTGCAGAGTTTTCTGCTGCCTTTTGTTCAGCTATGCCCTGCCCCCAGAGGTGGAGTCTACAGAGGCAGGCAGGCCTCCTTGAGCTGTGGTGGGCTCCACCCAGTTTGAGCTTCCTGGCTGCTTTGTTTACCTACTCAAGACTCAGCAATGCTGGGTGCCTCTCCCCCAGCCTCGATGCCACCTTGCAGTTCAATCTCAGACTGCTGTGCTAGCAATGAGTGAGGCTCCATAGACATGGGACCCTCTGAGCCAGGCATGGAATATAATCTCCAGGTGTGCCGTTTGCTAAGACCATTGGAAAAGCGCAGTATTAGGGTGGGAGTGACCCAATTTTCCAGGTGCTGTCCATCACACCTTTGTTTGTCTAGTTCAGCTAGTCAACTGAACCTACCTTGTACAACAATCAAACCCCCAAGGACATCAAAGAAGATAAAAGCAAAAAAAAAAAGTCATACAAAAGACAGTAACTTCAAATATTGAAGGAACATCAGCCCACACAGATGAGAAAGAACCAGAGCAAGAACTCTGGCAACTCCAAAAGCCAGAGTGTCTTCTACCTCCAAACAACCACTCTAGTTCCCCAGCAATGGTTCTTTTTTTTTCAAGGTATAGTGATGTTTTATTTTACTTTCACTTATTTCTTCTCTGGTGCTCTTCATTTTTTTAAATAATAATAATTATTATTATTATACTTTAAGTTCTAGGGTACTTGTGCACAATGTGCAGGTTTGTTACATATGTACACACGTCCCATGTTGGTGTGCTGTAACCATTAACTCGTCATTTACATTAGGTATGTCTCCTAATGCTATCCCTCCCCACTCCCCCCACCCCATGACAGGCCCCACTGTGTGATGTTCCCCAACATGTGTCCAAGTGTTCTCATTGTACAATTCCCACCTATGAGTGAGAACATGTGGTGTTTGGTTTTCTGTCCTGGCAATAGTTTGCTGAGAATGATGGTTTCTAGCTTCATCCATGTCTCTACAAAGGACATGAACTCATCCTTTTTTATGGCTTCATAGTATTCCATGGTGTATATCTGCCATATTTTCTTAATCCAGTATATCATTGATGGACATTTGAGTTGGTTCCCAGTCTTTGCTATTGTGAATAGTGCTGCTATAAACATACGTGTGCATGTGTCTTTATAGCAGCATGATTCATAATCCTTTGGGTATATGCCCAGTAATGGGATGGCTGGGTCAAATGGTATTTCTAGTTCCAGATCCTTGAGGAATGGCCACACTGTCTTCCACAATGGTTGAACTAGTTTACAGTCCCACCAACAGTATAAACGCATTCCAATTTCTCCACATCCTCTCCAGCACCTGTTGTTTCCTGACTTTTTAATGATCGCCATTCTAACTGGTGTGAGATGGTATCTCATTGTGGTTTTGATTTGCATTTCTCTGATGACCAGTGATGATGAGCATTTTTTCATGTGTCTTTTGGCTGCATAAAAGTCTTCTTTTGAGAAGTATCTGTTCTTATCCTTTGCCCAATTTTTGATGGGGTTGTTTGATTTTTTCTTGTAAATTTGTTTAAGTTCTTTGTAGATTCTGGATATTAGCCCTTTGTCAGATGGGTAGATTGTAAAAATTTTCTCCCATTCTGTAGGTTGCCTGTTCACTCTGATGGTAGTTTCTTTTGCTGTACAGAAGCTCTTTAGTTTAAAT
Source organism: Pan troglodytes (assembly GCF_028858775.2). NCBI lineage: Eukaryota > Metazoa > Chordata > Mammalia > Primates > Hominidae > Pan > Pan troglodytes. Next base: position 107,016,556 of record NC_072406.2, on the reverse strand, counting down.
AGATCCCATTTGTCGATTTTGGCTTCTGTTGCCATTGCTTTTGGTGTTTTAGTCATGAAGTCCTTGCCCATGCCTCTGTCCTGAATGGTATTGCCTAGGTTTTCTTCTAGGGTTTTTATGACTTTAGGTCTAACATTTAAGTCTTTAATCCATCTTGAATTAATGTCTGTATAAGGTGTAAAGAAGGAATCCAGTTTCAGCTTTCTACATATGGCTTACCAGTTTTTCCAGCACCATTTATTAAATAGGGAATCCTTTCCCCATTTCTTGTTTTTGTCAGATTTGTCAAAGATCAGATGGTTGTAGATGTGTGGTATTATTTCTGAGGGCTCTATTCTGTTCCATTGGTCTATATCTCTGTTTTGGTACCAGGACCATGTTGTTTTGGTTACTGTAGACATTTTTTTTTATTGTACTTTAAGTTTTAGGGTACATGGGCACAATGTGCAGGTTAGTTACATATGTATACCTGTGCCATGTTGGTGTGCTGCACCCATTAACTCGTCATTTAGCATTAGGTATATCTCCAAATGCTATCACTCCCCCCTCCCTCCACGGCACAGCAGGCCCTGGTGTGTGATGTTCCCCTTCCTGTGTCCATGTGTTCTCATTGTTCAATTCCCACCTGTGAGTGAGACCATGCAGTGTTTGGTTTTTTGTCCTTGCAATAGTTTGCTGAGAATGACAGTTTCCAGCTTCAACCATGTCCCTACAAAGGACATGAACTCATCATTTCTTATGGCTGCATAGTATTCCATTGTGTATATCTGCCACATTTTCTTAATCCAGTCCATCATTGTTGGACATTTGGCTTGGTTCCAAGTCGTTGCTATTGTGAATAGTGCCACAATAAACATACGTGTGCATGTGTCTTTACAGCAGCATGATTTATAATCCTTTGGGTATATACCCAGTAAGGAGATGGTTGGGATAAATTGTATTTCTAGTTCTAGATCATTAAGGAATTGCCACACCAACTTGCACAATGGTTGAACTAGTTTACAGTCCCACCAACAGTGTAAACGTGTTCCTATTTCTCCACATCCTCTCCAGCACCTGTTGTTTCCTGACTTTTTAATGATCACCATTCTAACTGGTGTGAGATGGTATCTCATTGTGGTTTTGATTTGCATTTCTCTGATGGCCAGTGATGATGAGCATTTTTTCATGTGTCTTTTGGCTGTATAAATGTCTTCTTTTGAGAAGTGTCTGTTCATATCCTTTGCCCACTTTTTGATGGGGTTGTTTGTTTTTTTCCTGTAAATTTGTTTGAGTTCATTGTAGATTCTGGATATTAGTACTTTGTCAGATGAGTAGGTTGCAAAAATTTTCTCCCATTCTGTAAGTTGCCTGTTCACTCTGATGGTAGTTTCTTTTGCTGTGCAGAAGCTGTTTAGTTTAATTAGATCCCATTTGTCAATTTTGGCTTTTGTTGCCATTGTTTTTGGTGTTTTAGACATGAAGTCCTTGCCCATGCCTATGTCCTGAATGGTATTGCCCAGGTTTTCTTCTAGGGTTTTTATGGTTTTAGGTCTAACATGTAAGTCTTTAATCCATCTTGAATTAATTTTTGTATAAGGTGTAAGGAAGGGATCCAGTTTCAGCTTTCTACATATGGCTAGAGAGTTTTCCTAGCACCATTTATTAAATAGGGAATCCTTTCCCCATTGCTTGTTTTTGTCAGGTTTGTCAAATATCAGATGATTGTAGCTATGCAGCATCATTTCTGAGGGCTCTGTTCTGTTCCATTGGTCTATATCTCTGTTTTGGTACCAGTACCATGCTGTTTTGGTTACTGTAGCCTTGTAGTATAGTTTGAAGTCAGGTAGCATGATGCCTCCAGCTTTGTTCTTTTGGCTTAGGATTGACTTGGAAATGCGGGGTCTTTTTTGGTTCCATATGAACTTTAAAGTAGTTTTTTCCAATTCTGTGAATAAACTCATTGGTAGCTTGATGGGGATGGCATTGAATCTATAAATTGCCTTGGGCAGTATGGCCATTTTCACAATATTGATTCTTCCTAACCATAAGCATGGAATGTTCCTCCATTTGTTTGTATCCTCTTTTATTTCATTGAGCAGTGGTTTGTAGTTCTCCCTGAAGAGGTCCTTCACATCCTTGTAAGTTGGATTCCTAGGTATTTTATTCTCTTTGAAGCAATTGTGAATGAGAGTTCACTCATGATTTGGCTCTCTGTTTGTCTGTTATTGGTGTATAAGAATGCTTGTGATTTTTGCACATTGATTTTGTATCCTGAGACATTGCTGAAGTTGCCTATCAGGTTAAGGAGATTTGGGGTTGAGATGATGGGGTTCCCTAGATATACAATCATGTCATCTGCAAACAGGGACAATTTGACTTCCTCTTTTCCTAATTGAATGCCCTTTATTTCTTTCTCCTGCCTTATTGCTCTGGCCAGAACTTCCAAAACTATGTTGAATAGGAATGGTGAGAGAGGGCATCCCTGTCTTGTGCCAGTTTTCAAAGGGAATGTTTCCAGTTTTTGCCCATTCAGTATGATATTGGCTGTGGGTTTGTCATAGATAGCTCTTATTATTTTGAGATACATCCCACCAATACCTAATTTATTGAGACTTTTTAGCATGAAGGGCTGTTGAATTTTGTCAAAGGCCTTTTCTGCATCTATTGAGATAATCATGTGGTTTTTGTCTTTGGTTCTGTTTATATGCTGGATTATGTTTACTGATTTGTGTATGTTGAACCAGCCTTGCATCCCAGGGATGAAGCCCACTTGATCATGCTGGATAAGCTTTTTGATATGCTGCTGGATTTCGTTTGCCAGTATTTTTTTCAGGATTTTTGCATCGATATTCATCACGGATATTGATCTAAAATTCTCTTTTTTTGTTGTGTCTCTGCCAGGCTTTGGTATCAGGATGATGCCAGCCTCATCAAATGAGTTAGGGAGGAGATGAGCTGTTAGTCTGATGGTCTTCCCTTTGTGGGTAACCCGACCTTTCTCTCTGGCTACCCTTAACATTTTTTCCTTCATTTCAACTTTGGTGAATCTGACAAATACGTGTCTTAGAGATGCTCTTCTCAAGGAGTATCTTTGTGGCATTCTCTATATTTCCTGAATTTGAATGTTGGCCTGCCTTGCTAGATTGGAGAAGTTCTCCTGGATAATATCCTGCAGAGTGTTTTCCAACTTGGTTCCATTCTCCCTGTCACTTTCAGGTATACCAATCAGACACAGATTTGGTCTTTTCACATAGTCCCGTATTTCTTGGAGGCTTTGTTCATTTATTTTTATTTTTTCTCTAAACATCTCTTCTCACCTCATGTCATTCATTTGATCTTCAATCACTGATACCCTCTCTTCCAGTTGATAGAATTGGCTACTGAAGCTTGTGCATTTGTCACGTAGTTCTTGTGCCATGGTTTTCAGTTCCATCAGGTCCTTTAAGGACTTCTCTGCATTGGCTATTCTAGTTAGCCATTCATCTAATCTTTTTTCAAGGTTTTTAACTTCTTTGCCATGGGTTTGAACTTCCTCCTTTAGTTCAGAGAAGTTTGATCATCTGAAGCCTTCTTCTCTCAACTCAACAAAGTCATTCTCTGTCCAGGTTTGTTCCATTGCTGGTGAGAAGCTGTGTTCCTTTGGAGGAGGAGAGGTGCTCTGATTTTTAGAATTTTCAGTTTTTCTGTTCTGTTTTTTCGCCATCTTTGTGTTTTTATCTACATTTGGTCTTTGATGATGGTGATGTACAGATGGGGTTTTGGTGTGGATCTCCTTTCTGTTTGTTAGTTTTCCTTTTAACAGTCAGGACTGTCAGCTGCAGGTCTGTTGGAGTTTGCTTGAGGTCCACTCGAGACCCTGTTTTCCTGGGTATCAGCAGCAGAGGCTGCAGAACAGTCGATATTGCTGAACAGCAAATGTTGCTGTCGGATCATTCCTCTGGAGGTTTTGTCTCAGAGGGGTACCCAGCTGTATGAGATGTCAGTCTGCCCCTGCTGGGGAGTACCTCCCAGTTATGCTACTCAGGGTTCAGGGAACCACTTGAGGAGGCAGTCTGTCCGTTCTCAGATCTCAAACTCCATGCTGGGAGAAACACTACTCTCTTCAAAGCTGTGAGCCAGGGACATTTAAGTCTGCAGAGGTTTCTGGTGCCTTTTGTTTGGCTATGCCCTGCCCCCAGAGGTGGAGTCTACAGAGACAGGCAGGCCTCCTTGAGCTGTGGTGGGCTCCACCAGTTCGAGCTTCCTGACTGCTTTGTTTACCTACTGAACACTCAGCAATGGCGGGTGCCCCTCCCCCAGCCTTGCTGCTGCCTTGCAGTTCAATCTCAGACTGCTGTGCTAGCAATGAGTGAGGCTCCATAGGCATGGGACTCTCTGAGCCATGCACAGTATATAATCTCCTGGTGTGCCATTTGCTAAGACTGTTGGAATAGTGCAGTATCAGGGTGGGAGTGACCCAATTTTCCAGGTGCCATCTGTCACACCTTTGTTTGGCTAGGAAAGGGAATTCCCCGTCCCCTTGTACTTGCCGGGTGAGGTGATGCCTTGACCTGCTTCAGCTCACACTCAGTGCACTGCACCCGCTGTCCTGCACCCACTGCCTGACAAGCCCCAGTGAGATGAACCTGGTACCTCAGTTGGAAATGCAGAAATCACTCATCTTCTGTGTCACTCATGCTGGGAGCTATAGACTGGAGCTGTTCCTATTCAGCCATCTTGGATGATTTGCTTTTTTAAGAAGTTTAATGATCATGGCTAATATAAGCAAAATACATAGCATATATAGTGGCTGACTTTTCAAATAAAATCTCTAATCACAAAACACTTCCATTACCATTTTCCTTCAGGCAAAAAAATTATAGCAAATGACTGTGAAGCAAAGCAAATTATACCTTACAACTTCAAATGTTTGTCTTCTGGCAAAATGCATTATTTTATTCCACTATTTCTGACAATAACACATAAAAGAAAAAAATACTCCACAGGAAATATTTGCTTTACAATAACATATTTTAATTATTGGCCTCTATTAATACAGAAGGCATGTTGAGGAATGTTCCTTTAATATAACATATAAACTTTAATAACTGGCCTCTGGTAATACAGAAGGTTATAAAAGACATTAAAGGTTATATGTGACAAGCCCACAGCTAACAACATATTTAATGTGGAAAAGCTAAAAGCTTTTCCTGTAAGATCAGAAGTAAGACAAGAATGCTCTCTCTCACCATTTCTGTTCAACAGAGTACTGGAAGCCCTAGTCAGATCAATTAGATGAAAGAAAGAAAATATTCATATAGCAATATTCATATTCAAAAGGATGCATTCATATAGGAAAGGATGAAATGAAATTGTCTGTTTCCTGATGGCATAATCTTATATCTAGAAAATCCTAAAGACTTCAGTACAAAAGTGTGAGAACTGATAAACAAATTCAGTAAATTTTCAGGATACAAAATAAACAGGCAAAAATCAGTGGCATTTCCATACATTAACAACAAACTGCCTGAAAAAGAAATTAATAGAACAATCAATTTACAGTAGCATCAAAAAATAAAATACTTAGGAATAAATTTAACCAAGGAAGAGAAACTTCTATATACTGAAAACTACAAATCACTGATGAAAGAAATTGAAGATGACACAAATAAATGCAAAAATACCCATGTTCAAGGATTGGAAAAACTAATGGTGGCAAAATGTCCATACTAACCAAAGCAATATATAGATTCAATGCCATCTCTATCAAAAGTTTTATCTCTTTCTTCACATAAATAGAAAAAAAAAATCTTAAAATTTGTATGGAACCACAAAATACCTCAAATAGCCAAAGCAATCTTAATCAAAAAGAATAAAGCTGGAGGCATCACACTATTGAATTGCAAAATATGTTACAAAGCTATAGTAAACAAAACAGCATAGCATTGGCATAAAAACAGACACATTAATTAAAGGAAAAGGATAGAAAGTCCTGAAATAAGCCCACACATCTATAGTCAATTGATGTTTGACAAAGGTGCCAAGAACATACAACGGGGAAAGCACTCTTCAGCAAAGGGTGTTGGGAAAACTGGATATTCATAGGCAAAAGAATAAAAGTGAACCTTAATCTCACCTTATACAAGAATTAACTCAAAATGAATGAAAGTCTTAAGCATAAGACCTGAGAAAAACTCCATGTCATTGGTCTAGGCAAAGATTTCTTGGATATGATCCTAAAAGCACAGGCAATGAAAGCAAAACCAGACAAATGAGATTCTGACAACCTAAAAAGCTTCTGCACAGCAAAGGAAACAAGTCATAGAGTCAAGAGACAATCCATGGATTGGGAGAAAATATTTGCAAATCAGACATAAGGGGCTAATACACAAAATATATAGAAACTCAATTTAATCAATAACAAGAAAATAAATAATTCTACTTAAAACGAGCAATGGGGTCAAGTGCAATGGCTCAAGTCTGTAATCCCAGCACTTTGGGAGACCAAGGTGGGTGGATTGCTTGAGTCCAAGAGTTGAAGACCAACCTGGGAAACATAATGAGACCACATCTCTACAAAATATTAAAAAATTATACAGGCATGGTGGCATGCACCTGTAGTCCCAACTACTTGAGGGACTAAAGTGGGAGGATGGCTTGAGCCCAGGAGCTCAAGGTACAGTGAGCCATGATCCCATCACTACACTCCAGCCTAGGCAACAGAGAAAAACCCTGTCTCTAAAAATAAATAAATAAATAAGTTAGTAAAATGGGCAAAGGATTTGAGTAGACATTTTTCAAAAGAAGACATACAAACAGCCAATAAATATATTTTTTAGTACTCAACAAATTTAATCATCAGAGAAATGCAAATTAAAACCACAATGAGATATCACATCACAACTCTTAGATTGGCTATTATTATGTATATTTCAAAACAGCTATAAAAGAGAGGATTTTAAATGTTCTTACTAAAAAGAAATGACAAATATTTGAGATGATGGATATGCTAATTATCCTGATATGATCAATTCACAATGCATACATGTATCAAAATGTAATATTGTACCCCATTAATATATACAATTATCATTTATCACTTAAAAATAAAATAAAACTTTAAGAATCGTGAGGTTAAATACACCTTATACGTTACTAGAGGAGCATAAAGCATACTTACATTGGTTAAGGATTTGCTCATGTCCTTAACATCTAACTGCAGGATATTTCCAATAATCAGGAGAGGAGTAGGGCCAAACAGGAGCCTCCCTCTTCCAGAGCTCTGACTCCAGAGTGAAAGGAGAAACAAACAGGAGAGACAGAGCACCAGAGCCACAGCTGGATCCATTGAAGGCTTCTCTTCTTAGTAAGACAACTGTAGGCTTTCACTTTAAGGCTTTTATGACACTCCCTGCCAATCCACCTGTGATTCTGACTCTGTGACCCGTCAGAAAGAAGCATTTTAATCTCTCTTCTGAATGAATATTGGCTAACTGAAAAAGATAAAAATAAGGTGTTTTTTTTTCTTGTTCTCCTTTCCAAAGCCCCACCCTGGTTTAACTAGTCTGAAGCAGGGCCCAAGTGTTTGTTTGTTTGCTTGTTTGTTTGTTTGCTTGTTTGTTTGTTTTTAGATGGAGTTCGCTCTCGTTGTCCAGGCTGGAGTGCAATGGCAAGATCTCAGCTCACTGCAACCTCTGCCTCCTGGGTTCAAGAGATTCACCTGCCTTAGCTTCCAGCATAGCTGGGATTACAGGCATGCGCCACCACGTCCGGCTAACTTTTTATTTTTAGTAGAGATGGGGTTTCACCATGTTGGTCAGGCTGGTCTCAAACTCCTGACCTCAGGTGATCCACCTGCCTCGGCCTTCCAAAGTGGTGGGATTACAGGCATGAGCCAGCGCGCCCCGCCAGGCCCAGGTTTTTTTAAACACTCCAGGTGGTTCCACTGTGCAGCCAAAATTGAGAACCAATGAAGTAAACTTCTTCATCAAAAAATTACTCAAAAGTTTGGATTCTTAGATTGATGACCAGTTGGAAATATAACTTTGAGGGCAATCTATGTATTATATCCCTTGTATGTACAATAATGTTTATCCTATTGAGGGGAGTTAGCCAGCTTGCTTTAGGCAGGCAGTAAGGGAAGGGTCCCCATAGAACCTCCAACCCTTCCAGGTCATTGCCCAATCCACAAAAACCCCAAGTACTTACACTAGATGTTTTGTGCAGATAAGGGAACTTGCACAGGGAGCTTGCCTAAATATGCCCACAGTGAAAAATTCCTACCTTTAACACATGCGCAGGAAGGGAAATAAATCAATATGGAGTGGCTTAGACTAAGAGCCCACACGCGCAATGGAAGGAAGGGTGGAAACACCAGGAATTCGCGCCTTATGCAAATAAGTATCCCAGCCTCATCAGCTTTTCTACAAAAGTATTGGTATTCAACTGTGAAGTGGCAATCTGCAACCTGCTTTCAGGGCCTCTCTCTTTGCTGAGAGTTTCCTTTCACTTAATAAATTCTACTCCACTCACTCTCCGGTGTCTGTGTGCCTAATTCTTCCTGCATGAGACAACTCGGACCTAGCTGAGCTAAGGATCTGCAAGACTGCAACACTATAATGCTTTCTCAAACACTAGATCATTTTCCTTGAACATGAGATCCTTTTGAAATATTTTAGTGTAGTACTAACATTACAGCTCCCTAAACATAAAACAGCTAACAAACTCATTCATCTTAAATGGCTAAACAGATTATCAATTAACTAGCTAAGTAAACATACACACCTTTTTCCACTAAACCCCCTGAAAAACACTGGATGGCTGAGAATACTATTTCATATTTTTCAAATGGGGAAAGGGAGACTCTAGGAGAACAGATGACCTGTTCAGTGTCCCACAGCTCATAAATGGCAGGCTGGGATTTGAACTGAGATCTTCTGATGCCCACTGTGGTGCTTTATCATTTACACCAGAACTGCCTTGAGAACAGTTTTAGTAAAATTAAATAAATCCTACAACGATTCATCACTCTGAATGTACACCACACTGTTCACAAAATAACAGGGCTGTACATTCTCAAGAGAAGTAAAAACTAGGGTTTCTCCCCTCTCCGTCACTGCAGAGGTGAAACCTACTCAGTATAACTGAGGAAAGAGCCAATCTCAGAGAATTTAGTGGGTAAGATCTCAGAAACTACGGCTTCTCAACCTCCCAGTTGCCTCCAGACACAACTGTTTCTGTTGCTTTTTTGGTCGTCTGTGTCAGAAATAATGGAATGAAATATTGCACAGCAAGGAAGGGGAATTATAGGCAGAACAACAGGCATGGGCTTCAGTGGTGAATGGGAGGTAGGGAAATCATTAAACAGACCCATGGCACAGAACAAACACAGTTGTGCAGACCCGAACAGGAGATGACATTTAGTGCTCATGAGGCTCTATATATCACTAAAATGATACATACATTTCTAGATCACTAATGGCAATGCTTGTACAAAGGCATATTCTGTAAACATATCATTGTGGTATTCTAAATGACTAGCACAGTTTTTTGGTTACTTTATTTCTATTGTATATATTTAAGGTAAACAACATTGGTAGACATACATAGAGTGGAATTATTACTACAGTTAAACAAGTTTACATATTCATCAATTCTATAATTACCTTCTTTTTTCGTGGTATAAGCACCTAAAATCTACTCTTTTAGCAGGTTTTCAGGGTAGTGTATTAACTATATTACTCTTGCTGTTTATTAGATTTTTAGACTTATTCATCCTATCTAACAGCAAATTTGTGCCCCCTCTCACTTTTGGTAACCAGCATTCTACTCTCTGTTTCTATATATTTGACTTTTTAAAGATTCTTCATATAAATGAAATCATGCAGTCTTTTTTCATCTGCATCTGGCTTATATCACTTAGCATAATATCCTCCAGGTTCATTCCATGTTGATGCAAAAGGCAATATCTCCTTTTTAAGTTTAAAAATATTCCAATGAGTATATAAACATACACCACAATTTCTTCATCCATTTATTTGTCCATGAACACTTAGGTCATTTCCGTATCTTGGCTATTGGAAATAATACTGGATTAATGCAGTTATTTCTAATTGCAATGAGGAAAATTCAAGCTTTGTCAAGAACCCATATCAACAGTGTTTTATCAAACATGTTTACAGGGATTCTGACAATTTACAGAGAATTTTTATACCCATCATAACCCTTTTGATTCTCTCAATTACCCTTGCCTGTGGTAAAATTATTCCCACTTTAGAGATAAGGAAGCTGGGCCTTAGAGATTCAGTATTTTGTTCAAGGACACAGAGACTGAAGATGGTAGGGCCAAGGCTGGAACCCTGTGCCCTAACTCTTACATCATTCCCTCCAAGCAAGAAATTCAATCCACCCGAGACACCAACATTTACTTACCATGTACTATGAGGCAATATTTCATTACTCAGGATAATCAGTGACTTTCAAATACACATTAACCAACTCAGCAGTTGCAACACAGGTTGATTACAATTAGGGTGTGGTTTTGTAACCTTTAGAATTTGAGTCAGTGGAGGTTTTGGTGAATAATTTATCTGAGACAAAGAGAAACAGTTATTTTACTGCTTGGCTCACGTAGCTCTGAACTCTCAAAGAAGTGCACTACCTTGTTTTAGATAAAATGATCTCCATGCCTTTCTTTAAAACAATCATTTTATTTCTTGAAAAATGGGTCTCTGTTCCTCCTTTCTGTTGAGACTTCTGCCGGTCCTTTCAAAGAATGAAAGAAACAGATAATTAGAGACAGAAGGGGTCTTAGAGATCCACTAGCCTAATCCCTACTTTATTATTAGAAATGAGGAATTGGTGAATAAGTGAGGTGAACTGTCGCTAGTGCATTAGTACACAATCTTCCTTTTTAGAATCCAGGTTTTAATTCCCAGTTCAGTGATTCTCACATTGCAGAGATTTCTTATCATTGCCCAGATGGTCAGGAGGGCATCTGGCTGAAGCCCTCCACAGTCACGGAGTAATGCAAACCATAGCTTGGGTGGAATTGTGAATGCAAACTGCTTCTTTTTAAATAAACCTTTTCAATGGAGTGTAATATACAAACAGAATGTTAGAAACTTCCTAAATGTATATAGCTCAATGAATTATCATGAACTGAATATATCTGTGTAATCATCACACAGGTCAAGAAAAATAATTTTGCCAGGACCCCAGAAGCCCCTTTATGTCTCCTCCTACCTTCCTCTCCCACTAGATAATTCCAGTATTATGCCATAGATTAGTGTTGCCTGTTTGTGAACTTAACATTAATGGAATCATATTATGTATTTTTTAGTATCTAGTATTTTCTTTTTTTTTTTTTTTTTTTGAGACAGAGTCTCACTCTTGTTGCCCAGGCTGGAGTGCAATGGCACAATCTCAGCTCACTGCAATCTCCACCTCCCGGCTTCAAGCAATTCTGCTACCTCAGCCTCTTGAGTAGCTGGGATTACAGGCATGTGCCACCACTCCCGGCTAATTTTTTGTGTTTTTAGTAGAGATGGGGTTTCTCCATGTTGGTCAGGCTGGTCTCGAACTCCTAACCTCAGGTGATCCACCCTCCTCGGCCTCCCAAAGTGCTGGGATTACAGGCATGAGCCACTAAGCCTGGCCAAGAATCTAGTATTTTCACTTAATTTTGCTTGTGAGATTCATTCATGTTGTCACGAATAGCAGTACGTAAGTTAGGGTTAGAGTGTTTTATTTTATAACAATTCCAAAATTTATCTTTTCATTGTATTATTATGAAATTTTGAGATGATTCTAGTTTGTGGTTATTGTGAATCGTGCTGTTATTACTCTAATACATTGTTATCCCAATATAAGGATTTATGTTGATATAACTATGAGCATAATTGCTGGATGTGCATGTGCTCGGTTTTATGAATGACTGCCAAAGAATTATCCCAGGGTTTTAGTAAATTCACAACTGTACTGAGAGTGCCAGCTGCTTCTCTTTCTTGCCAACACTTAGCATATTGTCTTTTTTCATTTTAACCATTTTGATGTGTGTGTAATAATATCTTATTAGGTATATCTCCTAATGCTATCCCTCCCCCCTCCCCCCACCACACAACAGTCTCTGGTGTGTGATGCTTCCTTTCCTGTGTCCATGTGTTCTCATTGTTCAATTCCACCTATGAGTGAGAACATGCAGTGTTTGGTATTTTGTCCTTGCGATAGTTTGCTGAGAATGATGGTTTCCAGCTTCCTTCGTGTCCCTACAAAGGACATGAACTCATCATTTTTTATGGCTGCATACTATTCCATGGTGTATATCTGCCACATTTCCTTAATCCAGTCTATCATTGTTGGACATTTGGGTTGGTTCCAAGTCTTTGCTATTGCAAATAGTGCCACAATAAACATACGTCTGCATGTGCCTTTATAGCAGCATGATTTATAATCCTTTGGGTAGATACCAAGTAATGGGATGGCTGGGTCAAATGGTATTTCTAGTTCCAGATCCCAGAGGAATTGCCACACCAACTTCCACAATGGTTGAACTAGTTTACAGTCCCACCAACAGTGTAAAAGTGTTCCTACATCTCCACCTCCTCTCCAGCACCTGTTGTTTCCTGACTTTTTAATGATCGCCATTCTAACTGGTGTGAGATGGTATCTCATTGTGGTTTTGATTTGCATTTCTCTGATGGCCAGTGATGATGAGCATCTTTTCATGTGTTTTTTGGCTGCATAAATGTCTTCTTTTGAGAAGTGTCTGCTCATATCCTTCACCCACTTTTTCATGGGGTTGTTTGTTTTTTCGTTGTAAATTTGTTTGAGTTCATTGTAGAGTCTGGATATTAGCCCTTTGTCAGATGAATAGGCTGCAAAAATTTTCTCCCATTCTGTAGGTTGCTTGTTCACTCTGATGGTGGTTTCTTTTGCTGTGCAGAAGCTCTTTAGTTTAATTAGATCCCATTTGTCAATTTTGGCTTTTGTTGCCATTGCTTTTGCTTTTGGTGTTTTAGACATGAAGTCGTTGCCCATGCCTCTGTCCTGAATGGCATTGCCTATGTTTTCTTCTAGGGTTTTTATAGTTTTAGGTCTAACATATAAGTCTTTAATCCATCTTGAATTAATTTTTGTATAAGGTGTAAGGAAGGGATCCAGTTTCAGCTTTCTACATATGGCTAGCCAGTTTTCCCAGCGCCATTTATTAAATAGGGAATCCTTTCCCCATTGCTTGTTTTTGTCAGGTTTGTCAAAGATCAGATAATTGTAGATATGTGGCATTATTTCTGAGGGCTCTGTTCTGTTCCATTGGTCTATATCTCTGTTTTGGTACCAGTACCATGCTGTTTTGGTTACTGTAGCCTTCTAGTATAGTTTGAAGTCAGGTAGTGTGATGCCTCCAGCTTTGTTCTTTTGGCTTAGGATTGACTTGGCAATGTGGGCTCTTTTTTGGTTCCATATGAACTTCAAAGTAGTTTTTTTCCGATTCTGTGAAGAAAGTCATTAGTAGCTTGATGGGGATGGCATTGAATCTATAAATTACCTTGGGCAGTATGGCCATTTTCATGATATTGATTCTTCCTACCCATGAGCATGGAATGTTCTTCCATTTGTTTGTATCCTCTTTTATTTCCTTGAGCAGTGGTTTGTAGTTCTCCTTGAAGAGGTCCTTCACATCCCTTTTAAGTTGGATTCCTAGGTATTTTATTCTCTTTGAAGCAATTGTGAATGGGAGTTCACTCATGATTTGGCTATCTGTTTGTCTGTCATTGGTGCATAAGAATGCTTGTGATTTTTGTCCATTGATTTTGTATCCTGAGACTTTGCTGAAGTTGCCTATCAGCTTAAGGAAATGTTGGGTTAAGACGATGGGGTTTTCTAGATATACCATTATGTCATCTGCAAACAGGGACAATTTGACTTCCTCTTTTCCTAATTGAATGCCCTTTATTTCTTTCTCCTGCCTGATTGCCCTGGCCAGAACTTCCAACACTATGTTGAATAGGAGCGGTGAGAGAGGGCATCCCTGTCTTTTGGCAGTTTTCCAAGGGAATGCTTCCAGTTTTTGTCCATTCAGTATGATATTGGCTGTGGGTTTGTCATAGATAGCTCTTATTATTTTGAGATACATCCCACCAATACCTAGTTTATTGAGAGTATTTAGCATGGAGGTTGTTGAATTTTGTCAAAGGCCTTTTCTGCATCTATTGAAATAATCGGTGGCTGGAGGGCAGCCAAGATGGCTGAATAGGAACAGTTCCGGTCTACAGCTCCCAGCGTGAGTGATGCAGAAGATGGGTGATTTCTGCATTTCCATCTGAGGTACCGGGTTCATCTCACTAGGGATTGCCAGACAGTGGGCGCAGGACAGTGGGTGCAGCGCACTGTGTGCAAGCCAAAGCAGGGCGAGGCATTGCCTCACTCGGGAAGTGCAAGGGGTCAGGGAGTTCCCTTTCCTAGTCAAAGAAAGGGATGACAGCACCTGGAAAATCAGGTCACTTGCACCTTAATACTGTGCTTTTCCGACGGGTTAAACAATGGTGCACCAGGAGATTATATCCCACACATGGCTTGGAGGGTCCTATGCCCACGGAGTCTCACTGATTGCTAGCACAGCAGTCTGAGATCAAACTACAAGGCAGCAGCAAGGCTGGGGGAGGGGTGCCTGCCATTTCCCAGGTTTGCTTAGGTAAACAAAGCAGCTGGGAAGCTCAAATTGGGTGGAGCCCACCGCAGCTCAAGGGGGCCTGCCTGCCTCTGTAGGCTCCACCTCTGGGGCAGGGCACAGACAAACAAAAAGACAGCAGTAACCTCTCCAGACTTAAATGTCCCTGTCTGACAGCTTTGAAGAGAGCAGTGGTTCTCCCAGCATGCAGCTGGAGATCTGAGAATGGGCAGACTGCCTCCTCAAGTGGGTCCCTGACCCCTGAGCCACGAGCATCCTAATTGGGATGCACCCCCCATTAGGGGCAGACTGACACCTCACACGGCCGGGTACTCCTGTGAGACAAAACTTCCAGAGGAATGATCAGACAGCAGCATTCATGGTTCATGAAAATCCGCTGTTCTGCAGCCACCACTGCTGATACCCAGGCAAACAGGGTCTGGAGTGGACCTCTAGCAAACTCCAACAGACCTGCAGCTGAGGGTCCTGTCTGTTAGAAGGAAAACTAACAAACAGAAAGGACATCCACACCAGAAACCCATCTGTACATCACCATCATCAAAGACCAAAAGTAGATAAAACTACAAAGACGGAGAAAAAACAGAACAGAAAAACTGGAAAATCTAAAAAGCAGAGCACTTCTCCTCCTCCAAAGGAAGGTAGTTCCTCACCAGCAATGGAACAAAGCTAGACAGAGAATGACTTTGACGAGTTGAGAGAAGTCTTCAGATGTTCAAACTACTCTGAGCTACAGGAGGAAATTCAAACCAAAGGCAAAGAAGTTAAAAACTTTGAAAAAAATTTAGACGAATGTATAACTAGAATAAACAATACAGAGAAGTGCTTAAAGGAGCTGATGGAACTGAAAGCCAAGGCTCCAGAACTACGTGAAGAATGCAGACGCCTCAGGAGCTGATGCGATCAACTGGAAGAAAGGGTATCAGTGATGGAAGATGAAATGAATGAAATGAAGCAAGAAGGGAAGTTTAGAGAACAAAGAATAAAAAGAAACAAACAAAACCTCCAAGAAATATGGGACTATGAGAAAAGACCAAATCTACATCTGATTGGTGTACCTGAAAGTGACAGGGAGAAGGGAACCAAGTTGGAATACACTCTGCAGGATATTATCCAGGAGAACTTCCCCCATCTAGCAAGGCAGGCCAACCTTCAGATTCAGGAAATACAGAGAATGCCACAAAGATACTCCTCGAGAAGAGCAACTCCAAGACACGTAATTGTCAGATTCACCAAAGTTGAAAGGAAGGAAAAAATGTTAAGGGCAGCCAGAGAGAAAGGTCGGGTTACCCACAAAGGGATGCCCATCGGACTAACAGTGGATCTCTCGGCAGAAACTCTACAAGCTAGAAGAGAGTGGGGGCCAATATTCAACATTCTTAAAGAAAAGAATTTTCAACCCGGAATTTCATATCCAGCCAAACTAAGCTTCATAAGTGAAGGAGAAATAAAATCCTTTACAGAAAAGCAAATGCTGAGAGATTTTATCACCATCAGGTCTGCCCTAAAAGAGCTCCTGAAGGAAGCACTAAACATGGAAAGAAACAACTGGTACCAGCCGCTGCAAAAACATGCCAAATTTTAAAGACCATCAAGACTAGGAAGAAACTGCATCAACTAACGAGCAAAATAACCAGCTAACATCATAATGACAGGATCAAATTCACACATAACAATATTAACTTTAAATGTAAATGGACTAAATGCTTCAATTAAAAGACACAGACTGGCAAATTGGATAAAGAGTCAAGACCCATCACTGTGCTGTATTCGGGAAACCCATCTCACATGCAGAGACACACATAGGCTCAAAATAAAAGGAGGCAGGAAGATCTACCAAGCAAATGGAAAACAAAAAAAGGCAGGGGTTGCAATCCTAGTCTCTGATAAAACAGACTTTAAACCAACAAAGATCAAAAGAGACAAAGAAGGCCATTACATAATGGTAAAGGGATCAATTCAACAAGAAGAGCTAACTATCCTAAGTATATATGCACCCAATACAGGAGCACCCAGATTCATAAAGCAAGTCCTGAGTGACCTACAAAGAGACTTAGACTCCCACACGTTAATAATGGGAGACTTTAACACCCCACTGTCAACATTAGACAGATCAACGAGACACAAAGTCAACAAGGATACCCAGGAATTGAACTCAGCTCTGCACCAAGTGGACCTAGTAGACATCCACAGAACTCTCCACCCCAAATCAACAGAATATACATGCTTTTCAGTACCACACCACACCCATTCCAAAATTGACCACATAGTTGGAAGTAAAGCTCTCCTCAGCAAATGTAAAAGAACAGAAATTATGGCAAACTGTCTCTCAGACCACAGTGCAATCAAACTAGAACTCAGGATTAAGAAACTCACTCAAAACCGCTCAACTACATGGAAACCGAACAACCTGCTCCTGAATGACTACTGGGTACATAACGAAATGAAGGCAGAAATAAAGATGTTCTTTGAAACCAACGAGAACAAAGACACAACATACCAGAATCTCTGGGACACATTCAAAGCAGTCTGTAGAGGGAAATTTATAGCACTAAATGCCACAAGAGAAAGCAGGAAAGATCCAAAATTGACACCCTAACATCACAATTAAAAGAACTAGAAAAGCAAGAGCAAACACATTCAAAAGCTAGCAGAAGGCAAGAAATAACTAAAATCAGAGCAGAACTGAAGGAAATAGAGACACAAAAAACCCTTCAAAAATTAATGAATCCAGGAGGTAGTTTTTTGAAAGGATCAACAAAATCGATAGACCGCTAGCAAGACTAATAAAGAAAAAAAGAGAGAAGAATCAAATAGATGCAACAGCAAATGATAAAGGGGATATCACCACTGACCCCACAGAAATGCAAACTACCATCAGAGAATACTACAAACACCTCTACGCAAATAAACTAGAAAATCTAGAAGAAATGGATAAATTCCTCGACACATACACTCTCCCAAGACTAAACCAGGAAGAAGTCGAATCTCTGAATAGACCAAAAACAGGAGCTGAAATTGTGGCAATAACCAATAGCTTACCAACCAAAAAGAGTCCAGGACCAGATGGATTCACAGCCGAATTCTACTAGAGGTACAAGGAGAAACTGGTACCATTCCTTCTGAAACTATTCCAATCAATAGAAAAAGAGGGAATCCTCCCTAACTCATTTTATAGATCTTTTAATTGTGGTGTTAGGGTGTCAATTTTAGATCTTTCCTGCTTTCTCTTGTGGGCATTTAGTGCTATAAATTTCCGTCTACATACTGTCTTGAATGTGTCCCAGAGATTCTGGTATGTTGTGTCTTTGTTCTCGTTGGTTTCAAAGAACACCTTTATTTCTGCCTTCATTTCGTTATGTACCCAGTAGTCATTCAGGAGCAGGTTGTTCAGTTTCCATGTATTTGAGTGGTTTTGGGTGAGTTTCTTAATCCTGAGTTCTAGTTTGATTGCACTGTGGTCTGAGAGACAGTTTGTTATAATTTCTGTTCTTTTACATTTAGTGAGGAGTGCTTACTTCCAACTATGTGGTCAATTTTGGAATGGGTGTGGTGTGGTGCTGAAAAGCATGTATATTCTGTTGATTTGGGGTGGAGAGTTCTGTAGATGTCTATTAGGTCCACTTGGTGGAGAGCTGAGTTCAATTCCTGGATATCCTTGTTAACTTTCTGGCCTCTTGATCTGTCTAATGTTGGCAGTGGGGCATTAAAGTCTCCCATTATTATTGTGTGGGAGTCTAAGTCTCTTTGTAGGTCACTAAGGACTTGCTTCATGAATCTGGGTGCTCCTGTATTGGGTGCATGTATATTCAGGACAGTTAGCTCTTCTTGTTGAATTGATCCCTTTACCATTATGTAATGGCCTTCTTTGTCTCTTTTGATCTTTGTTGGTTTAAAGTCTGTTTTATCAGAGACTAGGATTGCAACCCCTGCTTTTTTTGTTTTCCATTTGCTTGGTAGATCTTCCTCCATCCCTTTATTTTGAGCCTATGTGTGTCTCTCCACGTGAGATGGGTTTCCTGAATACAGCATACTGATGGGTCTTGACTCTTTATCCAATTTGCCAGTCTGTGTCTTTTAATTGGAGCATTTAGCCCATTTACATTTAAGGTTAATATTGTTATGTGTGAATTTGATCCTGTCATTATGATGTTAGCTGGTTATTTTGCTCGTTACTTGATGCAGTTTCTTCCTAGCCTCGATGGTCTTTAAAATTTGGCATGTTTTTGCAGTGGCTGGTACCAGTTGTTCCTTTCCATGTTTAGTGCTTCCTTCAGGAGCTCTTTTAGGGCAGGCCTGATGGTGATAAAAATCTCTCAGCATTTGCTTTTCTGTAAAGGATTTTATTTCTCCTTCACTTATGAAGCTTAGTTTGGCTGGATATGAAATTCCGGGTTGAAAATTCTTTTCTTTAAGAATGTTGAATATTGGCCCCCACTCTCTTCTAGCTTGTAGAGTTTCTGCTGAGATATCAGCTGTTAGTCTGATGGGCTTCCCTTTGGGGGTAACCCAACCTTTCTCTCTGGTGCCCTTAACATTTTTTCCTCCATTTCAACTTTAGTGAATCTGACAATTATGTGTCTTGGAGTTGCTCTTCTCAAGGAGTATCTTTGTGGCGTTCTCTGTATTTCCTGAATGTGAATGTTGGCCTGCCTTGCTAAATTGGGGAAGTTCTCCTGGATAATATCCTGCAGAGTGTTTTCCAGCTTGGTCCATTCTCCCTGTCACTTTCAGGTACACCAATCAGACATAGATTTGGTCTTTTCACATAGTCCCATATTTCTTGGAGGCTTTGTTCATTTCTTTTTATTCTTTTTTCTCTAGGCTTCTCTTCTCACTTCATTTCATTCATCTTCCATCACTGATACTCTCACTTCCAGTTGATCGCATCAGCTATGGAGGCTTGTGCATTCATCATGTTGTTCTCGTGCCATGGTTTTCAGCTCCATCAGGTCCTTTAAGGACTTCTCTGCATTGATTATTCCAGTTATCCATTTGTCTAATTTTTTTCAAGGTTTTTAACTTCTTTGCCAGTGGTTCAAACTTCCTCCTTTAGCTTGGAGTAGTTTGATCTTCTGAAGCCTTCTTCTCTCCACTCATCAAAGTCATTCTCCATCCAGCTTTGTTCCATTGCTGGTGAGGAGCTCTGTTCCTTTGGAGGAGGAGAGGTGCTCTGGTTTTTAGAGTTTCCAGTTTTTTGGCTCTGTTTTTTCCCCATCTTTGTGGTTTTATGTACCTTTGGTCTTTGATGATGGTGATGTACAGATGGGTTTCTGGTGTGGATGTCCTTTCTGTTTGTTAGTTTTCCTTCTAGCAGTCAGGACCCTCAGCTGCAGGTCTGTTGGAATTTGCTGGAGGTCCACTCCAGACCCTGTTTGCCTGGGTATCAGCAGTGGTGCCTGCAGAACAGCAGATATTGGTGAACCACAAATGCTGCTGCGTGATCATTCCTCTGAAAGTTTTGTTTCAGAGGAGTACCCGGCCATGTGAGGTGTCAGTCCTTCCCTACTGGGGGTTGCCTCCCAGTTAGGCTACTCAGGGTTCAGGGGCCCACTTGAGGAGGCAGTCTGCCCGTTCTCAGATCTGAAGCTGTGTGCTGGGAGAACCACTACTCTCTTCAAAGCTGTCAGACAGAGACATTTAAGTCTGGAGAGGTTACTGCTCTTTTTGTTTGTCTGTGCCGTGCCACCAGAGATGCAGCCTACAGAGGCAGGCAGGCCTCCTTGAGTTGTGGTGGGCTCCACCCAGTTTGAGCTTCCTGGCCACTTTGTTTACCTACTCAAGCCTTGGCAATGGTGGGCACCCCTCCCCCAGCCTCACTGCCACCTTGCAGTTAGAGCTCAGACTACTGTGCTAGCAATGAGTGAGGCTCTGTGGGCATAGGACCCTCTGAGCCATGTGCGGGATATAATCTCCTGGTGAGCAGTTTGTAGAGCCCATTGGAAAAGTGCAGTGTTAGGGTGGGAGTGACCCGATTTTCCAGGTGCCATCTGTCACCCCTTTCTTTGACTAGGAAAGGGAATTCCCTGACGCATTGTGCTTGCCAGGTGAGGCGATGCCTCACCCTGCTTTGGCTCATGCACAGTGCACTACACCCACTGTCCTGCACCCGCTGTCTGGCACTCCCCAGTGAGATGAACTCAGTACCTCAGTTGGAAATGCAGAAATCACCCATCTTCTGTGTCACTCACTCTGGGAGCTGTAGACTGGAGCTGTTCTTATTTGGCCATCTTCTCTTATTGTAGTGTTAATTTGCATTTCAGTGAAGCTTCATGATGCTGAGTGCTTTGGCACTACCAAGTCTTTTTTGAAGGGCTTGCATAGTTTAGGTATGAGTCCATTGTTGGCTTTATATATATCATTTATATATGTATATGCAATTGTGTATATATGTGTATATATATATGCATATATAATACAGTTATGTAATTTTAATAACTATAAATGTAACAAAAAGTTGGAAGTACAGAGCATTTTCTCTATTTTGAACATTTGAGAGTATTTTCTGACCTAAAGTTCCAAACCTGAAATATTTTAGTATATAGCTCTTATAAGCAAGGCAATTTGACTACATAACCAAAATAAAACCTTCAAATTCAGGAAATTAATATTGATGCAATAGGGCCATCTAATCCTCATTTCCATTAGTGTTTCCTCAGTAAGTACCAATGATATTCATTATATTCATTTCAGAATCCAGTTTGGAATCCTGAATTCCATTTTGCAACTAGTTGTCATGTCTCCTTAGTCAATCACAGCCTGACACAGTTCCTCAGTCTTTCCTCAACCTCCTTGACCTTGTCACTTTTGAAAAGCATAGGTTGGGAGTTTTTAAAATTTCTCTCAATTTGGGATTATCTGATGTTTTTTCATAATCAGATTCTGGTTATGCAGCTTTGGCAGGAATATCACAGAAGATGCTTTGACTTCTCATTGCAACATATCTGGTGACAAATAATTTCAATCTGTCGCATTATGGGTGATGTCTACTTTGATTTTTTATTATGGTGTCTGGTTGTGTCCTCCACCATAATGTTATTCTTCTTACATCTGTAATTAAGAAATACTTTGTGGGTAGATTCTTTGATTCTATATCTATTTGCCGGTAGACACTTTGATACTGTATAACTATAATATATAACTGTATATTCCCTATCAAGTTTTTAATGTATTCATGTATCATTATGGACATAATGATATAAATAAATCAATCACGAATTCAGTTGTGTTCAATGGGTTATAATCCATTATAACATTATTTACTTTGGTGCTCAAATTATCTTCTAATGACTGGATTCTGCATCCCTTTTTCATTTCCCCCTCAATTCTTAAGCAATTCCTTACTTTCTGGCAGAGCAAGAAATTCCAGGCTCATCTTTTCCTTTTCTTTTTTCTTTTTTTTTTTTTTTTTTTTGAGACAGAGTCTTGCTCTGTCACCCAAGCTGGAATGCAGTGGTGAGATCTTGGCTCACTGCAACCTCTGCCTCCTGGGTTCAACCAATCCTCCTGTCTCAGCTTAGATTACAGGCACTTACTGTAGATTCTCACTGAAGAGGGAGGAAGACTTACACTTGTGACTCCTTCCCTCTGTTCCAACTCACCAGGAGAACTGATGGCCACTGGGGACCTCAAATGCTTCATAAGAAAAATGATCCTATCCCAATATCACCTCCTTGCCAAAATGCTGTCTTTGGGCTTCACCTGTTAATGTCATCATAGGCATCTTTCCCAAAAGCTTGGGTGTGGGACTTTGCTGCTTGAGGACAAAGTACAGAAGTAGCTCTGCTCAGCAGCCACAAGGGGCTGAAACAGAGTCAAGCATATCCCCAGGATTGGCATGTGGGAAGGTGTGAGAGAAGAAAGCACAGCTGAGGTCTCAGGAATTTAGGCAAGAAGTCCTGGGTCTGAGGCTCAGACCCTTCTTACACTACAAATGATAGATGAGGCTGTGCTGATTCTGAGCCTGGTCCAGAGCCACAAACATTTTCAGCAAAGCAGCTGTCAGACTCCTCAGCAGAACTGTGTCACAGATCCTTGGTGTCAGCCAGATCAAAGTTTGTAATGAGACTGTAGAAACTGCAGACTGTTTGACCACCACAGAGTCTCAGGTTTCCTATCTGTATGTGAATCCAACATTAGGAACTGCCTGTAGTAGGCAGTTCTTGCATTGCTATGAGAAATAGCGGAGGTCACGTAAGGTGCCTCACGTCTGTAATCTCAGCACTTTGGGAGGCCAAGGCAGGTGGATCGCTTGAGTCCAAGAGTTCTATACCAGCCTGGGCAACATGGTGAGACCCCATATCTACTAAAACACAAAAAATTAGCCAGGCATGGTGGCACATGCCTGTAATTCCAGCTCCTTGGGAGTCTGAGGCATGAGAATCACTTGGACCCTGGCAGCAGCGGTTGCAGTGAGCCAAGATCGCACCACTGCACTCCAGCCTGGGTGACGAAGTAAGACCTTGTCTCAGAAAAAAAAAAAAAAGAAAGAAAGAAATACCTGAGACTGGGTAATTTATAAAGAAAAGAGGTTCAGTTTGCTCACAGTTATGCAGGCCATCCAGGAAGCATGCCGCCAGCATCTCCTTGGCTTCTGGGGAGGGCTCAGGAAGCTTTCAATCATGGCAGAGGGCAAAAGGAGGAGCTGGCATCTCACAGGGTGAAAATGAGAACAGAAGGGAGGGTGGGGGTATAGGGGAGGGATAACATTAGGAGAAATACCTAATGTAGATGACGGGTTGATGGGTGCAGCAAACCAGCAGGGCACGTGTATACCTACGTAACACAACTGCACGTTCTACACATGTAACTTAGAACATAAAGTATAATTTAAAAAAATCAAAATACAACAAATGTTAGTGTGGATGTGGAGAAAAGGGAATACTTATACACTGTTGGTGGAATATAAATTATTTCAACTTCAATGGAAAACAGTATAGAGATTTCTCAAAGAACTAAAAATAGAACTACTATTCAATCCAGCAATCTCACTACTGGGCATATACCCAAAAGAAAATAAATAATTATATAAAAACACACCTTCCTTTATGTTCTTGCAACACTATTCACAATAGCAAAGTCAGGGACCCACTCTAAATGTCCATCAATGGTTGTTCAGATAAAGAAAATGTGGTGTATTTACACCATGGAGTAACACATAGTCATAAAAAACAGAAGAATGGAATTATGTTTTTTTCAGCAACATAGAAGGAGCTGGAGGCCATTATCTTATGTGAACTAACTCAGAAACAGAAAATCAAATACCACATGGTCTCACTTGTAAGTGGGATCTAAACAATGGGTACACGTGGACGTAAAGATGGAAATCATAGACACTGGGGACTCCAAAACTGTGGAGGACAGACTGGGGGGCAAGGGTTGGTGAATTACCTGTTGGATATAATGTTCCTCATTTGGGTAATGGGTATACTAGAAGACCAGTCCCCACCAGTACACAACATACCCATGTAAGAAATATGAGCATGTATACCCTGAATGTATAATACAACAAAATTTTTAAAAACTAACCTATGGAATGATACCAGATACCTTACAAGAGGATGTGGCAGTAGAAAGGATGAGAATGCCTTAGAAACAAAATTATTTTCTATGTCTTGTTTGTAGGTTATATAAATATGTTCACTTTACATTAATCCTTTGAGCTGTACATTTAGAATATGTGCATATTTTTCTATGTATGTTATACTTCAATGAAAAAGCTTATATAAAAACAAAGTGT
Source organism: Pan troglodytes (assembly GCF_028858775.2). NCBI lineage: Eukaryota > Metazoa > Chordata > Mammalia > Primates > Hominidae > Pan > Pan troglodytes. Next base: position 106,992,170 of record NC_072406.2, on the reverse strand, counting down.
TCAGCAGAAGTAATATTTGAAGAAGTAATTACTGAGAATTTCCCAAAATTAAGGACAGACAGCAAACCACAGATCCAAGAACCTCAGAGAACACCAAGTAGGTTAGGTACCCAAAAGTCTACACCTAGGCACATCATATTCAAATGAAAAACGTAAAGACGAAGCAAAAATCTTGAAAGAAGCCAAGGGAAGAAAACATCCTAGCTATCTAGGAATGAGAATAAAACTTACATCAAACATCTCTTAAAAGTTCATGCAAATAAGAAGAGAGTGAAGTAAAATATTTAAAGTGTTGGAAAACATTCTCACCCATTTTGCTTTCTGTATCCATAAAACATCCTTTTTAACTGAAAGAGAAATAAAGACTGTCACCCACAGAAAGTTGAGAAAAGTTGTCTTTAGTTCCTTCCTTGCAAGAAATGTTAAAAGAATTTCCTCAGAAAGAAGAAAATGATACAAGCCAAATACTGACCCACATAAGGAAAAGAACAATGTTCGAGAAGGAGTAATTGATGGCAACATAAAACTTTTATTTCTCTTTTTTAATTATTCTGACAGATAGTAGTTTGTTCAAAATAATAATGACAACAATATATTTGGTAATTATAGCTTATGGATAGGTGGAATGAATGGCAGTAATCATATAAGGAACTGGAGGGAGGAATTAGGAATACTTTGTTACAGGTAGATGCACTACTCATGAAGCAGTGTAGTGTTATTAGAAAGTGAACTTGAATTAATTACAAATACAAATTGCAAACTATAGGGAAATTACTAAAGTAAATATTGAAATATAGTATGTTAAGAAGAGGAAATTAAATTACATAAAATGCTCATTTAAAACCATAGAAGGCAGAACAAGAATTGATGACAAAAACAGAAAAAGAACAAGGGCAATGAGTAGAAAACAGCAACTAATATGTGGTAGATATAATCCCACTATATCAAAATCACTTTAAACATAACTAAATACACCAACTAAAAGACAGAAACTATCACAGTAGATAAAAAACAAGGTCCAACTCTATGTATGATACCAAAAGCTTGTTCTTTGAAAATAAATTTAACAAAACTCTAGCCAGTTTCACCAAGAGAAAAAAGAGACAAGACACATTTTAATAATGTCAGAATTAAAACAGGGGCCATCACTACTGATACCTTAGACATTAAAAGGATAATAAAGATATATTACAGGCAAGTCTCTGTCCACAAACATGGTAATTTAGATGAAACAGATTAATTTCTTAAAGACACAATCTTCCAAAACCCAGTAAAGAGGAAATGGTAATCTGATTAAATCTTTATTTACTGACTTAATTGAATCAATAATTAATAACTTCCAGAAAAGAAAGCACAAGGCTTAATTATATTCACTCTTGAATTCCTCCAAACATTAAAGGAAAAATTTATACCAATTATCTTAATCTCTTCCAGAAAATAGTAGCAGAAATAAATATTTCTAACTCACTCTATGAGTCCAGCATTAACCTAACAGCAAAACTAGGCAAGGATATTAATAAAAAGGAACACTATTGACAAATATATCTAATCAAAATAGATGCCAAAAATTTCAACAAAATACTAACAAACTGCATTCAACAATACATAAAAATAATTATATTTCTAATCAAGTAGGATTTATTCCGGTATGCAAGGTTGGTTCAACATTTTAAAATCAACTAATGTGCTCCATCACATTATCTTGCTAAAATAGGTAAGTCAACATGATCAAATTAACAGTTGTAGAAAAAGTCTGTGACAAAATCCAGCACTAATCCATCATAAATTATCTCCAGCAAAGTAAAGATAGAAGAGAAACCTTCTCAATTTGGTAAAGAGCATCTACAAAAATCTTATAACTAACATTATTATTAAGGGTAAGAGACTTGAAACTTTCTGGCTATGAACAAGAACAAGGTAAGATATTTCCTCTCGCTACTCCTATTCAGCATCATACTAGAAATCCTAACTAATGCAATAAGAAAAAGAAACAAAAGATACACCAATAGGGAAGGAAGAACTAAAACTGTCATTGTTTGCAGATCACATGATTATCTATGTAGAAAATCCCCCCAAATTAAAAAATCTCTAAAAAAACAAAAGGAAATAAGAAAAACAAAAAACTCCAGAGACTAACAGGCAATTATAGTAAGGTAGTAGGATGCAAGGTTACTGTGCAGCAGTCAATTACTTTCTATTTGCTAGCAATGAACAGTTGTAATTTGAAACTAAAAGCAAAGTATCATTTATACCAGCAGCAAAATATATGACATACCTAGGTATAAGTCTGTCACAATATGAAGATTAAAGGAAAATGACAAAACTCTGATGAAAGAAACCAAAAAATCTAAATAAATGGAGAGAGATTCTAAGTTCATGAAGTCTCATTATTGTTGTCAGTCATTGTCTAATCTACAGACACAATGCCGTTACAATCAATATCATGCAACTTCTTTTCTAGATATTGACAACATGATTACAAAGTTTATGTGGTGAGAACACAAATCCAGAATAGCCACTATTGAAGAACAAAGTCAGAGGATTGACCCTACTTGACCCAACTTTAAGACATTTTTTAATTACGCAGAGTATGTTTTATTATTGTTATTATTTTATTTGTATACATTTATGGAATTTGTGTGTAGTTTTTTTTACATACATAGATTGTGTAGTGGCAAAGTCAGGGCTATAGGGTATTCATCATGCAAATAATGTACATTGTACCCATTAACTGATAACTCATTATCCTTCCCCCTGTCCCTCTTCATCTTTCTGAGTCTCCATTATCTATCATTCTGCTCTCTAAAGTCCATGTGAACACATTTTTAAGCTCCCACATATGAGTGAAAACACAATATTTGTCTTTCTGTGCCTGGCTTATTCCACTTACGATAATGACTTCCGGTTATATTAATATCACTTCAAATGACATGATTTGGGGTTTTTTTATGGCTGAATAGTATTTCATTTTGCATATATACCATATTTTTTTAAATCTGGTCATCTGTTGAACACCTGAGTGGATTCCACATATTTGATGTTGTAAATGGTGCAGTTGAAAATATACAAGTGCAGATATCTTATTGAAATATTGGTTTTTTTCTATTTGTTTAGATACCCAGTAGTGGGATTGCTGGGTTGAATTGTAGTCCTATTTTTAAATTCTTTGAGAAATTTCTGTACTGTTTCGCATAGAGGCTGTATACTAACTTACATTCCATCCAACAGTGTAAGAGTTTCCTTTGTTGTGCATCCACACCAACACCTGTTATTATTTTCTTTTTAGTAATAGCCATTCTTACTGGGGTAAGACAATATCTCATTGTGGTTTTGATTTGCATTTCCCTGATGATTAGTAATGTTAAGCATTTTTTCCTTTTGTTCACTGATCATTATTCTGGATATTGGTCCTCTCTCAGATGAATAGTTTGTGAATATTTTCTTTCACATAACAGGTTGCCTGTTCAATCTGTTTATCTTTTTTTTCTGTGTAGAAGCTTTTTAGTTGAATTAATTCTCACTTGTCTGTGTTTTTGTTGTCTGTATTTTCAATGTCTTCATCACAAATTCTTTGCCCATACCAAATCTAGAAGGCTTTTTCTAGGATTTTTTTCTAGTATTTTTATATGTTGCACCTTAGCTTTAAATCTGTAATCCATCTTGAGTTTATTATAGTATATGGTGAGAGATATGGGTCCAGCTTCACTTAACTGCATATGGCAGTCCAATTTTCTCAGCAATATTTATTGAAGATGGTGTCCTCTCCCCAAACATATGTTTGTTTTGGCTTTGTCAAAGGTTACTTGGCTGTACCTAAGTGGCTTTATTTCTAGGTTCTTCATTCTTTTCCATCGATCTAAATGTTTACTTTTATACCAGTACCATGCTGTTTTTCTTACTATGGCCTTGTACTGTAATTTGAAGTCAGGTAATATAATTCCTCCAGCTTTGTTATTTTGCTCAGGATTTTATTTTGCTGTTTAGGATCTTTTGTTGTTCCATACGAATTTTAGTATTATTTTTACTAATTCTGTGAAAAAAATATGTACTTTGATAAGAATTGCATTGAATCTCTAGATTTCTTTGAGCAGTATGGATGGTTATTTTAACAATCATGAGCATAAGATGTTTTTTCATTTGTTTGGGTCATCTACAATTTTTTGTCAATGTTTTGCTGTCTTTCTGTAGAGATATTTTATTTCCTTTGTTAAATAGTTTTCTAGATATTTTATTTTTGTATATATTGCAAATTGGATCACCTTCTTGATTTCTTTCTCAATTAGATCATTATTTGTGTATAGAAATGCTACTGATTTTTGTAGTTTGATTTCATATCCTATAACTTTATTAAATTCATTTATCAAATCTAAGAGGTTTTTGGTGGAGTCTTTAAGTTATTTTGGATATAAGATCATATATTTAGCAAACAGGGATAATTTGACTTCCTCAATTCCAATTTGGATGCCTTCCATTTCTTTCTCTTTTCACTCTGGTTAGGACTTTCAGTACTATGTGGAATAGGAGAGGCAAAAGTGGGCATCTTTGTCTTGCTTCAGGTCTTAGTGGAAAGGCTTTCAGCTTTTCCTCACTCAATAAGATGTTAGCTCTTTGTTTGTCACATATGGCTTTTATTGAGGTATGTTCCTTCTATGCCTAGATGGTCGAGTGTTTTGTTGTGAAGAGATGTTGAATTTTATTAAAGACATTCTCTACATCTTTTGAGATGATGTTATGATTTTTGTCCTTCATTATGTTGATTTAATATATCACATATATTGATTTGTGTATGTTGAACCATCTTTGAATTTCTAAAATAAAACTGAATTAATCATGGTGTATTACCATTTTGATGTGCTGTTGGATTCAGTTTACTAGTATTTTGCTGAAATTTTTGCATCTATATTGATCAACGATGTTGATCTCTACTTTTATTTTTTTGTTATGTCTATTTCTGAGTTTGGTATCAGGGTGATGCAAACCTTCTAAAATTAGTTAGGAATAATTTCTTCCTCCATTTTTTTAATAATAGCTTCAGAAGGATTGGCATTGTTTCTTCTTTGTACGTTGGTTGGAATTCAGCTGTAAATCCATTTGGTCCTGGGGTTTTTGTTGTTGTTGGGAAGTTATTTTAATACTGACTCAGTCTCACAGCTCATTATTTGTCTGCTCAGAATTTCTGTTTCTTTCTCTTTAATTCTTCGGAAGTTGCATAGTTTCAAAAATGTATCCCTTTCCTCTAGGTTTTCTAGTTTGTGAGCACATATTTTTTCATAATAGTCTCGGCCTTTTGTATTTTGTGGTATACTTTATAATGTCTCCCTTTGCATTTTTGATTTGTTTATTGGGTCTTCTCTTTTCTTTTCTTGGTTAGTAAAGCTACTGGTTTATCATTTTTGTTTAACTTTTAAGAATATCAGCTTTTTATTACATTGATACCTGTGTTTTTAGAAGGATAATTTTTATTATTTTTATATACTGAAAACTAAACAGTGTACACTTAACCCAGTTTAGCAGCAAGTTCTTCAGACTTTTCCTTTTCCAGATTGGCAATGTGAGTCACAGATTTTGGACTAAGGATGTTATCTTCCCAATGATGCTAGATCTCCTCATATCTGTCCTTGTAATTGGTTCTGATAGCTTCCACCAGCTTAACCAGAGATCTTTTTTCTTCTGAGTTAACCTGTGTGATGGTGACATTGGTGCAAGTCTTTCTATAGACTACCTGCCCCAGTCTTGCCTTCCCCTTGATAATGCAGTAAGGGATCTTTATCTTATAACACAGGACAGGCAGGAAAACAACCAGCTTGATTGAATCCATGTCATGTGCAATCATCACCAGCTGAGGTATATTCTCTGTGAAGGTGGTGACAGTGTTAACCACTGCTTAAAGACAAGTTGGCTCCTAGTGGGAACATCCCCTTTGCCAGTAGCTTTCTTCTCAACCCAGGCTAACCATCTCTGTTTCTTCTCTTGTTTTGTCTCTTTTCTGTACTTGTGAGCCAGCTTAAGCAGTTAATTAAATGTTTGCTGCTCCAAGGCCTGGTGAACTGGTTTGTTCCCAGAGGCACTCTCAGTCACTTATGGAGGATAGCTGTTTGCCACTGCAACCTGATATAGCGGGGTCATTCCCAAAGTGGGTGGGGGTTTTCTTGGGCTGAATGTCCTCTCCAATGCCAAAATTCTTAGGACTTTTCTCAAACAGAGGATTCAACACCGTCTTGGCCTCCTGCTGTTTTGTGACAGCAAGGATTGGGGCTACATTATCCGCCTTGGACTTCTATCCAGAAAATAAATCATTGTATTTTTAAAAATATTTCATTCAGTTTTGTTCTCATCTTCATTATCTTTTCTTCTGCTAATTTGGAATTTTGTGTGTTCTTGATTTTCTAGTTTCTTTAGAACTACAAATTTTTTGTTTTCCATCTTAATATTTTTGTTGCCCCAATGGTCATTCAGGAACATGCTTTTAAATGTGGATTTATTTGTATATTTTCCAGTGATTCTCTTGCTATTGATTTCTAGCTTTATTCCACTCCCTACTTTTGTCCCTGTTCTGCAACCAACAGTGCAAGTTTCCCTAATGCCTAGGAGTGGTAGTGTTGGTTCCCAGGATAGCACAGTCTGTTAAAAGCTAGGATCAGAAATGGCATCTTGCTGTAGTTGCTTAGGTTTTCAAAAGGTCATGGTACCAAGAGTGAGTTCTTTCCCTGAAGCACTTCCACTACACAGTCTCTTGGCTGCTCCCTAAGTTAGATTCCGAACTCAGGCATGTCAGTGCTCTTCCATAGCCTGGATTAAACAATTCCCAGTGGGAAAGTGAACTGCAAAAATACTCATTCACCCTTTCTTCATATTAGGGTCACTTATGGCCAAGCAGCTTCTTGTTTTCCTTCTCCTTCCTAGTTTGTTTAACCTTCATGACACTTTTCTGTTGAAATTCTATGTTCCCTTTTGGATAATGTATTCAAAGTGTGACTGTCTTTACATTACTTTGGTTGTTCCAAAGAGGCACGTATACATTGCTGCTAATCAGCCATCATTTCATGGCTTCCAGGTTATGTGGTGCCCTCCTTAGGATCTCCCAGTAGCTGTAGTTTACAAGTACACAGAGTCACTTGGTCCTTTCAGAGTAGGGGATACCAATCAGTGGAGGAACCTCAGTTTGGCAGGCAGACAAGAAAAAGAAAAGCTTTAAGACATATTATAAAGCTATCATATAAAACTGATAAGTGAATTCAGTGAAGTTGCAGGAGACAAACCCAATATACAAAAATCAGTAGCATTTCTATATGTCAGCAGCAAACAACTTGAAAAAGAAACCAACAAAGTAACCTTACTTACAACAGCTACAAATAAAATAAAATATCTAAGAATAAACTGAATCAAATAATTAAAATAATTCTGCAATAAAAACTAAAAATCTCATAGTGTGTGGCATGATGGGGCAACTACAGTTAACAATTTATTGTATATTTTAAAATAACTAAAAGAGTAAAATTAGAATGTTCCTGACACAAAGATATGATAAAAGCTTGAGGTGATGAGTACCCACAATTACCCTGATTGGATCATTACACATTGTATGCCTGTATCAACACATCACATGTGCCCCATAAACATGTATATCTACTATGTATCCATAATAATTAAGAATAAAACCTTAAAATACTCTGAAACATTGATGAAAGAAGCAGAAGAGGACACAAAAAATTGAAAGATATTCCATGCTCATGGATTGGAAAAATCAATATTGTTAAAATGACCATGCTATCCAAAGTGACCTACAGATTTACTGCAATTTCTATCAAAATACTAATAAAATTCTTCACAGAAATAGAAAAAAATCCAAAAATTTATATAAAACCACAAAAGACCCAGAATACTAAATGCAATCCAGAGCATAAAGAACAAAGCTAGAAGCATCACATTACCTTATTTCAAATTACACTACAAACCTATAGTAACAAAAACAACATGGTTCTAGTATAAAAACAGAAACAAAGATCAGTGGAACAGAATAGAGAACCCAGAAATACACCCACCCGTTTACAGTCAACTCATTTTTTACAAATGCACCAAGAACATTTATTGGGGAAAGGGCAGTCCCTTTAATGAATGACGCTGGGAAAGTTGGATATACACATACAGAATAATGAAACTAGGCCCTTATCTCTCAACATATACAAAAAATAAAATTAAAGTGGATTAAAGACTTAAATGTAAGTCTTTATGAAACTCCTAGAATAAAATATTGGGGAAACTCTTCAGGACATTAGTTCAGGCAAAGATTTCTTGAATAACACCTCAAAAGCACAAGCAACAGAAGCAAAAAAAAAAAAGTACAAATGGGATCATATCAAGCTAAAAATCTTCTGCACAACAAAGAAAATAATTAGTATAGTGAAGAGATAACCTACAGAATGGAAGAAAATATTTGCAAATTATTCAATTGACAAGGGATTAATAACAAGAAACTCAAACAACTCAACAGCAAAGAAAAAAAAGGAATAAAAAATGGGCAAAAAACTTTCCTCCCAATGTTACCACAGAATAGATGACAAAGAAATGAACAGAACAAAAAGCAGCTTAGAAGATATAACACTGAATCCAAGAGTAGACATTGCAAGGCTGTCATAACAAAATGGTATGAAGCAGGCATGGAATCTGAAGCTCATGCCCAAAGTGTAATAATAATAATAGCAGTAGTGATAGTGATGATAATAGCAGCTGTGTATGTATGTTCTCACACTGCTATTAAGAAATAGTTGAAGGGGAAGATGGCAGATAGGAGGCAGTACTAGCTTGCAACTCCTGCTCGGATGGACAGAGCAGCATGTGGAGACTCACATGGTAAAATTTTATTCCAAGAACTACCACAAGAGCAAATCAGGAAAGCTGACAGAATCCACAGACCCTTTGAAGGAACTGAATCGCTGCTGCAGGCTCCCTGAGTTGCCAAGAAGCCATGAGTCTGCTTGCTTTCTCAGCAGGGAGGCTCATGGTGGGGCAAGTTCACAGCCCTGGTCACAGGCTACCTGGAAACAGACTCGGTGTTGTTGGGAGCAGGGGGGGATCAGTGGGAATGAAACTGGCCTTTAGGACTGTGAGCTGTGTGGGAGCGAGGTGAGGCCTGTGACTGATGGCTTTTCCCTGGTGGCCCCCATGATTCAGCAGGGACAGCCATAATCCCCCTGGTAATATAACTCCATTGGGCTGGAAACCACACTCCCATCTCCCACAGCAGCCACAGCAAGTCCCAACCAAGAGGAAGCTGAGCTAAGAAATGTCTAACCATGCACCCACCTGGTGGTCTTTCTCTACCTGCCCTAGTAGCCGAAGACAAAGGTCACAATCTCATGGGAGCTCTATGGCCCTGCCCACCACCTGAATTCTTAACCAGGTGTTTCTAAGGCAAGTTTGCATCCTCTCTATAGGACCACAGATGATGTGTTCTTGAAACCACCACCTCCTGGCTGGAAGCCAACCAACACAAAACCAGCACACTAAACAAAAACACAACCAAGGACCCTCACAGAGTCCATTTCAATTCCCTGCTACCTCCACCAGAGCAGGTGCTGGTATCCACAGCTGCAAAACCTGAAAGTGGATCATGTCACATGACTCATTGCTGATATTCCCCAGGACCAGCCCTGAGCCCAGTAGCTCCACTGGGTGCCTAGACCCAGAAAAGCAAAAATAGTCACTACAGTTTGGCTCTTAGGAAGCCCTATTCATAGGGAAAGGGGGAGAACACCACATCAAGCAAGCACTCTTTGGGACAAAAGAATCTGAACAGCAGCTCTTGAGCCCCAGATCTTTCCTCTGACATAATCTATCCAAATGAGAAGGAATCAGATAAACAATACTGGTAATATGACCAAACAATATTCTTTAACACCCCCAAAAGATCATACCAGATCATCAGCAATGGAACGAAACAAAGACGAGATCTCTGAATTGCCAGAAAAAGTCATTTATTAAACTAATAAGTCATTTATTAAACTAACCAAGGAGGCACCAGAGAAAGGTGAAATCCAACTTAAAGAAATCAAAACACATGATACAAGATGTGAGAGTAAAATTCTTCTGTGAAACAGCATAAATAAAAAACAACCACGACTTCTGGAAAACAAGGACACACTTAGAGAAATGCTGGAAAGTCCCAGCAATCAAACTGAACAAGCAGAAGGAAGAACTTCAGAGCTTGAAGACAAGGCTTTTGAATTAACCCAATCCATCAAATATAAAGTAAAAAAAAATGTAAAAAAAAAAATGAACAAAGTCTCCAAGAATTTTAGGACTAGGTTAAATGTCCAAACCTAAGAATAATTGGTGTTCCTGAGGAAGAAGAGAAATCTCAAAGTGTGGAAAATATATTTGAGGGAATAATCGAGGAAAACTTTCCCAGCCTTGCTAGAGATCTAGACATCCAAATACAAGAATCTCAAAGAACACCTGGGAAATTCATCACAAAAAGATCATCACCTAGGCACATAATCATCAGGTTATCTAAAGACAAAGAAAAGAATCTTAAGAGGTCTGAGGCAAAAGCATCAGTTAACCTATAAGGAAAAGCCTATTAGATTACAAAAGATTTCTCAGCAGAAACCCTACAAGCTAGAAGGGATTGGAATCCTATATTTAGTCTCCTTAAGCAAAACAATTGTCAGGAAAGCATTTTGTATCCAGTGAAACTAAGCTTCCTAAATGAAGGAAAGATATAGTCTTTTCCAGACAAATAAATGTTGACAGAATTCACCACTATCAAGGCAGCACTACACGAACTGCTAAATGGAGCTCTAAATCTTGAAACAAATCCTTGAAAATAGAACTTCCTTACAGCATAAATCTCTCAGGACCAATATAACAATAAGATAATAAAAAAACAAGGTATTCAGGCAACAAATAGCATGATGACTAGAATAGTACCTCATATCTCCATACTCACACTGATTGTAAATAACCTAAATGTCCCCACTTGAAAGATATAGAATGGCAGAATGGGTAAGAATTTACCAACCAAGTTTCTACTGTCTTCAGGAGACTAGCCTAACCCATAAGGACTCACATAAACTTAAGGTAAAAAAGGTGGAAAAAGATATTCTATGCAAATGGACACCAAAAGCAAGTAGGAGTAGCTATTCTTATGTCAGACAAAACAAACTTTAAAGCAACAGCAGTTAAAAAAGACAAAAAGGGACATTATATAATGTTAAAAGGACTAGTCCAACAGGAAAATATTACAATTCTAAATATATAAGCACCTAACACTGGAGCTCCCAAATTTATAAAACAATTACTACTAGACCTAAGAAATGAGATAGATGGCAACAACATAATAGTGGGGGACTTTAATATTCCACTGACAGCACTAGACAGATCATCAAGACAGAAAGTCAACAAAGAAACAATGGACCTAAACTATACCCCATAACAAATGGACTTAACAGATATTTACAGAACATTCTACCCAACAACTGCAGAAGATATGTTTTATTCATCAACACCTGAAACATTTTCCAAGACAGACCATATGATAGGCCACAAAACCAGTCTCAGTAAATTTAAGAAAATTGAAATTATATCAAGTACTCTCTCAGACCACAGTAGAATAAAATTGGAAATCAACTCCAAAAGGAACACTCAAAACCATGCAAATGGAAATTAAATAACCTGTTCCTGAATGATCATTGGGTCAACAATGAAATCATATGGAAATTTAAAAATTCCTTGAACTGAACAATAATATTGACACAACCTATCAAAACCTCTGGGATACAGCAAAGGTGGTGCTGAGAGGAGAGTTTATAGCATTAAATGCCTACATCAAAAAGTCTGAAAGAGCACAAATAGACAATGTAAGGTCATACTTTATGGAACTGGAGAAACAAGAATAATCCAAACCCAAACCCAGCAGAAGAAAAGAAATAATGAAGATCAGAGCAGGACTAAATGAAATTGAAACAAAAAAATACAAAACATAGATGAAACAAAAAGCTGATTCTTTGAGAAGATAAATAAAATTGATAGAACATGAGTGAAATTAACCAAGAAAAGAAGAGAGAAGATCCAAATAAGCTCAATTAGAAATGAAACAGGAGATATTACAACTGATACCACAGAAATACATAAGGTTATTTAAGGCTAATATGAACACCTTTATGCAGATTAACTACAAAACCCAGAGGAAATGGAGAAATTCCTCATAATATACAGCACTCCTAGATTAAACAAGGAAGACATAGAATCTCTGAACAGACCAATAGCAAGCAGCAAGATGGAAATGGTGATTTTGAAAAATGCAAAAATAAAATAAAAAATGCCAACAAGAAAAAGTCCAGGATCAGATGGATTCACAGCTGAATTCTCTCAGACATTCGAAGAAGAATTGGTACCAATTCTATTGACACTATTCCAAAAGATAGAGAAAGAGGGAAGCCTCCCAAATCATCCTATGAAAGCGGTATCACCCTAATACCAAAACAAGGGAAGGCCTAACAAAAAAAAGAAAACTACAGACCAACATCCCTGATAAACATAGATGGAAAAATTCTCAACAAAATGCTAGCTAACATAATCCAACAGCATATCAAAAAGATAATCCATCATGATTATGTGGGTATCATATCAGGGATGCAGGGATGGTTTAACATACATAAGTCAATACATGTGATACAACACATAAACAGAATTAAAAATGAAAATCACATGATGATCTCAATAAATGCAAATGCAGTAAAAGATTTGACAAAATCCAGCACCTCTTTATGATTAAAACCCTCAGCAAAAGTGGCATAGAAGAGACATACCTTAAGGTAATAAAAGCCATCTATGACAAACTCACAACCAACATTATCTTGAACAGAGAAAAGTTGAAAGCATTCTCCCTGAGAACTGGAACAATACAAGGATGCCCTTTCACCACATCTATTCAAGATAGTACTGGAAGTCCTAGCCTGAGCAATCAGGCAAGAGAAAGAAATCAAGAGCATCTAATTTGGTAAAGAGGAAGTCAAACTGTTGCTGTTTGCTGATAATATGATTGTATACCTAGAAAACCCTAATGACCCCTAAAAAATCCTAGAATTGGTAAATGAATTCAGCAAAGTTTCAGGATACAAAATTAATGTACACCAATCAGTAGCTCTCTACTATGCACACAAGCGACCAAGCAGATAATCAAATCAAGAACGCAACACCTTTCAAAAGAGCTGCAAAAAAGAAAAAACCTTAGAAGTATACCTAACCAAGAACCTGAAAGACCTCTACAAGCAAAACTACAAAACACTGAAATAAATCATATGCAACACAAACAAATGGAAACACATCCCATGCTCATGGATGAGTAGATTTGATATTGTGAAAATGACCATACCGCCAAAAGCAATCTACAAATTCAAGGTAATTCCCATTAAAACACCATCATCATTCTTCACAGGGCTAGAAAAAACAATCCTACGATTCATATGGAACCAAAAAGGAGCCCACATAGCCAAAGACTAAGCAAAAAGAACAAATCTGGAAGCATCACATTACTCATTCCTAAAAAGCAAAGTTTAGACTAGTTGATTTCATAGATCCCATCTATCTTTAAATTACCTGTGTTTCTTTTATTCTATAAAACAAATGATCTAGTTGGGAACCCAGCTCCACAGAAGGGAGGAGAAGCAGAACAGGGACACCTGTCTCTCAAGAAATGAAAGACTTGCTCCAAAGAGAGCAACTGGCTTATTGTTATCCAAATAAGCTGGTGTAGCTCCTTTAGAGTTTATAGTTATGTGGATCGGGCAGTAAATTACTGCTTTACTTTGCCCTAGATAAAGAATTTACAAGACCTGGACTCACTCAAGTACAAAAGGTTACAAAAGAAAACTCTTCTAACCCATATTTTAGTCAAGTAGTACTGGAATTATTAACTAAATTAATGGGTATTTTTAAATTTAATTATTAGACTGAATCTTCTAAATATTGAGTCATAGTAAATCATCAGTAACTCTTGGTTAACCTGGATGAACTGAATGTTTTACTTGGAGGGAAAGCTGCAAGATGCAAGGGTTGTGGATTTCTGCCTCAGTTCTTCCATCTGCAATCAGTCTGTCCTTGGTCAAAGTACTGAATCTCTGAGGTTCAATATTCTTCTCTCTAAAACAGAAATAATTTTGCCTTAGGCAAAGATAATTAAGAGAATCAAAAAGGATACAATGGGTGTAAAAATTATCTGTAAATTGTCAGAAAGTTTGTAAACATGAGCTACATTAAGTAACTGTGTCATGACATAATTTTTCTTAATAAAAGAGCTGGAAATAACCATGCTAGTCATTTAAAACAAATATGCTGATATCTTTACAGAATGTGCCTTTGCACAAACATTGTCATTAATGATACAGTAATGTATTTAATTCTAAGTGTATTATAATCTTCATGACCACTAAATATAATCTCCTGTTCAGGTCTGCACCTTCTGGTGGTTCTATACTCAGGGCCATTTAATGATTTTCCTACTTCCCATCCTCTACTGCATCTAAAAGTGTTGTTCTGTGTGTAATTTCTTTCCTTACTGCATGTTACTACTTTCTATTATTTGTGACAATGACAGACCGAAAACAACAAAAGCGGTCATGTCTAGATGTGACTGGGAGTTGGAGAAGTCATAGTTTCTCAAGCTCTCTGCAGTAAATTATTGGAGATTGGTCCTTCACTCAGTTGTGCTAAGCAAGTTTCTCCTATGCAGTGATGGGAGAATAAAAGATAGGGAGAACCCTATCTTTTATTTCTTCTCTTGAGCATCTCTGGTCCTGTTAACCCTGGAGTCAAATAAGGGGTTTCTCTTTGATGTGAAGCCTGGTTGCCATATGAATAGTATCAATGTGGTGTGTATTCAGAGTAACTAATGTTTGGGAGTTTGTTCTGTTTTCATAAAATTGTTCTTGAGGCAGCTCTAGTGTAAGTGACAATGCACCACAATTGATATCGGAACATCTCAGCTCAAATCTCAGTTTTCCCAGGTATGAATGGTGTGGTACTGACAGGTCTCCCCTTCTCCCAGAGCCTACCTTTTCCCATTTGAAAAAGAAAAAAATGATAATCTCTGTCTTCCAACATTTTCTTTTGTTTAATGGTGAAATGTATATAAATTTATTAGCTAATAACATGACATAACATTTGGTAATTAAAGATGTATGAGTTATGATAGCTATTTCATATTTAGGTCACTATTGTTAGTAAAGTATATTTAATGTCTGAAAGGCTTTTATTATCCAGGACAAATATCCTAATATTTGATTTATACAAGGCATAAAATGCACTGATTTCCCTCAAAGTCATAAATTCACAACTGGCTATTAATCTGAGAATTCAGATTTTTGAGTAACTATTTTGCATGAAATCATTTATGTTAGTGCTTCTTAATTATAACTTCACATTGGAACAACCAGGTTCTATTTTCATTACCAATACCTCAGCCCCACCCAGTGCAATTAAATAAAAATGTCCAAGGAGAGCTCTGGATAAAAGGAGAATAAGGCCACAGAACATTTTATTTTTATTTCTGTCAGAAGGTCAGGCCCACTCAGAAAAGAGAATAAGTGAATTTAGGTGATTGGTCACTTTATATGTCAAAGAGGCACACACTGAATTAGCAGGCAGTGTTATAGATGTTTTGAAGTACAAGCTCATAGTTGCCTTAGTAAGAAGAGAAGCCTTCATTGGATCCGGCTGCGGTACTGATGCTCTGTCTTTCCTGTTTGCTTCTCCTTTCACTATGAACACAGATCTCTGGGAGAGGGAAGCTCCCTTCTGATTCCACTCCTCTCCAAGTTATTGAAAGTATCCTACAGATGGCTGATAAGGATATCTGCAAATCTAGTAGCAATTTAAGTACGCTTTATGTTTCTCCAGTGACTCACAAAGGATGAGTAAATTGACCCCTTTTTAAAAATAAAATATATTTCAGGAGACCCACTATTATAATAGACCTTTGGAAAGGAAATTACTCCATATAAACTATGATGTTTCTGTTGCCTTTTCTAATCTCTCATTGTCAGAAATAGTGAAATAAGTTGTTACTGCATTTTGTGAGTAGAAAAACATTTAGGCCCTTGTATAGAATAAAAATAATAAAATGGCAAAATTTGGGACTGCCACACTCTTTCTTTTTTTATAGTCACTTACTATGATTGTTAGCTGAAGGTAAATGCTAAGAAAAAATGTGATTCAAGATTTCATTCAGTAAATCATCTACTATCTTAACTATGTGTTTTACTCAGAATTGCCATGAAAAATGAACTTTGCTGAAGCATCATTTTATGCCTGATGTCAAGGAAACAGCTATGTGTTCAGGAACAGCATAAATGCATGAAAGAAGTAATAAGTCAGGGCTCAATTATTGGTACAGAATTTTGAGGAGTTCTGTGCCAAGTGGCTACCTGTGACCAATAATGCTAGACGATGGAAGAAACTGTTTTTCCAGGAGATGCTGCATGTCCTGGTTCTGCCTCCTTGGTGCTCACTCTTTTTGTGATAACAATACCAGCTGTAACAAACTGGGATGGGCATTAAAATTACAGGGGGTGAATTATTTTTACTTTATATTTTATTGCTTTATCATATTTGTAAATTTTTATGGGGTACATGTGATATTGTGTTACATGCATGGAAGGTGTAATGATTAAGTCAGTGTTATACACCTCAAGTATTTATCAAGTATTTATCATTTCTATATTTGGGGAATATTTAAGTCCTCTCTTCTAGTTATTTTGAAATATGTAATATGTTATTGTTAATTATAATCACCCTACTGTTCTATTAAACATTAAAATTTATTTATTTTATCTCACTGCATGTTTTTACCCATTAAGCAAACACTCCACCTACACTTCCCACCCTTAACATTTCCTGGTAACTATTATCCTACCTTCTACCTCCATGAGATCAACTTTTTTAGTTTCCATGTATGAGTGGTAACAAGGCATATTTGTGTACCTGGCTTATTCCACTTAAGATAATGACCCCAAGTTCCATTCATGGTGCTGCAAAAAACAGGATTGCATCCCTTTTTATGGCCAAATAGTATTCCACTGTGTGTATATACCACGTTTTTTTCTTCAACTTTTATTTTAACTTCAGGGGTATATGTGCAGAATATGTAGGTCTGGTACATAGGTAAACATGTGCCATGGTGGTTTGTTGCACACATCATCCCATCACCTAGGTATTAAGCCCAGCGTCCATTAGCTATTCCTGGAGGTTTGCCTCTTCTCAAACCCCTCGGACAGACCCAAATGTGTGTTGTTCCCCACCATGTGTTCATGAGTTCTCATCATTCAACTCCCACTTATAAATGAGAACATGCATATACCACATTTTTTTTTATCCATGCATCTGTTGTTGGACATGTATTATTTCCATATCTGCTATTGTGAGTAGTGCTGCAAAAAATATGAGACTGCAGGTATCCCTTTGATATACTGATTTTCTTTCTTTTGGTTACATACCTAGTGGTGAGATTGCAGGATCATATGGTAGTTCTATTTTTAGTTTTTTGAGAAATCTCCATGTTGTTTTCCATAATGGTCGTAGTAATTTACATTCCCAAAAACAGTATGTGAGTTCCCTTTTCTGTCCATCTTCCCCAGCTTCTGTTACTTTCTCTTTTTAGCAATAGCCATTCTAACTGGGACAAGATGATATCCCATTGTGGTTTTGAGTTGCAGTTACCTCATGATTAGTGACTTTGAGCATGTTTCATATATATTTTGGCTATTTGTATGTCTTATATTGAAAAATGTTTATTCATGTTCTTTGCCCACATTTTAATGGAATTATATGTATTTCGCTGTTGAGTTATTTAGTTCCTTGTGTTTTCTGGATATTATCCCTTTTTCAGATGAATAGTTTGCAAATAATTTCTGTGATTCCACATGTCTCTTTTTTGATTTTCTCCTTTGCTGTGCAAAAGTGTTTTACTTTACTATAGTCCCAATTGTCTAGTTGTGTTTTTGTTGCCTATGCTTTTGACATCTTAGTCATAAAATATTTGTCTGGACCAATGTCCTGTACTATTTCCCTTGTTTTCCTTAAATAGTGTTATAGTTTCAGGTCTTACATTTAGGTCTTTAATCATTTTGAGTTAATTTTTTATATGGTGAGAGATAGGAATCTGGTTTCATTCTTCTGCATATAGAGATCCAGTTTTGCTAGCACCACTTACACTTTCCCCAAGATATGTTCTTGATGCTTTTGTTGAAAATCAGTTGGCTGTAAATATATGGATTTATTTCCAGTTTCTCTATTCTGCTCCATGGGTCTGTGTATCTATTTTTATACTGATATCATGCTGTTTTGGTTACTACAGTCTTGTAACATATTTTGAGGTGTGGTAGTATGATTCCTCTAGCTTTTTTCTTTTCTTGGTTAAAATTACCTTGGCTATTAGGCTCTTTTTTGGTTCCATACAAATTTTAGGGTTGCTTTTTCTATTTCTATTAAGAACGTTATAGGTATATCTGTAGGGATTGCATTGAATCTGTGGATTACTTTGTGTAATGTGGTCATTTTAACAACATTAATTATTTCAATCCCTGGGCACGGAATAGTTTTCTATTTATTTCTGCCATCTACAGTTTCTTACACCAGTGTTTTGTAGTTTTTCTTATAGAGATCTTTTACCTCTTTGGTTAAATTTGTTCCTAGGTAATTTTTGCAGATATTCTAACTAGGATTGCCTCTTTGGTTTCTTTTTTAGCTATTTTATTATTGGTGTATAGAAATGCTGCTGATTTAGCTGGTTAGAAGTTCCAGTACTATGTTGTGTAGGAATGGTGAAAGTAGGCATCCTTGTCTTGCTCAGTTCTTAGAGAAAAGGATTTCAGCTTTTCCCCATTTGATATGGCATTAGCTGTGGATTTGTCATATATAGGTTTTATTATGTTGAGATATGTTCCTTCAATGCCTACTTTGTCAACCATTTTTATCATAAAGGGATACTAAGTTTTCTCAAATGCTTTTTCTTTGTCTGTAGAAATGATCACATGTTTTTTGCCCTTCATCCTGCAGATGTAATGTATCACATTTATTGATTTGTGTATGTTGAACCATTTTGTGTGCCTGGAACCAATCCCACTTGATCATGGTGTGTTATCTTGTTTTCTTTTTCAGATGGAGACTTACTCTGTTGCCCAGGCTAGAGTGCAGTGGTTTGATATCAGCTCACTGCAACCTTCACCTCCTGGGCTCAAGCAATTCTCCTGTCTCAGTCTCCCAAGTAGCTGGGACTCCAGGGGTACACCACCACACTTGGCTAATTTTTGTATTTTTAGTAGAGAGGGGGTTTCACCACGTTGGCCAGGTGGTCTCAAACTCCTGACCTCAGGTGATCCACCCATCTCGACCTCCCAAAGTGCTGGGATTACAGGAGTGAGCAACCGTGTCCAGCCTGACCATGCTATAACATCTTTTTGATGTGCTGTTGGATTTGGTTTTCTAGTATTTTGCTGAGAATTTTTGTATCTATGTTCATTAGGGAGATTGTCCTGTAATTTTCTAAAAATAAAGATTTCTAATGTACATCACAGTTCTACTGTGTCATGATCTTTATGGGAAGAACATTACACATGACCCTGAAGTAGACTGTCTTGGTATTATTTCAAGATTACTAGAAGTCCTGGCCAGAGCAATCAGGCAAGAGAAAGAAATAAAGGGTATTCAAAGAGAAAGAGAGGAAATCAAATTGTCTCTGTTTGCAAATGACATGATTGTATATTTAGAATACCCCATCACTCCAGCCCAAAAACTCCTTAAGCTGATAAACAACTTCAGGAAATTCTCAGGATATAAAATCAATGTGTAAAAATCACAAGCATTTTTATACACCAATAATAGACAAACAGAGAGCCAAATCACGAGTGAATTCCAATTCACAACTGCTATAAAGAGAATAAAATACCTAGGAATACAACTTACAAGGGATGTAAAGGACCTCTTCAAGGAGAACTACAAGTCACCACTCAAGGAAATAAGAGAGGACACAAACAAATGGAAAAACATTCCATGCTCATGGATAGGAAGAAATAATATCATGAAAATGGTCTTTGTACCCAAAGTTATTTATGTATTCAATGCTACTATTCCCATCAAGCTACCATTGACTTTCTTCACAGAACTAGGAAAAACTATTTTAAATTTCATATGGAACAAAAAAGAACCTGTATAGCAAAGACAATCCTAAGCAAAACGAGCAAAGCTGGAGGCATCATGATACCTTACTTCAAACAATACTACAAGCCTGCAGTAACAAAAACAGCATGGTACTGGTACAAAAACAGATATATAGGCCAATGGAACAGAACAGAGGCCTCAGAAATAACACCACACACTACAACCATCTGATCTTTGACAAACCTGACAAAAACAAGCAATGAGGAAATGACTCCCTATTTAATAAATGATGCT
This sequence comes from Pan troglodytes, assembly GCF_028858775.2. Classification (NCBI taxonomy): domain Eukaryota; kingdom Metazoa; phylum Chordata; class Mammalia; order Primates; family Hominidae; genus Pan; species Pan troglodytes. The sequence goes on along the minus strand of NC_072406.2, from coordinate 106,971,722 downwards.
GGAAAAACTGGCTGAAGAAAACAGAAACTGGACCCCTTCCTTACACCTTATACAAAAATTAACTCAAGATGTATTAAAGACTTAAATGTAAAATCTAAAACTGCAAAAAGCCTAGAAGAAAACCTCAACAGTGACATTCAGGACATAGGCATGGGCAAAGACTTAATGACTAAAACACCAAAAGCAATGGCAACAAAAGTCACAATTAACAAATGGAAGCTAATTAACCTGAAGAGCTTCTGCTCAGCAAAGGAAACTATCATCAGAGTGAATAGGCAACCTACAGAATAGGAGAAAATTTTTGCAATCTATCCATCTGATAAAGGGCTATATCCAGAATATACAAGGAACTTAAACAAATTTACAAGAAATAAACAAAAAAACCCCACCAAAATGTGGGAGAAGGATATGAACAGATATTTCTCAAAAGAAGACATTTATGCAGCCAACAAACATATGAAAAAAAGCTCATCATCACTGGTCATTAGAGAAATGCATATCAAAACAACAATGAGATACCATCTCATGCCAGTTAGAATGGCGATCATTAAAATGTCTGGAAACAACAGATGCTGGCAAGGATGGGAAGAAATAGGGACGCTTTTACACTGTTGGTGGGAGTGTAAATTAGTTCAACTATTGTGGAAGACAGTGTGGCGATTCCTCAAGGATCTAGAACCAGAAATACCATTTGACCCAGCAATCCCATTACTGGGTATATACCCAAAGGATTATAAACCATTCTACTATTAAGATATATGCACCGGTACATTTATTGCAGCACTACTTACAATAGCAAAGACTTGGAAACAACCCAAATGCTGATAAATAATACACTGGATAAAGAAAATGTGGCACATATACACCATGCAATGCTATGCAGCCATAGAAAAAGATGAGATCATGTCCTTTGCAGGGACATAGATGAAACTGGAAAGCATCATTCTCAGCAAACTAACACAGGAACAGAAAGCCAAACATTGCATGTTCTCACTCATAGATGGGAATCGAACAATGAGAACACTTGGACGCAGGGTGGGGAACATCACCTCTGGGGCCTGCCGTGGGGTGGGAAGCAAGGGGAGGGAGAGCATGAGGAGAAACACCTAATGCATGTGGGGCTTAACACCTAGATGCTGGGTTGATAGGTGCAGCAAACCACCATGGCACGTGTATCCCTATGTAACAAACCTGCACGTTCTGAACATGTATCCCAGAACTTAAAGTAAAATAAAATAAAATAAAAATACCATCGTTTATTATTACTAAAATCTTGCCTTTGTAAAATTGGTAATAATTTTCATCTCATAGAAATATGTGAGGATTAAAAATGATGCTACATTTGAATTACAATAAATATTAGTAACTAAAAAAAATTACCTTGAGGTTACTGATAATTTGCTCAAGCGTCAGAGTTTGAACATAGTTTGAATAAGTAGAGATTCAAATATGGATCTTCTATATATCACCTGTAGGACCCTGAAAATGAATTTGAAATTCTCTGACCTCAGTTTCTTTATTTGCAAAACAAGGCAAATAAACGTGCTGAGAGTATTGATGTGAGGATTAATTGTAATCTGTCTACTGGTTGGGCTATTTCATGGCACATTGTAGGCCACCCATAAGTGGCAACTATAGTAATCATCATCATCATATATATATATATATATATATATATATATATATATATATACACACACACACACACACATATATATACATATATAAATTTCAAGAATATTTAAGATTGTTCATTATAAAATATTTACAAAATACAATGGTAATAACAGCCTGAATTAAGTATAGTATATGAACCAAATAGTGATTTGTTTTATTGTTATTTGCATCTCCTTTCCCAGTTCTCAAAAGTCTATGTCCCAGTGTTCACTGTATTTTGACGTGAAGCTTGTCCTGGTGTTGCGTGGATATGAAGTGTTGAAGAAAGCTCTAATTCATCATGGGGAGGAGTTTTCTGGAAAAGGCATTTTCCCAGTATCCAAAAAAAAACTAGTAAGTAGTTGGTAGGTGTTTGTGTACCTTTTGTCTGTATTGGTAATGAGGCAGAAGGGGAATGGAAAACAGGCACTTGAAGAGCTCCTAAAACAGAGTTTGGCCCACCCATGTGGCTGTTGAAAATCAGTTCCCTCTTTCTTGGATGGGATCTCCCTCCTTGTTTCTGTTTCCTTCCTGTTAGGATCATTTTTAGCAACAGAAAGCCATGTAAGGAGATCTGGCTCTTCTTGCTCATGACCCTGTGGAATTGTGGGGTGGTAAAGAGGAGCACTGGGGAAGCATGTTCAAGTGGAAGCCCACTGTATTGTGTGGGAGTTGAGAAGAACCAAGGGTGGATAACTCTACGCTGCATCACTGACCTTAACAGTCAGCTATCTTCACAGATGACACTGGAAACCTTTCAGTGGTGATCTGATCTTTCATTATAGATGGTGGTTGTCAGCCCTGATGTAGAGGAGGGATTATTTGGAGCAGAGAGCCAAAAGAGCTGCTGTGTACCTGTCCTGTGTTTACACAGCCATAAAGGTGCATACAGTGTGGGTATACAAGGTCACTTAATCCTTTTGCCTCAACTTTGTTTCTTTCTTTTCAAATCAGAAACCATGAACACAAGATTTGAGTTCCTTTTCAGAAAGATTTAAAAAACTATTCTTTCTCTATAGCATAAATGTGGTTTACCTCTTCCAGAACACTTCACCAGAGAATACTTAGAAATATACTTCACTTGAGAATACTTCTCAACAAAATACTAGCTAACATAATTCAACAGCCTATCAAAAAGATAATCCATCATGATTAAGTGGGTATCATACCAGGGATGCAAGGATGGTTTAACATATGCAAGTCAAAAAATGTGATACACCACATAAACAGAATTTAAAACAAAAATCACATTATTATTTCACTAGATGCTGAAAAAGCATTTGACAAAATCCAGCATCGCTTTATGATTAAAAGCCTCAGCAAAATCAATGTAATAAAAGCCATCCCTGGCAAACCCACAGCCAACATAATACTGAATGGGAAAAAGTTGAAAGCATTCTCTCTGAGAACTGGAACAGGACAAGGATGCCCACTCTCACCACTCCCCCTCAACACAGTACTAGAAGTCCTAGCCAGAGCAATAAGACCAGAGAAAGAAATCAAGTGCATCCAAATCAATAAAGAGGAAGTCAAACTGTCACTGTTTGCTGACAATATGATCGTTTACCTTGAAAACCCTAAAGACTCCTCCAGAAAGCTCCTGGAACTGATAAAAGAATTCAGCAAAGTTTCCAGATAAAAGATTAATATACACAAATCTGTAGCTCTTCTATACACCAACAGTGACCAAGCAGAGAATCAAATCAAGAAGCCAATCCCTTTTACAATAGCTACAAAAAAATTAAAATACTTAGGCATGTACCTAACCAAGAAGTCGAAAGGCCTCTGCAAGGAAAACTACACAACACTGCTGAAAGAAATTGTAGATGAGACAAACAAATGGAAACACATCCGATGTTCAGAGATGGGTACAATCAATATGGTGAAAATGACTATACTGCCAAAAGCAATCTACAAATTTAACACAATTCCCATCAAAATACCACATCATTCTTCACAGAACTAGAAAAAAATTCTAAAATTCATATAGAACCAAACCAAAAAAGAGCCCACATAGCCAAGGCAAGACTAGGCAAAAAGAAGAAATCTGGAGACATCACACTACCTGATTACAAACTACACTATAAGGTGATAGACACCAAAGAGTGTGATACTGGTATAAAAATAGGCAAAGAGAAAAATAGAACAGAACAGAGAGCCCAGAAATAAACCCAAATGCAGCAAACTGATCTTTGACAAAGCAAACAAAAACATAAAATAGGGAAAGGACACCCTTTTCAACAGATGGTGCTGGGGTAATTGGCTAGCCACATGTAGGAGAATGAACCTGGATCCTCATCTCTCACCTTATACAAAAATCACCTCAAGACAGATTAAGGACTTCCATCTAAGATCTGAAATTCTAGAAGATAACACTGAAAAAAAAAAACACTTCTAGATGTTGGCTTAGGCAAGGATTTCATGACCAAGAACCCAAAAGCAAATGCAATAAAAACCAAGATAAATAGTTGGGACTTAATTTAACTGAAGAGGTTTTGCATGGAAAAAGGTATAGTCAGCAGAGTAAACAGACAACCCACAGAGTGGGAGAAAATCTTTACAATCTAGACATCTGACAAAGGACTAATATCCAGAATCTACAACAAACTCAAACAAATCAGTAAGAAAAAAACAAACAATCCCAACAAAAAGTGGGATAAGGACATGAATAGACAATTCTCAAAAGAAGATATACAAATGGCCAACAAACTTATGAAAAAATGCTCAGCATCACTAATGATCAAGGAAATGCAAATCAAAACCAGAATGTGATACCACCTCACTTCTGCAAAAATGGCCATAATCAAAAAATAAAAAATCCGTAGATGTTGGCGTGGATGAGGTGATCAGGGAACACTTCTACACTGGTGTTGGGAATGTAAACTAGTACAACCATGGAAAACAGTGTGGATCTTCCTTAAAGAACTGAAAGTAGAACTACCATTTGATCCAGCAATCCCACTACAGAGTATCTACCCAGAGGAAAAGGTCATTATATGCAAAAGATACTTGTGCACGCATGTTTATAGCAGCACAATTCACAATTGCAAAATTGTGGAACCAACACAAATGTCCATCAATCAACAAATGGATAAAGAAATTGTGGTATATATTTTTATGATGGAATACTACTCAGCCATAAAAAATGAGTGAATTAACAGTATTTGCAGAAACCTGATGAGATTGGAGACTATTACTCTAAGTGAAGTAGCTCAGGAATGGAAAACCAAACATTGTATGTTCTCATTGATATGTGGGAGCTAAGCTATAAAAATCCAAAGGCATAAGAATGATACAATGGACTGTGGGGATTTGTGGGGAAGGGTGGGAAGGGGGGTGAGGAATAAAAGACTACAAATATGGTGCCGTGTATACTGCTCGGGTGATGGATGCACCAAAATCTCACAAATCACCACTAAAGAACTTACTCATGTAACCAAATACCACCTGTACCCCCAATAACTTATGAAAAAAATAAAAAATTAAGATAATTTTACATCTTCCATTCCAATTTGGATCCCCTTCATATCTTTCTCTTGTCTGATTGCTCTAGCTAGGACCTACAGTACTATCTTGAATAACAATGATGACAGTGGGCATCTTTATTGTGTTTCAGAGCTTAGAGAAAAGGCTTTCAGTTTTTTTCCCCATTCAATATGATACTAGTTGTGTGTCTGTTGTATATGGATTTTATGTTGAGGTATGTTCCTTCTATCTCCAGTTTTTTGAGGGTTTTTATCATGGAGGGATGTTAAATTGCATCAAATGCTTTTTCAACATCAATTGAAATGATTATATGGTTTTTAATGCTTCGCTCTGTGAATATGATGTATCACATTGATTGATTTGAGGGATAAATCCTACCTGGTCATGATGAATGATCTTTCTAATGTATTGTTGAATTCACCTTGCTAGTATTTTGTAGAGGATTTTTGCATCAATATTCATCAGAGATATTGACCTATAGTTTTCTTTTTTAATGTGTCTTTGTCTAATTTTCGTGTCAGAATAATACCAGACTCATAGAATGACTTTGGAAGTCTTCCCATATCCTGTTTCTTGGAATCTTTTGAGTAGAATTGATATTAATTCTTCTTTAAATGTTTGGTAGAATTCAGCAGTGAAGTTGTCAGGTCCCAGGCCTTTCTTTAGTGGAAAACTTTTATTATGGCTTCCATCTTGATACTTGTTATTGATCTGTTCAGGCTTTTTTATTTCTTCATGGTTCAGTCTTGGTGCATTCTATATATCCAGGAATTTGTTTATTTCTTCTAGATTTTGTAATTTATTGGCATATAATTGCTTATAGTAGCCACTAATGATCCTTTGAATTTCTTTGGTATCAGTTGTTACATCTCCTTTATTTCTGATTTCATTCATTTGGATTTTCTAACTTCTTTTCCTACTTAGTCTGGCTAATGATTCATCTTTTTTTTAACTTTTTGAAAAACCCAACTTTTTGTTTTATTGATCTTTTTTATTGTTTTCTGATTTCAATTTCATTTATTTCTACTCTGATCTTTATTATTTATTTTTGACTACTAATTTTGGGCTTGGTTTGCTCTTGCTTTTCTAGTTCCTTAAGATGCATAATTAGATTTTTTATTGAAGTTTTTCATCATTTTGATGTAGGAACTTGTAACTATAAACTTCCCTCTTAGTACTGTCTTTGCTGTAGCCCCTAGATTTTGGTATGTTGTGTTTCCATTGTCAGTTATTTCAAGAAACTTTTCACTTTCCTTTTTCATCTCTTCATGGACTCACTAGTCATTCAGGAGCAAACTGTTTCATTTCTATGTATATGTATAGTTTCCAAAATTCCCCTTGTTATTGATTTCTAGTTTTATCCCATTGCAGTCAAAAAAGATACTTGATATACTTTCAAATTGTGTGGATGTTTTAAGAATTGTTTTGTGACCTAACATATAGTCTATGCTTGAGAATGATCCATGTGCTGAAGAAAAGAATGTGTATTCTGTAGCTCTTGAATAAAGTGTTCTGTAAATACCTATTATATATATTTGTTCTATAGTGCAGATTCAGTCTGATGTATCTTTATTGATTTTCTGTCTGAAATTCTGTACAATGTTGACAGTGTGGAGTTGAAGCCTCCTCCTATCATTGTATTGGGGCCTATTTCCCTCTTTAGCTCTAATATTTTCTTTATATATCTGGCTGCTTCACTGTTGGGTGTGTATATATTTAAAATTGTTATACCCTCTTGCTGAATGAACCCTTTATCATTATATGATGACCTTCTTTGTCTTTTACAGTTTTTGTGTTGAAATCTGTTTTGTCTGATATAAGTATAGCAATGCTGCTCCTTTTTCGTTTTCATTGACTTGGAATATCTTTTTCCATCTTTCTGTTTTCAGTCTATGTGCGTCTTTATAGGTGAAATATGTTTCTTTTAAGCCACAGATCAATGGGTCTTTTTTAATCCATTTAGCCACTCTATGAAGTTTGATTGAACAGTTTAGTCCATTTACATTCAATGTTATTATTGATAAGTAAGGACTTAACCCTGCCATATTGTTATTTGCTTTTGTTTGTTTTTTGGTCTTTTCCTCCCTCTTTTTTTTTCCTTGTCTTCCTTTTAATGAAGGTTATTTTCTCTAGCCATATAAGTTAGTTTCTTGCTTTTAACTTTTGTGTCTCCATTGTACTTTTTTTTTTTTGAGGTTACCATGGAGCTTGCAAATACTATTTTATAACCCATTATTTTAAGCTGATATCAACTTAATACTGTGTACATTTAAAAAAAGCAAAAAGAGAACTAAAATAAGACCATACACCTTAATTTCATTTCCCCCATATTTAAAATCCTTTTTGGTTGCTTTTGAGATTGTCTTATGGTTGGCTTTATACATTTTATTTATGGGGTACATTCGTGTAAATTTCTTTATGTTTCTTGTACTTAGATCTTGTTGAGTTACTTGGATCTTTTGGCTTATAGTTTTAATCAAATTTGAGGAAAATATAGCCATTATATTTCCCATACTTTTTTTACCCACATTTAAGAGCTATGATTGCATATTTTTAAATTTAATTGAAGTTGTCCCCCCACTTATTTATTCTTTGGTCATTTTATTTCAGTCTTTTTTTCTCTTTGTTTAATTTAAGATCGTTTTTTCTCTTATGTTTTCGAATTCACTTATCTCTTTTGTAGTTTCTAATCTGCCCTTAATTATGTTCAGTGTGCTTTTCATTTCAGACCTTGCATTTTTTTTCTCTAGGTTTTCAATCTGTGTTTTTTTTATGTATCCCCTTTTGATGAGTAGTATGGCCAGTCTTCCCTCTGTTTTCTTGAACATACGAAATCTAGACATTCAGTTATAACTATCTTATTTTCCTTGTCATGAATTCAATCATCATGTAATTTTTAAACCTACTTGTATATATTACTTTTTTTCTCATATCTTCACTTTTGCTTGCATGTCTGATAACTCTCCTTTGGATAAAAACCATTGTGATTTTATGTTAAGGCTGCAGAAAATTCATATGATCTTATAAATATTTTTCTGTATTCTTCTGAAATGTATTTAAGTCATTAGAAACCAGTTTTATCCTTATGAGAGTTGTATTTAAACTTTATTAGAACACACAAGAGCAGCTGTTAGACTGTGGATTTTCCCCCCTTTACTGAGGCAATATGCTTTGAGCACTCTACCTGATATCCAATGAATTAGAGGCTTTTCTCTCTGGAGGATGGTCACAGGAATTATTACTAGCACTGTGTAAGCGCTTGTGTTGTTTCCTGTGCTCTTTTAATTGGGGGGGGGGGCATTAGTTTTATTTATTTATTTTTTAAATGTTACAAATTTATTTATTTATTTTTATTTTTCCATAAGTTGTCAGGGTACAGGTAGTATACTGCTGAGGGGAATTCAGCCAGAGGTGTTTGGAGGACAGTCCAGCCACTGGCCAGCCCTACTCCAGGGGAAGACCACCTTCCCAACCATCTCCCTTCTAACTCCTCACTCATCTCTATAGGAGCTACCATCACCACACAATAAAACTTTGCATTCATCCTCCAAACCCACATGTGATCTGATTTCTCCAGTAACTAGGGCAAGAACCTGGGATACAGAAAGCCCTCTGACCTTGCGATAAGGCAGAGGGTCTAATTGAGCTGATTAACACAAGCCATCTGCAGACAGCAAAGTTGAAAGAGCACACTGTAACACAACCCGGTTGGGTTTCAGTAGTTACAGACACCCCTAGATGCTGCTGTGGTGCCAGAGCCTAAAAAGCACTTCCCACGGCCTCTGTACCTGCCTGTCAGCATGCTCCCACTTGCGGTTTGAGCAGTGAAGCACCAAGGAAGTGAGCCACACCCCTGTCACACATCCTGAGAGGGATAAGGGAACACACCCATTTCATTATTATTGGGGGACTGTGAAGCTAAGGCTTTCCTACCCAGATCTGGAATAGCATTGAAGAGTAATAGAAAGGAGAATATAGATATCAGGATAGTTTTAGGTGGAGGAAGAGAGACCAAGTCTCTAACAGCCAGAGCCTAGAAGAACTGTACAGATGAGACTCCCAAGAAATAAACCCAGCACACTGTAGAGTTTAGGAGAACAGACTTTGGAATTAGACTTTCTGTTTACTCCAGCTGTGTCACTTATTGGCCTTATGATATTGAACACATTAATAAACATCTCTGTTCCTCCATGACTTTATCTGTTAAATGGAGATGAATTACAATTGTACTAAACTCATTGTATTGTTATAGGAACTAAATTAATTAATGTTTTCATATGATTAAAATAGTGTCTGCCATACAATAAATAATTTATTATTATATGATGATGAAAATCATTTGAAACTACTGCATACTTTTCCATTTTTTAGATCCACAATAGAAAAAAATTGGGGGGATTCCATTCCAAGATGGCCAAAATGGAACAGCTATGGTCTGCAGCTCCCAGCATGATCGATCCAGAAGATGGGTGATTTCTGCATTTCCAACTGAGCTACCTGGTTCATCTCATTGGGACTTGTTGGACAGTGGATGCAGCCCATGGAGGGTGAGCCAAGCAGGGCAGGTCATTGCCTCACCTGGGAAGCACAAGAGGTTGGGGGATTTCCCTTTCCTAGCCAAGGGAAGCCATGACATGGTACCTGGAAATACAGGACACTCCCTCCCAAATACTGCACTTTTCCTATGGTCTTAGCAAACGGCATGCCAGGAGATTATATCCTATGCCTGGCTCAGCAGGACCCACACCCACAAAGCCTTGATCACTGCTAGCTCAGCAGTCTGAGATCGAACTGTGAGGCAGCAGCCTTGCTGGGGGAGGGGTGTCTGCCATTGCTAAGGCTTGAGTAGGTAAACAAAGCAGCTGGGAAAGCTTCAACTGGGTGGAGCCCACTGCAGCTCAGCATGGCCTGCTGTCTCTGTAGTCTCCACCTCTCAGGGCAGGGCATAGCTGAACAAAAGGCAGCAGAAACTTCTGCAGATTTAAACGTCTCTGTCTGACAGCTCTGAAGAGAGCAGTGGTTCTCAAAGAACAGTGTTTGAGGTCTGAGAATGAACAGACTGCTGCCTCAAGTGGGTCCCTGATCCCTATGTAGCCTAACTGGGAGACACTTCCCAGTAGGGGCCGACTGACACCTCATAAAGGTGGGTGCCCCTCGGGATGAAGCTTCCAGAGGAAGGATCAGGCAGCAATATTTGCTGTTCTGCAATATTTGCTGTTCTGCAGCCTCCGCTGGTGATACCCAGGCAAACAGGGTCTGAAGTGGACCTCCAGCAAACTCCAACAGACCTGCAGCTTAGGGACTTGACTGTTAGGAGGAAAACTAACAAACAGAAAGGAATAGCATCAACATCAACAAAAAGGACATCCACACCAAAACCCCATCTGTAGGTCACAAAAATCAAAGAGCAAAGGTAGATAAAACCACAGAGATAAGAGAAACCAGAGCAGAAAAGCTGAAAATTGTAAAAACCAGAGCGCCTCTTCTTCTCCAAAGAATTGCAGCTCCTCGCCAACAATGGAACAAAGCTGGATGGAGAATGACTTTGATGAGCTGACAGAAGTAGACTTCAGAAGGTTGGTAATAACAAACTTCTCCAAGCTAAACAAGGATGCTTGAACCCATGGCAAGGAAGCTAAAGACATTGAAAAAAGATTAGATGAATGGATAACTGGAATAAACAGTATAGAGAAGACCTCAAATGACCTGATGGAGCTGAAAACCATGGCACAAGAACTACCTGATGCATGTACAAGCTTCAATAGCTGATTCGATCAAGTGGAAGAAAGGGTATCAGTGATTGAAGATCAAATGAATGAAATAAAGTGGGAAGAGAGGTTTAGAGGAAAAAAAGAGCAAAAAGGAACGAACAAAGCCTCCAAAAAATATGGAACTATGTGAAAAGACCAAATATATGTTTGATTGGTGTACCTGAAAGGGACGGGGAGAACGGAACCAACTTGGAAAACACTCTTCAGGATATTATCCAGGAGAACTTCCACAACCTAGCAAGGCAGGCCAACATTCAGATGGTGCTAGGAAAACTCCTAGCCATAAGGAGAAAGCTGAAACTGGATCCCTTCCTTACAGCTTATACAAAAATTAATTCAAGATGGATTAAAGACTTAAATGTTAGACCTAAAACTATAAAAACCCAAAAGAAAACCTAGGCAATACCATTCAGGACATAGGCATGGGCAAAAATTGCATGACTAAAACACCAAAAGCAATGGCAACAAAGCCAAAATTGAATAATGGGATCTAATTAAACTAAAGAACTTCTGCACAGCAAAAGAAACTACCATGAGAGTGAACAGGCAACCTATAGAATGGGAGAAAATTTTTGCAATCTACCCATCTGACAAAGGGCTAATATCAAAAATCTACAAATAACTTAAACAAATTTACAAGAAAAAAACAACCTCACCAAAAATTGGGCAAAGGATATTAACAGACACTTCTCAAAAGAAGACATTTATGCAGCCAAAAGACACATGAAAAAATGCTCATCATCACTGGTCATCAGAGAAATGCAAGTCAAAACCACAATGGGATACCATCTCACACCAGTTAGAATGGCGATCATTAATAAGTCAGGAAACAACAGATGCTGGAGAGGATGTCAAGAAATAGGTATGCTTTTACACTGTTGGTGGGAGTGTAAACTAGTTCCACCATTGTGGAAGACAGTGTGGTGATTCCTCAAGGATCTAGAACTAGAAATACCATTTGACCCAGTGATCCATTACTGGGTATATACCCAAAGGATTATAAATCATGCTACTATAAAGACACATGCACACGTGTATTTATTGTGGCACTATTCACAATAGCAAAGACTTGGAACCAACCCAAATGTCCATCAATGATAGACTGGATTAAGAAAATGTGGCACATATACATCATGGAATACTGTACAGCCATAAAAAAGGATGAGTGCATGTCCTTTGCAGGGACATGGATGAAGCTGGAAACCATCATTCTGAGCAAACTATTACAAGGACAGAAAAGCAAACATTGCATGTTCTCACTTATAGGTGGGAATTGAACAATGAGAACACTTGGACACAGGGTGAGGAACATCACACCCTGGGGCCCGTCATGGGGTGGGGGATGGGGGAGGGATATCACTAGGAGAAATACCTAATGTAAATGACAAGTTAATGGGTGCAGCAAACCTACATGGCACATGTATACCTAAGTAACAAAACTGCACGTTGTACAAATGTACTCTAGAATTTAAAGTATAATAAAAAAAAGATCCACCATAATTTATTCACACCCTCCAGTAAAATTTTTGTTTCAAGTCTATTATGAACAATCATAAAATAAGCATTTATATATAGTAAGTAATATATACACTCAATGATATCCATGAATACTCAAGAAGTGAAACTGTTTGAAGGACTGAGGTGTTCATATACATTTCTATGAATATTGTCACATTGGCCTTAAAAGAGAATAAATAAATTCACGTGCTCCTTTATGCTCACATTCATTCATTAATTCATTAAGTAGTCATTCATTCATTAAATATTTATTGAGCCAGTATCTTCTAAACAGTGTTTCAGGTGGCTGGTAGTCATTAGTGAGCCAAATAAAGTTCTCTTCTCATATGAAACATGTATTTTAGGGAAGAAATACAAACAATAAAAATAAATGCAGAGAATTAGCAAAGTTGTTAGCAACTTCTACTTTCCAGTCAGATTGCCCTTGTTCAATTGTTGGCTCTGACACTTAAAAAGCTGTGTGACCTTGAACAAGATGCTTAACAGATCATCAGTGCAATTGTTTGGTTGTTCAAATGGGTATAATAATAGTATGGTAGGCTAAATAATGTCTGGACATGAAGAGATTACACTGGTGGATTTCATGTAATCACAAGGGTCTTTACATAAGGGAGAGAGAATAAGAGTAGTAGGAGTAGGAGATGTAACAAAAGAAGCAAGTGTTTGCAGTGAAAGAAAAAGGAGTTCATGAGCCAAGGAATGCAGGCAGCCTTTAGGAGCTGAAATAGGCAGGAAAACAGATTATCCACTACAGTCTCCAGGAGGAAACAGACTAGACAACTTTTTTATTTATCTCACCCATGGGTGTTTGTCAACACCTCTACTAACACTACATTAATACATTTTCATTTCCCAATGAAGAATGTTTAAAATGTATAATGTGTAATTTCCATCTGTATCTTTCCATTAATGTAATACCCATTTCCACTTTCTCTTCTATTAACTCTCTGAATTATTTGCCTATGTTTCTATCACCTTAGAGGTTTTGCTGGCATATTACTTGGTAGGAAAATAGCAAGTTTTAATACAAGATGTGTGATATGAGCCCAATATTGTAAATAAACATTTAACCCTATATGTATGTGTGCATAAGTTATACATATATATATTATGTGTGAATGCACATAATGTACACACACATGCATAGATGTACATGTACATCTGTACCCATATATTATCTTTAAACGTATTCCAAATTGTAAGTAGCTTGTTCTGGGAGATGAGCTGTGAAAAGCATAATCAATTATGTTACTTCTTATTTCTTACATTTCAAGTAGAAGACAGGAAGAGTGGTGAACATAATTTAACATAAGATACTTAGTTTTCTATGCTTTGGAGATGACATGAGGCTAATTATATTAGGACAATAGCATAAAATTATCATCCCACTAATGTTAAAACTAAAACAATATAGGAGAAGCTGAAAAAGATTAAACCCTTGTAATTCTTCTTAGAAATTTTGTTCAGCCAGGTGCAGTGGCTCACGCCTGTAAGCCCAGCAGTTTGGGAGGCTGAGGTGGGTGGATCACTTGAGGTCAGGAGTTCAAGACTAGCCTGGCCCACATAGTGAAACCCTGTCTCTACTAAAAATACAAAAATTAGCCTGTTGTGGTGGTAGGCACCTGTAATCCCAGCCACTTGGGGGACTGAGGCAGGAGAACCACTTGAATCCAGGAGGTGGAGATTGCAGTGAGCCGAGATTGCACCATTGCACTCCAGCCTGGGGAAAAAAAGTGGGACTCCATTTCAAAAAAAAAAGAAAAAAGAAAAGAAATTTTGTTCATGTTTGAAGAGAGAAGCATGACAAAACACATGAGCAGCAATATGAAAGCATATATTTATACTTCATTACTTCATTCTAAGTTGGAAACATGAAGTAATAAAAGTAACCTGATTCTTTATTTAGAGATAAAGTAATGACACTTTAAAGTAACATTAGACCAGGCACAGTGTCTCACTCCTGTAATCCCAGCACTTTGGGAGGCTGAGGCAGGCAGATCAGGAGGTCAGCAGATTGAGATCATCCTGGCTAACATGGTGAAACCCTGTCTGTACTAAAAATACAAAGATTAGCCAGGCATGGTGGCACATGTCTGTAATCCCAGCTACTCAGGAGGCTGAGGCAGGAGAATCTCTTGAACCTGGGAGGCAAAGGTTACAGTGAGCCGAGATTGCACCACTGCACTCCAGCCTGGGAGACAGAGTGAGACATTGTCTCAAAAAAAAAAAAAAAAGGAACACCAATGTGGAACATTTAATATCCATTCCTCACAATACCTGATCCTCTGAATATTTCCCTAGAGGTTGGAGCTGCTCCTGGACACAGTTTCTCACTTTCAAATCCAATCCTCATGTAACTCTAAATTTTGGTAATGCTCAGCCAAAATAGCTTCCCTACCATCTTCCCCTTTGTCCTTTCTGTCCTTATCATTTTGAGAACCAGCATGGCCTCCTGGAACTCTATTTTCTTTAATTTGTGACCTGCATTATGCACAAAGGAAGGAAGGTCTAATAACCTGACTCAGCAAATAATAATGTTTTTTGTTTAGAACATGCAGAGAAGAAATGCCTTTGAATTATAATACACAAATCATCTTTCTCTATTTAATAATAATATGTTAATAACTCAACATTAGACAAGTATCAGCATTATGTGGCAGTCAATGTAACTATTATAGAGTATGGGGAATAGCAGATATATTTGCACAGTGAAACTTTTTTAATGGAGGCTCAATGTTCACTAGATCTTGGGGGAAGGGAAAATGTGAGATGACGGGTCAGAAAAGGCATCACAGATAGTGAAATTTGGACCAGAGGAAAGAGAGCTGCAGGGACAGCACAAGAGCAGCCAGACCATCTGTGCTTCTTCAGACAGGAATGAAGCACAGCTGATAGAAGGGCGGGACAGAAGCCAATCCATTGACAACAGGAGTTGTGTCAAGGTCCTTTGGGTCAATCAGAGATTTCAGGTTAAAGTTCTGTAAAATGAAGGTCAGGAATAAAAACAGCTCCATGCGGGCCAGGCCCTCTCCTACACAAATCCGTTTTCCTGAAAATAACAAACATAGGGAGAAGTTACTCCTCATGTGTAACTGTGAGAGTGACAAACACTGTCTCTATAACTGGCACAGACAGAATATGCAAGAACTGTTTGGTGAATCATAGGAGGGATGAGTAGATAGATGGGTGGTTGGGTGAATGCATGAATGAAAGGATGGATGGGTGGATGGATTAATGGATGAATGGATGGATAGGCAACTGAACAATGAATGGACATGCTTACTCTTCACCTATCTTCAGATCTTATCAAGCACCATGTATTCAACAAATGTTTATTGACTGTCAGCTACATGCCAAGCAATTCATTAAAATCTTTCTTGAGAAACATACATTACCTGTCCAGTGGGTTGAACTGAGAAGGGCTTAGGGAAGGAGGCTCACATTCGGCATTTCCCTTTGTATTTCTGGTTCAGTATGCAGCCAAAGATTTTTTTCCCCCTAAGTATTTTCAGAATCACATGTCTGAACATGTACCCCCTCACTTTAAAACTTTAAATGGCTTCCCTGTCTGTCCTATGGGATAAGATCCAAATAGCTTGACCTGGACCCTCACATTCTGTTTCCAGTCTGATGATCCATATCACATTTTACACTCTTCACCTCCCCTACTCTCAACTCTAGGCATAGCCACTTATCATCAGTCTCCAACACACTATGAGGTTTCAAGTTTTATATCATGCTTCTCCTTTTGAACAAGATGAACTTTTCTATTACCACAGTCAGGACATAGGTCAAATTTTATCTCCTTTTTTACCCTCTTTCTCATCTCACTGAGCAAGAAAATGTTCGTTTCTCTGGGATTCCTCAACATCATGTTCATGCTTCCATTGAAAAATGTGCTATGGTCTGAATATTCCTCCCCCCATTTCATATGTTGAAACGTAATCCCCAATGCAACATTACTAAAGTGATGAGGCCTTGTAGGCAGTGAATAAGTCAGGAGGGCTCTGTCCTTGCTAAAATAATAACACCAAGAGATGCAAGGGAGCCATTTCTCCCCTTTTGCTTTTTTTGCACTTCTGCCACATGAGGATACAGAGGGGGCATTATCAGTAAGGAACAGGCCCTCACCAGACAGTGAACTTGCTGACACCTCAATCTTGGAATTCACAGCCTTCAGAACTGTGAGAAATAAATTTCTGTTATTTACCAGTTGCCTAGTCTTGGGTATTTTGATATGGCAGAAGAAACAGACAGCATGTGTCACCTAGAATCATAATTTCTTATTTCTTATTTATTTATTTATTTATTTGTGTGCTGATATGCTTTGTCTCTGTGTCCTTACCCAAATCTCATGTCAAATTCTAATTCCCAGTGTTGGGGGAGATACCTAGTGGAAGGTGATTGCATCATAGGGGATGATTTCTCACTTGCTGTTCTCATGATAGTGACTGAGTTCTCATGAGATCTGGTTGTTTAAAAGTGTGTAGCCTTTCCTCTTTGCTCTCTCTCTCCTGCTCTTCCATGAAAATATATGCTTGCTTCCTCTTTGCCTTCTACCATGACTGCAAGTTTCCTGAGTCCTTCCAGCCATTCTTCCTGTACAGCCTGTGGAACTGTGAGTCAAATAACCTCTTTTCTTCATAAATTACCCAGTCTCAGGTGGTTCTTTATAGCAATGAAAGAATGGACTGATACATGTGCTAAATGTGAATGCTTGAAGGAAGGTTTCTTTTCTTGTTATCTTGGTATCTACAGTGCCACATATAAAGCAGACATCAAAGGTCACAGAAAAAGGAAGGAGATTCTATCACCAGATGCTCAGCACACACATTTCACGTGTGGAGATCAAACATCCAAAAAACATTGCCATGACTAGGGAAAGAGCATGGTGCTCTGCATTACTGCAGAGTATCCTGCTACATTCTTAATGTCCCCCTGATCCCATCCATGGTTATTTGGCAAAGGTTTTAATATCCTTTATTTAGAGCCAATGTCCTGCTCCTGTGGCTCATTATCTCCTTTAATAGCCCTGCCTTCTCTTCTTTTCATCCTCTCTGACTCCTTTGATGTAGCTTAAATGTCTTTACTGCTATTAGTTACTTATGTCTCATTTTGGGTTACAAGAGAACAAGAAGCAGACAGCTTTTCCATCTACCTCCCAACCCACAACAGCCTGTTCTTTTCTATATCACAGCCTCAGTCCTATTGAACTACAATGATCTGTTTACTCTGCTTTCCAAACACAGAAGTGAGCCTCTTAAGACCCTATTCTGTGTTTGAGGATAATTTTGTCCTACAAGCCCAGCCTAGGGGGTGAGGGACACCATGTGGAAGACACTCAGTGAAGTTCTGGAGTGAGATAACTTCCTCATGGCTAGTGAGGAAAATGTAATTAGTTTTATCTTCCAGGAGGAGTTCTTGAGTACCTCAGTGGGGTATCTAGAGGCAGAATTCAACCAACCTATACTTCAGCTTTCTCAGTTTGGAAGAATTGGATTAATTCTCCAAAACCCACTAATCTGGCCCAATAATGAGGATGTATCACAAGCGGAGAAAACACAGGCATTCAGAACAGTGCTCTTGATCATGTACAAAGAGTAACTGTACCACTGCAGAGAAGGCACATGTAAGTTCCAACTGATCAAAAAAGTTATCTTGTACCCTGAAACACAAAGGGAAATAAATTTATATTACCTGCTGAGAAAGGCATGAAGTAGTTACTTTTCTTAAAATTGCCACCTTCATCCAGAAAGTGACGAGGGTCAAACATCTCTGGGTTGGGAAATTCTTTCTTGTCATGTAGCACAGAAGTCAGGGAAGTTAATATGGTTGTGCCCTAGAAACAAGAGACATAGATGAACTGAGCTGTAAAGAAGTCACGAAGGTTTAAGAAACAGTGGTAATCATGCAGTTAAATCTTTTGATGTACAGATGATGAAACACCATTCCAAAGAAGAGCAGTACCATTTCCAGACAGATAGACGAAGTAATAAGAGGCATGAGCTTAGGGCCAGTGACAATAATCTTGCTAAAATGCCCACAATCGGGAATTGAACAATGAGAACACATGGACACAGTAAGGGGAACATCACACTTCGGGGAGTGTTGTGGGGTGGGGGGAAGGGGGAGGGATAGCATTAGGAGATATACCTAATGCTAAATGATGAGTTAATGGGTGCAGCACACCAACATGGCACATGTATACATATGTAACAAACCTGCACATTGTGCACATGTACCCTAAAACTTAAAGTATAATGATAATAAAATTTAAAAAAATCCCAAAGTCCCATAGGAGTTCTTGATTCTTTTCTTTTTTTTTTTCTCTTTGTACTCTTCTGACCAGCTAATTTAAAATGAACTTGCTTTTGAATTTCCTGTTTCTTCTTCTTAATAAAATCTGCTGATGAAAAAAAAAAACTAACTAACTAAATAAAATGCCCACAATCACATTTGAAGTACTGAGTACTTGCGTACTTGGGTGCAACCTTCTGAATCTGTCCTTTTCATCAAGCTTGGGCTTTAGTGCCTGTCCACTCCTGCTGCTCTATTTCATCACTTCAGTTTCCACAAATCTTATGTGTAGACTATGACTTAAAGGCACAAGACAGGGATGTTCTCTCTCACCACTCCTATTCAACATAGTGTTGGAAGTTCTGGACAGGGCTATCAGGCAGGAGAAGGGAATAAAGGGCATTCAATTAGGAAAAGATGAAGTCAAGTTGTCCCTGTTTGCAGATGACATGATTGTACATCTAGACAACCCCATCGTCTCAGCCCAAAATCTCCTTAAGCTGATAAGCAACTTCAGCAAAGTCTCAGGATACAAAATCAATGGACAAAAATCACAAGCATTCTTATACACCAATAACAGACAAACAGAGAGTCAAATCATGAGTGAACTTCCATTCACAATTGCTTCAAAGAGAATAAAATACCTAGGAATCCAACTAACAAGGGACGTGAAGGATCTCTTTAAGGAGAACTACAAACCACTGCTCAAGGAAATAAAAGAGGATACAAAAAAATGGAAGAACATTCCATGCTCATGGGTAGGAAGAATCAATATTGTGAAAATGGCCATACTGCCCAAGGTAATTTATAGATTCAATGCCATCCCCATCAAGCTACCAATGACTTTCTTCACCGAATTGGAAAAACTACTTTAAAGTTCATATGGAACCAAAAAGGAGCCTGCATTGCCAAGTCAATCCTAAGCCAAAAGAACAAAGCTGGAGGCATCACACTACCTGACTTCAAACTGTGCTACAAGGCTACAGTAACCAAAACAGCATGGTACTGGTACCAAAACAGAGATGTAGACCAATGGAACAGAACAGAGCCAAAAGAAATAATACCACACATCTACAATGATCTGATCTTTGACAAACCTGACAAAAACAAGAAATGGGGAAAGGATTCCCTATTTAATAAATGGTGCTGGGAAAACTGCCTAGCCGTATGTAGAAACCTGAAACTGGATTCATTCTTTACACCTTATACAAAAATTAATTCAAGATGGATCAAAGACTTAAATGTTAGACCTAAAACCATAAAAACCCTAGAAGAAAACCTAGGCAATACCACTCAGGACATAGGCATGGGCAAGGACTTCATGTCTAAAACACCAAAAGCAATGGCAACAAAAGCCAAAATTGACGAATGGGATCTAATTAAACTAAAGAGCTTCTGTACAGCAAAAGAAACCACCATCAGAGTGAATAGGCAACCTACAGAATGGGAGAAAATTTTTGCAATCTACTCATCTGACGAAGGGCTAATATCCAGAATCTACAATGAACTCCAACAAATTTACAAGAAAAAAACAAACAACCGCTTCAAAAAGTGGGTGAAGGATATGAACAGACACTTCTCAAAAGAAGACATTTATGCAGCCAAAAAACACTTGAAAAAATGCTCATCATCACTGGCCATCAGAAAAATGCAAATCAAAACCACAATGAGATACCATCTCACACCAGTTAGAATGGCAATCATTAAAAAGTCAGGAAACAACAGGTGCAGGAGAGGATGTGGAGAAATAGGAACACTTTTACACTGTTGGTGGGACTGTAAACTAGTTCAACCATTGTGGAAGTCCGTGTGGCGATTCCTCAGGGGTCTAGAACTAGAAATACCATTTGACCCAGCCATCCCATTACTGGGTATATACCCAAAGGATTATAAATCATGCTGCTATAAAGACACATGCACACGTATGTTTATTGCAGCACTACTCACAATAGCAAAGACTTGGAATCAACCCAAATATCCAACAATGATAGACTGGATTAAGAAAATGTGGCACATAGACACCATGGAATACTACACAGCCATAAAAAATGATGAGTTCATGTCCTTTGTAGGGACATGGATGAAGCTGGAAACCATCATTGTCAGCAAACTATCACAAGGACAAAAAACCAAACACCGCATATTCTCACTCATAGGTGGGAATTGAACAATGAGAACACATGGACACAGGAAGGGGAACATCACACACCAGGGACTGTTTTGGGGTGGGGGAGGGAGGAGGGTTAGCATTAGGGGATATACCTAATGGTAAATGACAAGTTAATGGGTGCAGCACACCGACATGGCACATGTATACATATGTAACTAACCTGCACCTTATGCACATGTACCCTAAAACTTACAGTATAATAATAAAAATAAATAAATAAATAAATAAAAGTTGAAGTCTCTGTTGACATGGGAAATGGCCAGAGTGTCTATTCACAGGGCATTTGTGAATAAACATATGATTGAGCTTCAAACGACGTCTTCTAGGATGGTAACAAGTATAGTCACAAGTATAAAACTATTGAATGTTTGTCATTGCCATGCAGTTTGTTTGTCATCATTTAAAGATATGGGAGAGATATTCATTACAGATTAATCATAGCTTAAAAATACAGAAAGATAGCATTAGGAGATATACCTAATGCTAAATGACGAGTTAATGGGTGCAGCACACCAGCATGGCACATGTATACATATGTAACTAACATGCACATTGTGCACATGTACCCTAAAACTTAAAGTATAAAAATAATAAAATAAATAAATAAATAAATAGATTCTAATAGTTAAAAAAATACAGAAGGAATAATGAAATTAGAAAAAAATCATCTTTTGTAACCATTCAGGTCAAGATCATCAGGCCAGGCAAGGATCATCAATGAAAGATAAAACTATTGGATGTGTGACTTTGGAAACAGGGTGTTCAGTCTTAAAGTGTCATGCCATAGATTTTCATCATTTACACATAAAAGCAGAACTCCTTCAATGGAGAGATCTGGCAGATTCCAACTTATTAGGTCAGGATCTTAGAATAACCAATAATAGCATATGTAACATTATGTGCCTCTGCCTCACCACTGTGATTCAGTGGAATAGTCAAAGTACTATGTAGTTTTCTTGCCAAAGTCATAACTGGAATATAATATCTAGAAAACAATTATACAAAACAAGCCCGAAGAAAATTTAAGTGACTAAAGGCCTCAACTCTTCACAGAGATCAACATACTGAAAGGAAACAGAGGAAATGAACTGTTCTTGATTACAGGAGATAAAAATGACAACATACCCAAATTATGTGCCTGTTTCTTGACTGGAGAGTGAATTGAAAGAAAAAAGTAATTAAAATGTTCCTTAAGAATTGGGAAATTTTAAATATAAGCTGTACAGTAAATAATATTATTGTATCAATAACTCCATACTATGAATGCTATTATTATTATGTAGGAGAAAACCATTGTTATTGGGCTACATATACTGAAGTATTGAGGTGTAGATAGCTGGATGGACAGATATCAAAGTAGATATATATACACACTGCCATATGTACATATAGATATATGTGTGTAATGTTATTTATTCTTAAAAATTTTATAATGCAAAGGTGATGAAAAATTCTGCCCACTAAGTTTTCATATAAATAGTCTACAATTTTGTTTTAAAAAATATTCCCTTGAATATTTATAAATAAGTACTATATTAAAATGTTTTTAAGATACCAAAGCAGATTTATTTCAACAAATGTTACTTGAATAAATAGAAATTTATAGACATTGAAGCACGACCATTATTACTCCATACTACAAATAAAAATTAATTTGAAACATGTCATTGATGTAAATATAAGAGCTAAAACAAAAAAATTATGAGAAAGTTAAAAGTCAGTCTTTGGAATCTTGTGCTGACAAATATTCTTTAAATAGGACACAAATCAATCGAGCATCTTTGCAGAAAATTCTACTGGACAGGAAAGTCTTATATTGGGCATCAGTAAACAATACTCTCTGCACAAGTCCATCCTGCCACCTGTTTTTGTATAGTATGTGAGCTAAAAGTATTTACATTGAACAAATGCAAATAAATAATATTTTTGAGACAAAAATTTATGGGAAATTTACATTTGTTTCTATAAAAATTGGAAGATATTCATTTGTACATTGTCTATGACTGCTTTCATGCTACAATAGCAGATGTCAAGGATTGCAACAGAAACATCATGGCCTAAAAAGTCTAAAATGTTTACTATCTGGCCCATTACAGGAACAGTTTGCCAACTCCTCTCTCAGACTATTATCTCCACCTAGATAAGTGGATATAGCCTGTAGCAGAAGAACACATTTGCCTGATTTGTAAAGAGGGTAGAATTGGCCACACAGTGCTGCACTTTTCTATAGGCTGTTCCATGAAGAAGGGATTCAGTGGGTGATTTCCTTGCGCTCTGGGTTCTCAGGGCTCAAAAGACACCAGGCATAGCATGAGCTGCCCTGCAGGTGGGTGAATGAAGAAGCTCATCAGATGCAGCATTCCCCTTCAACAGGTCACCAAAGCTGATGCAGTGGATTGGGAGACTGGCAACTCATCCTGATTCTTCAGTATATTTCTCATTAATTAGTTATAGGAGAAGAAATAAGTTTCATTACTATTACCCTCAGACCCTAATTTTGAGAAGCGAAAGCCTTCTCCTGGTTATCTCCTGTGTTTGTGAAAACAGAGTGCATTGAAGTCTTAACTCTTGCACTAAATCAGTGACCTCAGGGTAAGCCCCATAATCTCTTGGTAAATTAACAATTCTCTCTTCTTCAAAAAGTGACACTAGTAATTGCAACCTTACCAATCTCATTGATTTTTCCCCTTGAAAATATAACTTTAGGTTATATTATTTTTAATTTTACTAATAATATGTCTTGGTTTAAATTGGAAAAGAGCAGGTTTGAGATGGCAACTAGAGTGTCTGGATGAATACAGAAACCATGTGATAGAAGGCAATTGTAAAGCTGCCAAGACAAAAATTGGTCTCAAGATTCCAGAGGTAGGAGAACCTCAGAGAGCTAAGCTAACACTGACAGTCAATTTTCGACTGGGTTCACATTATGTACAATTCTGAATCATGACAACATGTGTTATGTCATTATGACTGCCGATGGGAGAGGAATGAATCTTTCTTTGAAGAATATAAACATCCTCTGAAATTCTGCACTTTCTTACACATAACATCTGGTATTTAACCAAAAGTTATTAGGCATTTCAAAGATACAACTGAGTGATCACAAGAAGAAAAGTGGGGACGGGGAGGCAGTAAAAACAGACTCACATTAGGAAACATTTCTCACTTAGTTTTATAAGGCTGGCCTAATCTTGATATCAAAAATCTTGAAAATTCTGAGAAAGAAAATTACAAACTAAATCCTTGTGAATGTAAACACAGAAGCCCTAAACAATATGAAGAATATAAATTCATCTCTATGTGCATACTTATTTCTATTTATATTTATTTCTATATATATGTGAGGGCAAAATTCCCTAATCTGATAAAGAATTTCTACCAAAATCTACTTCAAGCATCATTTTCAATATTGAAATGTAAAACTTCCACTGCTTCCTGCAGATTAGAAATGAGAAACAAGGATGCCCACTATCAGCAATTCTATTCAACACTCTTCTAGAAATTCTAGCCAATGCAATAATGAATGCAATAAAGAGAAATTAAGCCCACAAGAATTGGAAAGTAAGAAATAAAACAATATTAACACCGATACAGTGTACTGTACACAGAAATTCCAATGAATCTAGAGATAAATTATGAATAGTGATTAGTAAATTTAGCAAAGTTGATAGATTAAGGTCATCAGAATGATAAAAACTAATTATGTTTCAACATACCAAGTACAAAGAAATCAAAAGGCATTTTGTAAGTTTATAACAACAACAAAAATATTAATTATCTAGGAAAAACCAAAGACTTGCAAGCCATGACAACAAAATCACAACATTCCTGGGAAAATAAAGAAAGTGCAAATAAATTGGAAGCATAATTATATTCACAAACAGAAAGACTCAAGGTGTCAAGATGTCAGTTCTTTCCAAATTGACCTATAAATTTAATGTCACCCTGACAGAAATTCTAGCCCAATGTTTTGGGAAATTGAAAAATTAACACCTTCAAAATTTATCTGGAAATATAACCACTTAAGAGTAGCCAGAACAATCTTGAAGAAAGAATAAATCTGAAAAACACACACTGTGAGACACTAAGACCTGTTACAAATCTTTATAGTCCCAAACTGGAAACAACAGAAAGTCCAATTAAACTGCCATACATAGGAGTAATGCACTTCTCTCACCCGGTGATGGTAGAGGGTAAGAATCATACTGTGAATTTCAGGAATAAAAGAACATGGAGTTGCAGTGTAGGAGAAACAAACTTACCTTGGGAATGAGGTAGTTTCTGAATTTAACGTCACAGGTCACTGCATGGGGCAGGCTGGTGGGGAGGAGGTCAATGTATCTCTGGACCTCGTGTACCACAGCATCTGTGTAGGGCATGTGGCCCCTGTCCTGCATGCAGGGGCTCCGGTTTCTGCCAATCACACGTTCAATCTCTTCCTGGACTTTAGCTGACAAGACACGAGTAAGAACTGATGGAAAAGGAGAGAAATGGAACATCTGTTCTAGCAATTCAGGGGTACATGAATCATGATGAAGGTATCCAAACATCATAATAAATTTAAATTATAGTGCTGGAAGTATGTGTAACTTAAAGAGAGGACTGTTACAGATGCACAATGTGTAAGTGTGCCTTAAGCTAGGCATTAAGAAAAATCTGTACACATATATGCAGAGAAAATTATTATCAATAAAGGAAGGCAGGAAGAAATGAAAGAAGGAAGAGAAGCCCACAAAACAACCAGTAAACAAATAACAAAAAGGCAGAAGTAAGTCCTTACTTAATAATAACACTGAATGTAAATGGACTAAAATCTCCAATCAAAAGACAAACTGACTAGATGAAGAAACAAGACCTATTAATCTGTTGCCTAAAAAAAAAACAAAAAAAAACACTTCACTTAAAAAGACACACATAGACTGAAAGTAAAGGAATGGAATGAGACAGTACATTCCAAAGAAAACAAAAAAAAGAGGAAGAGTTATTATATTTAAAGCAGACAAAATAGATTTCAAGACGAAAACTGTAAGAAGAGACAAAGAATATGACAATTGGTGATAAAGCAGTCAGCTTGGCAAGAGGATGGAACAATTTTAAGTATATATGCAACCAAAAATGGAGCACCTAGATATGTAAAAGAAACATAATTAGAACTAGAGAGAGATAGGCCCCAATACAATAATAGCTGGAGACTTCAACAACCCACTTCAGCATTGGACAGGTCATCCAGATAGAAAATCAACAAGGAGACATTGAACTTCATCTGCACTATAGACCAAATGGATCTAATAGATATTTGCAGAATATTTCATCCAACTGCTACAGATACACATTCTTTTCCACAGCACATGGATTGTTATCAAGAATTGACCAGATGTTAGGTCACAGAACAAGTCTTAAAACACTCAAAGAAACTGAAATAATATCAAGCATCTTCTCTGACCACCAAGTAATAAAACTAGCCATCAATAACACAAGGAATTTTGGAAACTACACAAGTAAATGGAAATTAAACAATATGCTCATGAATGGCCAGTGGGTCCATGAAGAGATTAAAAAGGAAATTCAAAAATTTCTTGAAACAAATGATAATGGAAACATAACATACCAAAACCTAGGGGCTACTGCAAAACCAGTACTAAGAGGAAAGTTTATAGCTCTAAGAGCTTACATCAAAAATGGAGAAAATTTTCAAATAAACAATCTAATGATGAATCCTAAAGAATTAGATAAGCAAGAGCAAATGAAAACCAAAGGGCAACCCCCTTTGGGTCCCCTCCCTTTGTATGGGAGCTCTGTTTTCACTCTATTAAATCTTGCAACTGCACTCTTCTGGTCTGTGTTTGTTATGGCTGGAGCTGAGCTTTCACTCGCCGTCCACCACTGCTGTTTGCCACCATCACAAACCCGCTGCAGACTTCCATCCCTCCAGATCTGGCAGGGTGTCTGCTGTGCTCCTGATCCGGTGAGGGTCCCATTGCCATTCCCGATAGGGCTAAAAGCTTGCCATTGTTCCTGCATGGCTAAGTGCCTGGGTTTGTCCTAATCAACCTGAACACTAGTTGCCGGGTTCCACGGTTCTCTTCCATGACCCACAGCTTTTAGTAGAGCTATAACACTCACTGCATGGCCCAAGATTCCATTCCTTGGAATCCGTGAGGCCAAGAACCCCAGGTCAGAGAACACGAAGCTTGCCACCATCTTGGAAGTGGCCCACCACCATCTTGGAAGCGGCTCACCACCATCTTGGGAGCTCTGTGAGCAAGGACCCCCCAGTAACATTTTGGTGACAACAAAGGGACATCCAAAGCGGTAATATTGGACCACTTTCACTAGCTGTTCTGTCCTATCCTTCCTTAGAACTGGAGGAAAATACCAGGCACCTGTCGGCCAGCTAAAAATGATTAGCGTGGCCACCAGACTTAAGACTCAGGTGTGAGGTTATCTGGGGAAGGGCTTTCTAACAACCAACCCTTCTATTGGGAATGTTGGTCTGCCTGGAGCCAGCTTCCACTTCCAATTTTCTTGGGGAAGCTGAGGGCTGACTAGAGGCAGAAAGCTGTTGTCCCGAACTCCTGGCAGTAGCCGGTTGAGATCATGGCGCAGCCAGAAGTCTCTACTCAGCAGTCACCCATGCGTGTGCCCCTACCTTTCCTTCTGACCCATACCTCCTGGGTCCTGACCACGACTTTCTTGAAAGTGTAGCCCCAAAATTCTCCTTACCTCTGAATCTACTTCCTCTGATCCCTGCCTCCTAGGTACTAATGTTTCAGACTTTCATTTCCTCTAGCAAGTTGTAGCTCTAAAGGGATCTAAGGAGTCTCTACGCTGCATCCTTAGGCACCCAGGCTATAACCCAGGGAGTCTTATCCCTGGTATCCCTCCTGATTTAGGTATACAGCTCTTGACATGGGCAGTTACGTGGGACCCATTCCCCACCACACTTGCCAGGGCCCCAAGTTTGTAATGGCTAAGAGAGAGAGACAGAGAGAGAGACAAAGAGGGAGTCAAAGAGAAAAAGAAAGAAAAAGATAGAAATAGTTAAAAAAAAAAAAAAAAGTGTGCCCCATTCCTTTAAAAGCCAGGGTAAATTTAAAACCTGTAATTGGTAATTGCCACTTTGTTGTCAGTGTAAATAAAGGCGTATTAAATCCTTAACCCAGTAACCTGTGGATGGGCCAAATGCATTCAGTCGGTAGAAACAACTGCTTAACTAAAAGTAGAAAAGTAACTTTTAGAGGAAACCTCATTGTGAGCACACCTCACCAGTTCAGAGTTATTCTAAGTCAAAAAAAAAAAAAAAAAAAAAAAGCAAAAAGGTAGCTCACTAACTCAAAAATCTTAACGTATGGGGCTATAATGTTAGGAAAAGGTAATGTAACTCCAACCTCTGATAATTCCCTTAACCCAGCAGATTTCCTAACAGGGATTTAAATCTTAATTACCATACAACAGTCCGACCAGACATAGGAGGAACTCCCTTCAGGACAGGATGATAGATGGTTCCTCCCAGGTGACTGAGGAAAAAACCTCAATGGATATTCAGTAATTGATACAGAGACTCTTGTGGAAGCAGATTTAGAAAAATTGCCTAATAATTGGTCTCCTCAAAAGTGCGAACTCTTTGCACTCAGCCAAGACTTAAAGTACTTACAGAATCAAAAGACTATCTCAATCCTGACTCAAAAGATTCAATACACCCTCTCTGAAACAAATTTGCAAAAGAACTGTTGTTTATGCGAATGCATGTTGATGGGGCAGCTGGGTTGTTATGAAATACTCAGGAACCCAGCCCAGCTCTAGGACTCACCCCTGAGTACAAAGGCAATGTTAGGCATGCTGGTAAAGGACCACTAGAACCCAGCAGCCCGGACCCCTTTCTTTGTGGTCAAGAAAGGCAGGAAAAACAGTTGCAGGACTGCTACATCGGTAAGCATAAGTAATCCGATTAGCAGAGGTCCATGGGTGGTTATACAGCCTGGAAAGGAACTCACCTCTGAGTGCAAAGGCAATGTTGGGCACGCTGGTAAAGGACCACTAGAATCCAGCAGCCCGGGCCCCTTTCTTTGTGGTCAAGAGAGGTGGAAAAACAGATGCAGGACTGCTACATCAGTGAGTGTAACTAATCCGATAAGCAGAGGTCCATGGGTGGTTATGCACCCTGGAAAGGAATAAGCATTAGGACCATAGAGGATGCTCTAGGACTAATGCTCATCAGAAAATGACTAGGGGTGCTGGCTTCCCTATGTTCTTTTTTCAGATGGGAAACATTTCCCCCAAGGCAAAAACACCCCTAAGATGTATTCTGGAGAATTAGGACCAATTTGACCCTCTAAGAAAGGGTCAAAGAAAGAAATGACTTACATTTTTCTGCAGTACCGCCTGGCCACGATATCCTCTTCAAGGGGGAGAAACCTGGCCTCCTGAGGGAAGTATAAATTATAACACCATCTTACAGCTAGACCTCTTTTGTAGGAAAAAGGCAAATGGAGTGAAGTGCCATATGTACAACTTTCTTTTCATTAAGAGACAACTCGCAATTATGTAAAAAGTGTGATTTATGCCCTACAGGAAGCCCTCAGTCTACCTCCCTATCCCAGTGTCCCCCTGACTCCTTCCTCAGCTAATAAGGACCCCCCTTCAACACAAACGGTCCAAAAAGAGATAGATAAAGGGGTAAATAATGAACCAAAGAGTGCCAACATTCCCTGATTATGCCCCCTCCAAGCAGAGGGAGGAGGAGAATTCGGCCCAGCCAGAGTGCATGTACCTTTTTCTCTCTCAGACTTAAAGCAAATTAAAATAGACCTAGGTATTTTAGATCAGATAACCCTGATGGCTATATTGATGTTTTATAAGGGTTAGGGCAATCCTTTGATCTGAGATGGAGAGATACAATGTTACTGCTAAATCAGACACTAATCCCAAATGAGAGAAGTGCCACCATATCTGCAGCCCAAGAGTTTGGCGATCTCTGGTATCTCAGTCAGGTCAATGATAGGATGACATCAGAGGAAAGAGAATGATTCCCCACAGGCCAGCAGGCAGTTCCCAGTGTAGACCCTCACTGGGACACAGAATCAGAACATGGAGATTGGTGCCAGAGACATTTGCTAACTTACGTGCTAGAAGGACTAAGGAAAACTAGGAAGACTATGAATTATTCAATGATGTCCACTATAACACAGGGAAAGGAAGAAAATCCTACTGCCTTTCTGGAGACACTAAGGGAGGCATTGAGGAAGCATACCAGGCAAGTGGACTTTGGAGGCTCTGGAAAAGGGAAAAGTTGGGAAAATCAAATGCCTAATAGGGCTTGCTTCCAGTGCAGTCTACAAGGACACTTTAAAAAAGATGGTCCAAGTAGAAGTAAGCTGCCCCCTCGTCCATGCCCCTTATGTCAAGGGAATCCACTGGAAGGGCCACTGCCCCAGGGGATGAAGGTCCTCTGAGTCAGAAGCCACTAACCAGATGATCCAGCAGCAGGACTGAGGGTGCCTGGGGCAAGCCCCAGCCCATGCCATCACCCTCACAGAGCCCCAGGTATACTTGACCATTGAGGGCCAGGAGGTTAACTGTCTCCTGGACACTGGTGCACCTTCTCAGTCTTACTCTCCTGTCTCGGACAACTGTCCTCCAGATTTGTCACTATCCAAGGGGTCCTAGGACAGCCAGTCACTAGATACTTCTCCCAGTCACTAAGCTGTGACTGAGGAGCTTTACTCTTTTCACATGCTTTTCTAATTATGCCTGAAAGCCCCACTCCCTTGTTAGGGAGAGACATTCTAGCAAAACCAGGGGCCATTATACACCTGAACATAGGAGAAGGAACACCCATTGGTTGTCCCCTGCTTGAGGAAGGAATTAATCCTAAAGTCTAGGCAACAGAAGGACAATATGGATGAGCAAAGAATGCCTGTCCTGTTCAAGTTAAACTAAAGGACTCCACCTCCTTTCCCTACCAAAGGCAGCACCCCCTCAGACCCAAGGCCCAACAAGGACTCCAAAAGATTGTTAAGGACCTAAAAGCCCAAGGCCTAGTAAAACCATGCAATAGCCCCTGCAATACTCCAATTTTAGGAGTACAGAAACCCAATGGACAGTGGAGGTTAGTGAAAGATCTCAGGATTATCAGTGAGGCTGTTGTCCCTGTATACCCAGCTGTACCCAGCCCTTATACTCTGCTTTCCCAAATACCAGAGGAGGCAGAGTGGTTTACAGTCCTGGACCTTAAGGATGACTTTTTCTGCATCCCTGTACATCCTGACTCTCAATTCTTGTTTGCCTTTGAAGATCTTTCAAACCCAACATCTCAAATCACCTGGACTGTTTTACCCCAAGGGTTCAAGGATAGCCCCCATCTATTTGGCCAGGCATTAGCCCAAGACTTGAGTCAATTCTCATACCTGGACACTCTTGTCCTTCAGTACGTGGATGATTTACTTTTAGCTGCCTGTTCAGAAACCTTGTGCCATCAAGCCACCCAAGTGCTCTTAAATTTCCTCACTACCTGTGGCTACAAGATTTCCAAACCAAAGGCTCAGCTCTGCTCACAGCGGGTTAAATACTTAGGGCTAAAATTATCCAAAGGCACCAGGGCCCTCAGTGAGGAACGTATCCAGCTTATTCTGGCTTATCCTCATCCCAAAACCATAAAGCAACTAAGAGGGTTCCTTGGCATAACAGGTTTCTGCTGAATGTGGATTCCCAGGTATGGTGAAATAGACAGACCATTATATACACTAATTAAGGAAACTCAGAAAGTCAATATCCATTTAGTAAGATGGACACCTGAAACAGAAGTGGCTTTCCAGGCCCTAAAGAAGTCTCTAACCCAAGACTCAGTGTTAAGTTTCCCAACAGGGCAAGACTTTTCTTTATATATCACAGAAAAAACAGGAATAGCTCTAGGAGTCCTTACACAGGTCCAAGGGATGAGCTTGCAACCCGTGGCATACCTGAGTAAGGAAACTGATGTAGTGGCAAAGGGTTGGCCTCATGGTTTACAGGTAGTGGCAGCAGTAGCAGGCTTAGTATCTGAAGAAGTTAAAAGAATACAAGGAAGAGATCTTACTGTGTGGACATCCATGATGTGAATGGCATACTCACTGCTAAAGGAGACTTGTGGCTGTCAGACAACCACTTACTTAAATATCAGGCTCTATTACTTGAAGAGCCAGTGCTGCAACTGCACACTTGTGCAACTCTTAACTGAGCCACATTTCTTCCAAATAATAAAGAAAAGATAGAACATAACTGTCAACAAGTAATTGCTCAAACCTACGCCACTCGAGGGGACCTTTTAGAGGTTCCCTTGACTGATCCTGACCTCAACTTGTACACTGATGGAAGTTCCTTTGTAGAAAAAGGACTTCAAAAAGCGAGGTACACAGTGGTCAGTGATAATGGAATACTTGAAAGTAATCTCCTCACACCAGGAACTAGTGCTCAGCTGGCAGAACTAATAGCCTTCACTCGGGCACTAGAATTAGGAAAAGGAAAAAGGGTAAATATATATATACAGATCTAAGTATGCTTACCTAGTCTTCCATGCCCATGCAGCAATATGGAGGGAAAGGAAATTCCTAACTTCCGAGGGAACATCTATCAAACCTCAGGAAGCCGTTAGGAGATTATTATTGGCTGTACAGAAACCTAAAGAGGTGGCAGTCTTACACTGCTGGGGTCATCAGAAAGGAAAGGAAAGGAAAATAGAAGGGAACCGCCAAGCAGATATTGAGGCCAAAAGAGCTGCAAGGCAGAACCCTCCATTAGAAATGCTTATAGAAGGACCCCTAGTATGGGGTAATCCCCTCCGGGAAACCAAGCCCCAATACTCAGCAGGAGAAATAGAATGGGTAACCTCATGAAGACATAGTTTTCTCCCCTCGGGATGGCTAGCCACCAAAAAAGGAAAATTACATTTGCCTGCAGCTAACCAATGGGAATTACTTAAAACCCTTCACCAAACCTTTCACTTAGGTATTGATAGCACCCATCAGATGGCCAAATTATTATTTACTGGACCAGGCCTTTTCAAAACTATCAAGCAGATAGTCAGGGCCTGTGAAGTGTGCCAAAGGCACTGCAGGCCATACATTTCAATCCCTGTATCTTTAACCTCCTTGTTAAGTGTGTCTCTTCCAGAATTGAAGCTGTAAAACTACAAATCATTCTTCAAATGGAGCCCCAGATGCAGTCCATGACTAAGATCTACTGCAGACCCTTGGACCAGCCTGCTAGCTCATGCTCCAATGTTAATGACATTGAAGGCACCTCTCCCAAGGAAATCTCAACTGCACCACCCCTACTACACCCCAATTCAGCAGGAAGCAGTTAGAGCAGTCATCGGCCAACCTCCCCAACAGCACTTGGGTTTTCATGTTGAGATGGGGGACTTAGAGACAGGACTAGCTGGATTTCCTAGCTGACTAAGAATCCCTAAGCCTACCTGGGAAGGTGACCACTTCCACCTTTAAACACGGGGCTTGCAACTTAGCTCACACATGACCAATCAGATAGTAAGGAGAGCTCACTAAAATGCTAATTAGGCAACAACAGGAGGTAAAGAAATAGCCAATCATCTGCTACCTGAAAGCACAGTGGGAGGGACAATGATTGGGATATAAACCCAGGCATTTGAGCCAGCAATGGCAACCCCCTTTGGGTCCCCTCCCTTTGTATGGGAGCTCTGTTTCAGCCTATTAAATCTTGCAACAGCACAAAAAAAAAAAAAAAAAAAGAAAAAAGAAAGAAAACCAAAATTAGTAGAACAAAAGAAATAATAAAGATCAGAGCAGAAATAAATGAAATTTAAATGAAGAAAACAAAACAAAATGTCAATGCAACAAAAAGTTGTTTCTTTGAGAAATTAAACAAAATTGACAAGTTTTTAGCCAGACTAAGAAAAAAAAAGAAGTTTCAAATAAATAAAAACAAAAATAAAAAAGGAAGCAATACAACTGATACTGCAGAAATTCAAAGAATAATTAGTGGTTACTACGAGCAACTATATGCCAATAAATTGGAAAATCTAGAAGAAATGGACAAATCCTTAGACATATATGACCTATTGAGATTGAACCAGGAAGAAATCCAAAACCTGAACATGCAATGACCAGTACCAAGATCAAACCTGTAATAAAAATTATCCCAATAAGGAAAACCCCAAGACTGGATGGCTTCACTGCTGAATTTTACCAAACATTTAACAAAGAACTAATACCAACCCTACTCAAACTATTCCAAAAAATAAAGGAGAAGAGAATACTTCCAAACTCATTCTATGAAGCCAGTATTACCCTGATACCAAAATCAGACTAAGACACATCAAAAAAAGAAAACTACAGGCCAATACACCTGATGAATACTGATGCAACAATCCTCAACAAAATACTAGGAAACCACATTCAACAATACAATAGACAGATCATTCACAGTGACCAAGTGGGATTTATCTCTGAGATGCAAGGATGGTTCAACATGTGGAAATCAAGCAGTGTGATACATCATATCAACAGAATGAAGGATAAAAACCATATGATCATTTCAGTTGATGCTGAAAAAGTATTTGATAAAATTCAACATCCCTTCATGATACAAATTCATTAAAAACACTTGAGAATGATGATTTCCAATTTCATCCATGTTCCTACAATGGACATGAACTCATCATTTTTTATGGCTGCATAGTATTCCATGGTGTATATGTGCCACATTTTCTTAATCCAGTCTATCATTGTTGGACATTTGGGTGCAGCGCACCAGCATGGCACATGTATACATATGTAACTAACCTGCACAATGTGCACATGTACCCTAAAACTTAAAGTATAATAAAAGAAAAAAGAAAAAAAAAACACTTGAGATAGAAGGAACATACCTCAACATAAATAAAGCTATATGACAGACCTACTACTAGTACCATACTGAATGGGGAAAACTGAAAGCATTTTCTGTAAGATCATGAACATGACAAGGATGTCCACTGTTGCCATTGTTATTCTTCATACTACTAGATGACCTAGCAAGAGCAATCAGGCAAGAGAAAGATATAAAGGCTATCCACATTAGAAAGGAAGAAGTCAAAATATCCTTGTGTGCAGATGATATAACCTTATACTAGGAAAAACCTAAAGATTCCACAAGATAATTATTAGAACTGATGAACAAATTCTGTAAAGTTGAAGGATACAAACTCAACATAAAAATCAGTAGTGTTGATATATGCCAACAGTGAACAATGAGAAAAAGAAATTTAAAATGTAACCCCATTTAAAATAGCCATATATAAAATAAAATACCTAGGAATTAATTTAACCAAAGAACTGAAAGATCTCTGTAATGAAAACTATAAAGCACTGAGGAAAGAATTTTAAGAGATCACAACAAATGGAAAAATATTTCATGTTCATGGATCGGAAAAATCAATATTATTAAAATGTCCATACTATCAAAACAATCTACAGATTCAATAAAATCCCCATCAAATTACAAATGACATTCCTCACAGAAATAGAAAAAAAATCTTTAAAATTGACATGGACCCACAAAAGACCCAGAATAGTCAAAACTACCATAAGCAAAAAAAAAAAAACAAAACTGGAGGAATCACATTATCTCACTTAAAATTATACTACACAGCTATACTAACAAAAACAGCACGGTACTGACATAAAAGCAGACACATAGACCAATGGAACAGAATAGTGAATCCAGAAACAATTTCACACACCTAGAGCGAACTCATTCTTGACAAAGGTGCTGACATGGTTTGGCTGTGTCCCCACCCCACATCTCATCTTGAATTGTAATAATCCCCAAACCCCAAGGACAAGGCCATGTGGGGATAATTGAAACATGGGGTGGTTTCCCCCATACTGTTGTCATGGTAGTGAATAAGTCTTACAAGATCTGATGGTTTTATAAATGGGACTTCCCCTGCAAAGATCTCTGCCTGCCACCATGTAAGATGTGACTTTTCTCCTCATTTGCCTTCCACCATGATTTTCAGGCATCCCCAGCCATGTGGAACTGTGAGTCCATTAAACGTCTTCCCTTTATAAATTACCCGGTCTTGTGTATGGCTTTATTAGAAGCATAAGAACAGACTAACACAGGTACCAAGAACGTACACTGGGGGAAAGACCATCTCATCAATAGATTGTGCTGGGAAAATTTAATATCCTACACAGAGGGATGAATCTGGACTCATATCTCTTGCCACATACAAAAATCAACTCAAAATGGATTAAAAACTTAAATATGAGACCTCAAACTGTGAAAATACTATAGGAAAATACTAGAAAACATCTCCGGGACATTGGTCTAGGCAAAAATTTCTTGAGCAATACCCCACAAGCACAGGCATTCAAAGCAAACATGGACAAATGGGATCATATCAAGTTAAAAAGTTTCTGTACAGCAAAAGATACAATCAACAAAGGGAAGAGATAACCTACAGAATGGAGAAAAATATTTGCAAACTACTCATCTGACAAGAGATTAATAACCAGAATATATAAGGAACTTAAGTAACTCTATAGAAAAAAATCTAATAATCCAATCCAAAAGTGGGCAAAAGATTTGAATAGACATTTCTCAAAAGAAGACATGTTAATTGTTAACAGACATACAAAAAGGTGGTCAACACCACTGATCATCAGAGAAATGTAAATCAAAACTACAATGAGATGTCACCTCACTCCAGTTAAAATGGCTTATATCCAAAAGACAGGCAATAACAAATGCTAGTGAGGATGTGGAGATAAGTGGACCCTCATACAACGTTGGTGGGAATGTAAATTAGTATGACAACTATGAAGAGCTGTTTGAATGTTCCTCAAAAAACTAAAAATATATATCGTAAGTTTTTTAAAAAACTAAAAATAAAACTACCAACAACCCTACTACTGGGTATATACCCAAAAGAAAGGAAATAACTATATCAAAGAGACATCTGCACTCTTGTGTTTGTTGCAGCACTGTTTACAATGGCTAAGACTTTGAAACAAACTAAATATCCATCAACAGACAAATGGATAAAGAAAATGTAGTACATATACACAATGGAGTTCTATTCAGCCATAAAAAAAAAGAATGAGTTTCAGTCATTTGCAACAACATGAATGGAATTGGAGAGCATTATGTTAAGTGAAATAAGCCAGGTAGAGAAAAACAAACATAGCATGTTCTCACTTATTTGTGGGATCTAAAATAAAAAGAATTTAACTAATGGACATAAAGTGTAGAACGATGGCTACCAGATACTTGAAAGGGTAGTGGGGGGTGAGAAGGGAAGTAGGGATGAATAAGACCTACTATTTGATAGCACAACAGTGTGACTATGGTCAATAATAACTTAATTGTATATTTTAAAATAACTGAAAGAGTGTAACTGAATTGTTTGTAACTCAAAGAATAAATGCTTGAGGGCACAGATACCCCATTCTCCATGACATGCTTATTTCACATTGCATGCCTGTATCAAAACATCTCCTGTACCCCACAAACATATTAATATATACCTACTATGTACCCATAAATATAAAAAATAAAAAAGGAAAAAAGATAAATCTGTATGTACATATACATTAGTATATATAAGTAATACAAATAAAAATAATGAAATGTGGGGAGGAGCAAAGATGGCCGAATAGGAACAGCTCTGGTCTACAGCTCCCAGCGTGAGCGACGCAGAAGATGGGTGATTTCTGCATTTCCATCTAAGGTACCGGGTTCATCTCGCTAGGGAGTGCCAGACATTGGGCGCAGGTCAGTGGGTGCGTGCACCCTGCGGGAGCCAAAGCAGGGTGAGGCATTGCCTCACTTGGGAAGTGCAAGGGGTCAGGGAGTTCCCTTTCTGAGTCAAAGAAAGGGGTGATGGACGGCACCTTGAAAATCAGGTCACTCCCACCCGAATACTGCGCTTTTCCAACGGGCTTAAAAAAACGGTGCACCACGTGATTATATCCCGCACCTGGCTCAGAGGGTCCTACGCCCACAGAGTCTCGCTGATTGCTAGCACAGCAGTCTGAGATCAAACTGCAAGGCAGCAGCGAGGCGGGGGGAGGGGCGCCCACCATTGCCCAGGCTTAATTAGGTAAACAAAGCAGCCGGGAAGCTCGAACTGGGTGGAGCCCACCACAGCTCAAGGAGGCCTGCCTGCCTCTGTAGGCTCCACCTCTGGGGGCAGGACACAGACAAACAAAAAGACAGCAGTAACCTCTGCAGACTTAAAAGTCCCTGTCTGACAGCTTTGAAGAGAGCAGTGGTTCTCCCAGCATGCAGCTGGAGATCTGAGAATGGGCAGACTGCCTCTTCAAGTGGGTCCCTGACCACTGACCCCTGAGCAGCCTAACTGGGAGGCACCCCCCAGCAGGGGCACACTGACACCTCACACGGCAGGGTATTCCAACAGACCTGCAGCTGAGGGTCCTCTCTGTTAGAAGGAAAACTAACAAACAGAAAGGACATCCACACCAAAAACCCATCTGTACATCACCATCATCAAAGACCAAAAGTAGATAAAACCACAAAGATGGGGAAAAAACAGAACAGAAAAACTGGAAACTCTAAAAAGCAGAGTGCCTCTCCTCCTCCAAAGGAACGCAGTTCCTCACCAGCAATGGAACAAAGCTGGATGGAGAACGACTTTGACGAGCTGAGAGAAGAAGGCTTCAGACGATCAAATTACTCTGAGCTACGGGAGGACATTCAAACCAAAGGCAAAGAAGTTGAAAACTTTGAAAAAAATTTAGAAGAAGGTATAACTAGAATAACCAATACAGAGAAGTGCTTAAAGGAGCTTATGGAGCTGAAAACCAAGGCTCAAGAACTAAGTGAAGAATGCAGAAGCCTCAGGAGCTGATGCGATCAACTGGAAGAAAGGGTATCAGCAATGGAAGAGGAAATGAAGCGAGAAGGGAAGTTTAGAGTAAAAAGAATAAAAAGAAATGAGCAAAGCCTCCAAGAAATATGGGACTATGTGAAAAGACCAAATCTACGTCTGATTGGTGTACCTGAAAGTGATGGGGAGAATGGAACCAAGTTGGAAAACACTCTGCAGGATATTATCCAGGAGAACTTCCCCAATCTAGCAAGGCAGGCCGATGTTCAGATTCAGGAAATACAGAGAACGCCACAAAGATACTTCTCAAGAAGAGCAACTCCAAGACACATAATTGTCAGATTCACCAAAGCTGAAATGAAGGAAAAAATGTTAAGGGCAGCCAGAGAGAAAGGTCGGGTTACCCTCAAAGGGAAGCCCATCTGACTAACAGTGGATCTCTCGGCAGAAACCCTACAAGCCAGAAGAGAGTGGGGGTCAATATTCAACATTCTTAAAGAAAAGAATTTTCAACCCGGAATTTCATATCCAGCCAAACTAAGCTTCATAAGTGAAGGAGAAATAAAATCCTTTACAGACAAGCAAATGCTGAGAGATTTTGTCACCACCAGGCCTGCCTTAAAAGAGCTCCT
Organism: Pan troglodytes; assembly: GCF_028858775.2. Lineage (NCBI taxonomy): Eukaryota > Metazoa > Chordata > Mammalia > Primates > Hominidae > Pan > Pan troglodytes. The sequence continues at coordinate 106,932,344 of NC_072406.2, read as the reverse complement.
GAAGGAAGCACTAAACATGGAAAGGAACAAATGGTACCAGCCGCTGCAAAATCATGCCAAAATGTAAAGACCATCGAGACTAGGAAGAAACTGCAACAACTAAGGAGCAAAATAACCAGCTAACATCATAATGACAGGATCAAATTCACACATAACAATATTAACTTTAAATGCAAATGGACTAAATGCTCCAATTAAAAGACACAGACTGGCAAATTGGATAAAGAGTCAAGACCCATCAGTGTGCTGTATTCAGGAAACCCATCTCACATGCAGAGACACACATAGGCTCAAAATAAAAGGATGGAGGAAGATCTACCAAGCCAATGGAAAACAAAAAAAGGCAGGGGTTGCAATCCTAGTCTCTGATAAAACAGACTTTAAACCAACAAAGATCAAAAGAGACAAAGAAGGCCATTACATAATGGTAAAGGGATCAATTCAACAAGAAGAGCTAACTATCCTAAATATATATGCACCCAATACAGGACCACCAAGATTCATAAAGCAAGGCCTGAGTGACCTACAAAGAGACTTAGACTCCCACACATTAATAATGGGAGACTTTAACACCCCACTGTCAACATTAGACAGATCAACGAGACAGAAAGTCAACAAGGATACCCAGGAATTGAACTCAGCTCTGCACCAAGCGGACCTAATAGGCATCTACAGAACTCTCCACCCCAAATCAACAGAATATACATTTTTTTCAGCACCACACCACACCTATTCCAAAATTGACCACATACTTGGAAGTAAAGCTCTCCTCAGCAAATGTAAAAGAACAGAAATTATAACAAACTATCTCTCAGACCACAGCACAATCAAACTAGAACTCAGGATTAAGAATCTCACTCAAAACCGCTCAACTACATGAAAACTGAAAAACCTGCTCCTGAATGACTACTGGGTACATAACGAAATGAAGGCAGAAATAAAGATGTTCTTTGAAACCAACGAGAACAAAGACACAACATACCAGAATCTCTGGGATGCATTCAAAACAGTATGTAGAGGGAAATTTATGGCACTAAATGCCCACAAGAGAAAGCAGGAAAGATCCAAAATTGACACCCTAACATCACAATTAAAAGAACTAGAAAAGCAAGAGCAAACACATTCAAATGCTAGCAGAAGGCAAGAAATAACTAAAATCAAAGCAGAACTGAAGGAAAGAGAGACACAAAAAACCCTTCAAAAAATTAATGAATCCAGGAGCTGGTTTTTTTGAAAGGGTCAACAAAATTGATAGACCGCTAGCAAGACTGATAAAAAAAAAGAGAGAGAAGAATCAAATGGACGCAATAAAAAACGATAAAGGGGATATCACCACTGATCCCACAGAAATACAAACTACCATCAGAGAATACTAGAAACTCCTCTACGCAAATAAACTAGAAAATCTAGAAGAAATGGATAAATTCCTGGACACATACACTCTCCCAAGACTAAACCAGGAAGAAGTCGAATCTCTGAATAGACCAATAACAGGAGCTGAAATTGTGGCAATAATCAATAGCTTACCAACCAAAAAGAATTCAGGACCAGATGGATTCACAGCCGAATTCTACCAGAGGTACAAGGAGGAACTGGTACCATTCCTTCTGAAACTATTCCAATCCATAGAAAAAGAGGGAATCCTCCCTAACTCATTTTATGAGGCCAGCATCATTCTGATACCAAAGCTTGGCAGAGACACAACCAAAAAAGAGAATTTTAGACCAATATCCTTGATGAACATTGATGCAAAAATCCTCAATAAAATACCGGCAAAACGAATCCAGCAGCACATCAAAAAGCTTATCCACCATGATCAAGTGGGCTTCATCCCTGGGATGCAAGGCTGGTTCAATATATGCAAATCAATAAATGTAATCCAGCATATAAACAGAACCAAAGACAAAAACCACATGATTATCTCAATAGATGCAGAAAAAGCCTTTGACAAAATTCAACAACACTTCATGCTAAAAACTCTCAATAAATTAGGTATTGATGGGACGTATTTCAAAATAATAAGAGCTATCTATGACAAACCCACAGCCAATATCATACTGAACGGGCAAAAACTGGAAGCATTCCCTTTGAAAACTGGCACAAGACAGGGATGCCCTCTCTCACCACTCCTATTCAACATAGTGTTGGAAGTTCTGGCCAGGGCAATTAGGCAGGAGAAGGAAATAAAGGGTATTCAATTAGGAAAAGAGGAAGTCAAATTGTCTCTGTTTACAGATGACATGATTGTATATCTAGAAAACCTCATCGTCTCAGCCCAAAATCTCCTTAAGCTGATAAACAACTTCAGCAAAGTCTCAGGATACAAAATCAATGTACAAAAATCACAAGCATTCTTATACACCAACAACAGACAAACAGAGTGCCAAATCATGAGTGAACTCCCATTCACAATTGCTTCAAAGAGAATAAAATACCTAGGAATCCAACATACAAGGGATGTAAGGAGAACTTCAAGGAGAACTACAAACCACTGCTCAAGGAAATAAAAGAGGATACAAACAAATGGAAGAACATTCCATGCTCATGGGTAGGAAGAATCAATATCGTGAAAATGGCCATACTGCCCAAGGTAATTTACAGATTCAACGCCATCCCCATCAAGCTACCAATGACTTTCTTCACAGAATTGGAAAAAACTACTTTAAAGTTCATATGGAACCAAAAAAGAGCCCGCATCACCAAGTCAATCCTAAGCCAAAAGAACAAAGCTGGAGGCATCACACTATCTGACTTCAAACTATACTACAAGGCTACAGTAAGCAAAACAGCACGGTACTGGTACCGAAACAGAGATATAGATCAATGGAACAGAACACAGCCCTCAGAAATAATGCTGCATATCTACAACTATCTGTTCTTTGACAAACCTGAGAAAAACAAGCAATGGGGAAAGGATTCCCTATTTAATAAATGGTGCTGGGAAAACTGGCTAGCCATATGTAGAAAGCTGAAACTGGATCCCTTCCTTACACCTTATACAAAAATCAATTCGAGATGGATTAAAGACTTAAACGTTTGACCTAAAACCATAAAAACCCTAGAAGAAAACCTAGGCATTACCATTCAGGACATAGGCATGGGCAAGGACTTCATGTCTAAAACACCAAAAGCAATGGCAACAAAAGACAAAATTGACAAATGGGATCTAATTAAACTAAAGAGCTTCTGCACAGCAAAAGAAACTACCATCAGAGTGAACATGCAACCTACAAAATGGGAGAAAATTTTCGCAACCTACTCATCTGACAAAGGGCTAATATCCAGAATCTACAATGAACTCAAACAAATTTAAAAGAAAAAAACAAATAACCCCATCAAAAAGTGGGCAAAGGACATGAACAGACACTTCTCAAAAGAAGACATTTATGCAGCCAAAAGACACATGAAAAAATGCTCATCATCACTGGCCATCAGAGAAATGCAAATCAAAACCACAATGAGATACCATCTCACACCAGTTAGAATGGCAATCATTAAAAAGTCAGGAAACAACAGGTGCTGGAGAGGATGTGGAGAAATAGGAACACTTTTACACTGTTGGTGGGACTGTAAACTAGTTCAACCATTGTGGAAGACTGTGTGGCAATTCCTCAGGGATCTAGAACTGGAAATACCATTTGACCCAGCCATCCCATTACTGGGTATATAACCAAAGGGCTATAAATCATGCTGCTATAAAGACACATGCACATGTATGTTTATTGCGGCATTATTCACAATAGCAAAGACTTGGAACCAACCCAAATGTCCAACAATGATAGACTGGATTAAGAAAATGTGGCAGATATACACCATGGAATAGTATGCAGCCATAAAAAATGATGAGTTCATGTCCTTTGTAGGGACATGGATGAAATTGGAAATCATCATTCTCAGTAAACTATCACAAGAACAAAAAACCAAACACTACATATTCTCACTCATAGGTGGGAATTGAACAATGAGATCACATTGACACAGGAAGGGGAATATCACACTCTGGGGACTGATGTGGGGTGGGGGGAGGGGGGAGGGATAGCATCGGGAGATATACCTAATGCTAGATGACGAGGTAGTGGGTGCCGTGCACCAGCATGGCACATGTGTACATATATAACTAACCTGCACAATGTGCACATGTACCCTAAAACTTAAAGTATAATAAAAAAATGAAATGTTTGAAAACATAAAGTAAGCATCAATTTAGTCATGAAATTACTGTCTTGGAAAAAAACAGGAATTAATTTTACATCAAAATAACACGTCTAAACATTAAGTTATGCTAACAGATTTACGCATATATATAACTGTGTATTTGTGCAGCTGTGCTTGTGTGTGTGAGAGTCTGCAATTTGCAATGGTATTCTCTTCATTCTCACACTTTCCAAATCTACCATTTTGAACATTCTAGCAGCTTCTTCTGAAAATACATTCACATTTCTAAATAAAGACCTTGTTTCTATTTCTCACTTATCTTTTTGTAGATTATATTTAATAATTTTTTATTATGAGACATGAAAATTTTAATCTCCATGTTCACCTCATATTTGAACACACCCTCAGATAGACACACTAATTTTTCCACACTGCTTTTTCCAGAATATATTTAGATAACAATTTTTATGATATCAGTATTCATTGCTTATATCATTCTGACTACATAAATATGGTTCTCTGGTAAGACAGCTATGATTATATTTTATTTTTAGCACTTTCTTAAACTTAACCACATCTCTTTGTTTCTATTTGTAATTTTCTGTTTCCCAAGTTAGAAATACTTACAAATGTTCAGGCAGATGTTTGAAACTCCTTTTTTAGTTATTGGAAACTCTCATAAAATCTGTCACATCTCTTGTTCTTGCTGTCTCATCTCACTTCTGAATTATCCACCAGGTCCATTCTGAAGTAGTTGTTTTCTAGGCCTGGTGCTAGGCAGCCTCCCTGACACTCTCATTGTCCTATGTGAGGTCTGATTGCTGGAGCTCAGGACTTTCCATAACTAGGTTTCAGGCATTTGAATTAAGCACATTCTCCAATATTTTTCTGAGAAAGGGACAATAGAAGGTAAAATTTTGGCAAATGTGCAAGTCTGAAAACACACTATTTCTATTAATATGCTAAATAATATTAATAGTTCCTCTCGAGAATTCTGAATCCTAATTCTTTCAATATGACCTGGTATAGCTCTGAAAGTTTTTGTGATTTTCCCTTTAATTCTGGTGTCCTGAAATTCCATGACCCTGTGTCTAGCAGTGTATGTTTTCATTTCATTCACTCTGTTAGACATTGAAGATAATTTTCTGTTAAGATAGCAAAAGAAAACTGTCATTTCTCTAGATCAGTTCCCTTTCTGTAGGATAACGCTAGCTGCTGAATTTTAGGAAGAAAGATGAATAAAAAAGTTTTAAGTCTCTGAATTGAAGGTGTGGACCCTTACCAAATCTGCCTTTCTAGCCTACACCTCATGTCTTTTCTGGCACTGCCCTTTGTCCCTGAGTACGGGGCTTCTTAAACTCAGTTTCTCTAGAGAGTAAGCCTCCTTTTTCTTGTGGGAGAAAATTAGTTACTTGATGAAAAGAGTTGTGTAGGAAACCTAGGCAGAGAGAGCCTTCTTTTTCAACCTCATTCTCTACCATATTTGACCCTTGGTACTTCCAAATACTAATATTGAGGGGACTTAAGGGACACTGATTAATTTTCCTCCTTGATAAATTTTCCTCTTCTGACTTTTTGGTTACAAGTTTATCCTCTCTGTACAGATTTATTATTCCTCCATTTGCTCTCTGTGTTTTAGAAATTTGTTAAAGCTTTATTGACTATTGCCTGTACTCTACATAGCTTAAAGGGCTCAAACAGCTAATATCCCAAATCTATAAAAAACTAAAACAAATTAACAAGCAAAAAACAAACAAAAAGAAATGGTCAAAGGACATGAACAGACACTTCTCAAAAGATGACATACAAGCAGCCAACAAACATATGAAAAAATGTTCAACATCACTAATCATCAGAGAAATCAAAATCAAAATCACAAGGAGGTACCATCTCACACCAGTCAGAATGGCAATTATTAATATTAAAAAGTCCAAAAACAAGAGATGCTGGTGAGGTTGCAGACAAAAGAAAATGCTTTTACACTGCTGGTGGGTATGCAAACTAGTTCAGTCACTGTGGAAAGCAGTTTTTATTTCTGAAAGAAATTAAAATAGAACTTTAGTTGACCCAGCAATCCAACTACTGAGTATATGCACCCCCCCAAAAAATTCATTCTATCAAAAAGACACACACACCAATATGTTCACTGTAGTGCTATTCACAATAGCAAAAAAATGGAATCAACTTAAGTGCCCATCAACAGCAGACTGTATAAGGAAAATGTGGTAAATATACACTGATATGGTTAGGCTGTGTCCCCACTCAAATCTCATCTTGGACATTAGCTCCCATAATTCCCACATGTCATGGGAGGGACTCAATGGGACATAATTTAATCATGGGGGCAGGGTGTTCCCATGCTGTTCTTGTGATAGTAAATAAGTCTTGCTATCAGAGACTTATTGTGAGGCCTTTCCAGTCATGTGGAATTGACAGTCCATTAAACCTCTTTCCTTTATGAATTACCCAGCCTCAGGTATGTCTTTATTAGCAGCATGAGAACAGACTAGTATATACACCATGGAATACTATGCAGCCATAAAAAAGAACAAAAATCATGTCTTTTGCAGCACTATAGATGAAGCAGGAGGCCATTATCCTAAGCAATCTAATACAAGAACAGAAAACCAAATACCACATGTTCTCACTTATAAATGGGAGGTAAACATTGAATACACATGAACCTAAAGATGGGAACAATAGACACTGAGGATCACTATATAGGGGAGGGAGAGAAGGGATGTGGGTTGGAGAACCATCTGTTGGGTACTATGCTTACTGCCAGTGTGATGAAATAGTTGGGACCCCGAGACTCAGTGTTACACAATTTACCCATGTAACAAATCTGTATTTTCACCCTTTAATCTATAAAAAAAAGTTGAAAAAATCTTCTAGAACGTTATAGGTTAGTAATTGTTCAAAAAAAGGCCTAACTCTTATTTGTAATTAGGTTATTGTCATTAAATGGGGGATACTGACACAGGGGAAAAAAGAATATTTATTATCTGCAGCATAACCAAAAGTCTTTAAAATTTCTAAAGTAAAGTTGTTCATAAAAGATAAAATTATTGGCCCCCCCAAAAATATTCTTATTTTATCCAACACCAATTTCACAGAAACTGTCTCAGGTACATCTTCTGCCTAAATGGAACTTTCTTTAGGTACCTCTTTTAGTAAACAGAATCAACTTTCTCATGAATCTAACTTTTTAGAATACTTATCAGACTAGGAATTTTTTCAGGCAGCCTCACTACATTTCTAGGATTACCATTTATCCTTCAATAAGAAGAGTTTCCATTTTCCCTACTCCAGCATTTGAACCTGAAATTTTGAGAATGAGAAAAGTTATCTTTAACAATACACTTGCTGTTCAAAATGGCCTTTTAATAATAAAACCAACATGCAATCCCAGGCCAACTTATGTTGTCTCTTCCTGCCATAAGTCACTGTCGATGAAATCCAGACACACTGGGCCAGAGCTCTATTGCTTTTGAAACTGCCATGCTGTCTTCATTTCTCTCAGTTATCTTCCTCTACTGTGCAAAGATGTCCTTTTTTACTTTTCTTTTCTTTTCCTTTTTTTTCTTTTCTGAGACAGGGTCCCACTCTGTCACCCAGGCTAGAGTGCAGTGGCACAATCTTGGCTCACTGCAACCTCCACCACCCGGGTTCAAGCGATTCCCATGCCTCAGCCCCCAAGTAGCTGGGATTACAGTGGTGTGCCACAATGCCCGGCTACGTTTTGTATTTTTACTAGAGATGGGGCTTGGCCACATTGGCCAGGCTGGTCTTGAACTCCTAGCCTCAATGGTCCACCCACCTAGGCCTCCCAAAGGGCTGGGATTACAATCATGAGCCACTGCACCAGGCCAGGATATTCCATTTTAATCACACCATTAAATTGGGACAGATTACAGCTGCGGGCACAGAAATTTAAATAATGAAACTTCTCTAAGAGAAACAGAAAGGAGAACACTAGCAGCACCTTCCCAACATCTTTCCTAAAACTCAATGAACTCATCCTCTGTGATCATACCTGTGACCTCTGGGTGCTTCAGCAAGAGAAGGAGAGCATATCTCAGGGTTGTGCTTGTCGTCTCTGTCCCAGCTCCAAGTAAGTCAGCTGCAGTGATTACCAAGTTTTCAATAGTGAATTCAGACTGTTGGTTTTGCTTTTCCTAGGAATGATTTGATGCAATTATCTGACAAATTATTTAACAGCATATTTGATGACAGTAAATTCAAAATTACTCACATTGTATACTTACCAACATAGAAACTGTAAAGTATAGTACTAGAAAAAAATATTGTATGGTGTAGTGGATGCTGTAGACCAACTGGCCCAAACTTTATTTCCTACCCCCTTATTCCATGCTTGCTTAAAAATTCCATTTGTCAGACTCTGCAGTTAGCTGACTCACACAGCATATTTTTTGGCAAAAAAAATATATATATATAAGCAGAAGATCTCTAGGTCCACTTCTTCTATTTCCTCTTTCATTCTCAAAACACAAATGAGAAGATATAAAGACATTTTCTGTTAAAGTTACTATTACCTGTAGACAACCACAACTTAAATTAATAAAAATAGGAAAATTAGGGCCATATCATTAGATACTATGAGCCTGAAACAAGAGTCTGCAATTATCTTCTTCTGTCAGAAAGGTACATGGACTCAATATTGCCTGCAGATTCATTATAAAGTTGAAATTTTATAAAAACAGATATGAAAAAAGCAACATGACAGTAAAACCTAGAACAAATTATAGAGAAAGAGAATGAGTTTACAATGACAAGATGGGCCCACAGTATTGTAATCTATATGGGAGGCAACAGACAACTTTTTCTAGAATGCAAGTAGTGCAGGAATAAATAAAAATATACAAAGTGAAGAGAAAGGACAATGATGAAGATGGAGAATAAGGACATTAATTGCCCACAGGGAATAAAAGAGAGAGTAAGGGTAAGGCATATGCCAAGGCTCAGAGACTGGAGTTCTCACAATTTGGAAGTTCAGAGAGCGAAAGCAATGGATGAGGAATACTTAGTTTGAATTAGGGCTGGGGTGTTGATGTGATGCAGAATTGACAACAATAAGGGGAAAGTTTTGAATACTGAGTACAAGAGATCATCAATATACAAAAACATATTACTTTCTAACAAATCCCTAGGCCAGCAATAAATTAATTATGCTTTTAGAGTCTCCAAGTGACCTGTGTCATGTTAAATATTGTATAGTTAACACCACTGAAATAGACTAGATTCTCTCAACATGTGTAGACAAAGACAGTCCTCTCCCTTGGTAACATCAGCTTCACACAGTTTTCTAAGCTTGCCATGTTGAAAATTACTCTTAAGTAAGAAGAACAGTGCAGTCACAAACCAGTATTAACATTTCCATCTCTTCACTTGAGCTTGGTTACTTAGCATTAATAAGGTAGTATATCCTATCTTATTAATGATAGTAGCCATATTCTACTTGCTGGGCTCAAATCTAAAGAGCACCCCTTCTACATCAGAGGCAGGCCACGGCATTTTCCTGCACCTCACCCTCAGAAACAGATTCACAGCCACAACTCAGTCTGTGGGCTTCAGCTGCTAAGGTGTGCTAGAGTCATAGACCTTGGTTCTGTGGGTAATCTACATTCAACACTGCCACAGAGAGTGAACCTGCGCCGCAAGACCCAGGTGTCACAATACAGGATTAAAAGACCCTGAGTCTAGAATGATGCTTCTATGACAACTTCAAGGATCTGTACTTGTAACCCAGCACCAATGCCACTGAGTGTATGCCATGTCAGAGATGACACCAAAAGGAATCCCTTAGGCTAAGTCACCCCAATTTTAGGAAAATAAAAATAGGAGGACGCCCAAAGACTTTGACACTAAGGACATTAACAACCTACACTGCTCCTGATACTGCTGCAACCTTCTACAGCCTAGGCCACTGAGGCACCCAAAATTATTGCTGATATTGGCCATAGCTAGAGAAACTACACAGATACTATCACAATGCATCTATCAAAAACTGAGTTACCCACTCTTCGTCACCTGCACACAAACACTCAACTTCAGATAAAAGTCTTTCTCTATGAAATTCACTCTAGAGATTTTGGAATAGCAATTGTTCCATCACATGCATAGACATCAATTCAGGGACACAACATGAAAAATAAAGAAATATGGCACCACCAAAGGGACATAATAACTCTCAAATAACAGACCTCAATGAAAACAAATCCACAAATATTAAAAAAAGGAATTCAAAATAATTACCTTAAAGAAATTCAATCAGGAGGGTGGCTGGCAAGATGACTGAATAAGAAAAGCTCCAGTCAGCAGCTCCCAGCGAGATCAATGAAGAAGGTAGGTGATTTCTGCATTTCCAACTGAGGTACCTGGCTCATCTCACTGGGAATGTTTAGACAGTAGGTGCAGTGCATGGAGGCTAAACTGAAGCAGGGAGGAATGTTGTCTCACCTTGGAAGCCCAAGGGATTGGTGAACTCCCTCCTATAGCCAAGGAAAGCCTTGAGGGAATGTGCTGTGAAGAACGGCCCAAATACTGCAGTTTTTCCATGGTCTTCACAACCCACAGACCAGAAGATTCCCTTCAGAGCCTACACCACCAGGGCCCTGGGTTTCAAGCACAAAACTGGGTGGTCATCTGGGCAGACACCAAGCTAGCTGGAGGGGTTTTTTTATGCCCCAGTGGTGCTGTAACACCAGCAAGTCAGAACCATTCAGTCCCCTGGAAAGAGGACTGAAGCCAGGGAGCCAAGAGATCTAGCTCAGGGGATCTCACCCCCATGGAGCCCAGCAAGCTAAGATCCACTGGCTTGAACTTCTGTTTGCCAGCACAGCAGTCTGAAGTTGACTGGGGATGTTCGAGCTTGAGGGGGGGGTGAGGGGAGTCTGCCATTGTTGAGGCTTGAGTAGGTGGTTTTCCCCTCACAGTGTAAACAAAGCCTCCAGGAAGCTAGGACTAGGTGGAGTCCACTTCAGCTCCGCAAAGCCACTGTAGCCATACTGCCCCTCTAGATTCCTACTCTCTGAGCAGTTGCATCTGTGAAAGACAGGCAACAGTCCCAGTCAGGGGCTTATAGATAAAACTCCCATCTCACTGTACTGAGAACCTGGAAGAAGGGGTGGCAGCGGGTGCAGCTTCGGCAGACTTAAATGTTCCTGCCTGCTGGCTCTAAAGAGAACAGCAGACCTCCCAGCAGGGGTCAACAGACACCTCATACAAAAGAGCTTTGGCTGGCATCTGGCAAGTGTCCCTCTAGGATGAAGCTTCCAGAGGAATAAACACACAGTAATCTTTGCTGTTCTGTGGCCTCCTCTGGTGATACCCAGTCAAACAAGGTTTGGAGTGGACCTCAAGCAAACTCCAGCAGACCTGCAGCAGAAGGGCCTGACTGTTAGGAAAAAAACTAGCAAACAGAAAGGAATAGCATCAACATCAACAAAAAGGATGTCCACGCAAAAAACCCATTCAAAGGTCACCAACATCAAAGACAAGAGGTAGATAAATCCACAAATATGAGAAAAAAAACAGCACAAAAAGGCTGAAAATTTCAAAAACCAGAACATCTCTTCTCCTCCAAAGGATCACAACTCCTTGCCAGCAAGGGGACAAAACTGGACAGAGAAAGAATTTGATGAATTCACAGAAGTAGGCTTCAGAAGGTGTGTAATAACAAACTCCACTGAGCTAAAGGAGCATGTTCTAACCCATTGCAAAGAGGCTAAGAACCTTGAAAAAAGTTAGACGAATTGCTAACTAGAGAAGAACATGAGTGACCTGATGGAGCTGAAGAACACAGAATGAGAACTTTGTGAAGCATAAATAAATATCAATAGCCAAATTGATAAAGCAGAAGAAAGGATATCAGAGATTCAAGATCAACTTAATGAAATAAAATGTGAAGAAAAAAGTTAAAAAATAAGAATAAAAAGAAATGAACATAGCCTCCAAGAAATATGGCACTATGTGAAAAGACCAAATCTACGTTTGATTGGTGTACCTGAAAGTGATGGGGAGAATGGAATCAAGTTGTAAAACATTCTTCAGGATATTATCCAGGAGAACTTCCACAATCTAGCAAGACAGACCAACATTCAAATTCAGGAAATACAGAAAACACCCACAATGATACTCCTCAAGAAGGGCAACCCCAAGACACATAATTGTCAGATTCACCAAGGTTAAAATAAAGGAAAAATGTTAAGGGAAGCCAGAAAGAAAGGTCGGGTTACCACATAGGGAAGCCCGTCAGACTAACAGCATATCTCTCTGGAGAAGCTCGACAAGCCAGAGGAGAGTGGGGGCCAATATTCAACATTCTTAAAGAAAAGAATTTTCAACCCAGAATTTCATATCCAGCTAAATTAAGCTTCATAGGCAAAGGAGAAATAACATCCTTTACAGACAAGCAAATGCTGAGGGATTTTGTCATCACCAAGCCTGCCTTACAAGAGCTCCTGAAGGAAACACTAAATATGGAAAGGATCAACTGGGAACAGCCACTGCAAAAACATACTAAATTTTGTAAAGACCATCAACACTATAAAAAAACTGCATCAACTAAAAGGCAAAATAATCAGCTAGCATCATAATGGCAGGATTAAATCCACACACAATATTAACCTTAAATGTAAACAGGCTAAATGCCCCAATTAAAAGACACAGACTGGCAAATTGGATAGAGTCAAGACTCATCAATGTGCTGTATTCAGGAGACCCATCTCACGTGAAAAGACACACATAGGCTCAAAATAAAGGGATGGAGGAATATTTACCAACCAAATGGAAAGCAAAACAAAGCAGGGGTTGCAATCCTAATTTCTGATAAAACACACTTTAAACCAACAAAGATTAAAAAAAGGGGTGGTATCATATAATGTTAAGGGGATCAATGCAACGAGAAGAGCTAACTATCCTAAATAGATACACACTCAATACAGGAGCACCCAGATTCATAAAGCAAGTTCTTAAAGACCTACAAAGAGGCTTAGGCTCCCACACAATAATAGATGGAGGCTTTAACACCCCATTGTCAATATTAGACAGATCAATGAGACAGAAAGTTAACAGGGATCTCCAGGACTTGAACTAAGCTCTGGACCAAGCAGGCATAATAGATATCTAAAGAACTCTCCACCCTAAATCAACAGAATATACATTCTTCTCAGCACCACTTCACACTTATTCTAAAATTGACCACATAATTGGAAGTAAAACACCCATCAGCAAATACAAAAGAACAGAAATTAAAGCAAACAACCTATTAGACCACAGTGCCATCAAATTAAAACTCAGGATTAAGAAACTCACTCAAAACTGCACAACTACATGGAAACTGAACAACCTGCTCTGAATGACTACTGGGTAAATAACAAAATGAAGGCAAAATAAAGATGTTCTTTGAAACCAATGAGAACAAGGACACAGTGTACCAGAATCTCTAAGACACAGCTAAAGCAGTGTTTAGAGGGAAAATTATAGCACTAAATGTCCAGAGGAGAAAGCAGAAAAGATCTAAAATCAACACCCTAACATCACATTTAAAAGAACTAGAAAACCAAGAGCAAACAAATTCAAAACCTAGCAGAAGACAAAAAATAACTAAGATCAGAGCAGAATTGAAGGAGATAGAGACAGGAAAATCCCTTCAAAATATCAAAGAATACAGGAGCTAATTTTCTGAAAAGATTAACAAAATAGGCTGCTAGCCAGACTAATAAAGAAGAAAAGAAAGAAGAATCAAATAGAGAGAGCAAAAAAATGATAAAGGGGATATCACCACTGATCCTACAGAAATACAAACTACCATCAGAGAATACTATAAACACCTCTATGCAAATAAACTAGAAAATCTAGAAGAAATGGATAAATTTCTAGACACATACACCCTCCCAAGACCAAACCAGGAAGAAGTCCAATCCGTGAAGAGACCAATAACAAGTTCTGAAATTGAGGCAGCAAGGAATAGCCCACCAAGCAAAAAAAAAGCCCAGGACCTGAAGGATTCACAGCTGAATTCTACCAGAGGTACAAACAGGAGCTGGTACCATTCCTTCCGAAACTACTCCAAACAGTAGAAAAAGACAGACTCTTTCCTAACTCATTTTATAAGGGAAGAATCATCCTGATACCAAAACTTGGCAGACATAAAACAAAAAAAAGAAAATTTCAGGCCAATATCCCTGATGAACATCCATGCGAAAATCCTCAACAAAATACTGGCAAACTGAATCCAGCAGCACATCAAAAAGCTTATCCACCACGATTAAGTTGGCTTCATCCCTGGGATGCAAGGCTGGTTCAACATATGCAAATCAATAAATGTAGGCCGGGCGACGTGGCTCACGCCTATAATTCCAGCACTTTGGGAGGCTGAGGTGGGTGGATCACAGGGTCAGGAGTTTGAGACCAGCCTGGCCAACATGGTGAAACTCAGTCTCTACTAAAGATACAAAAAATTAGCCAGGCGTGGTGGCAGCCTCTGTAATTCCAGCTATTCAGGGGGCTAAGGCAGGAGAAACACTTGAATCTGAAAGGCAGAAGTTGCAGTGAGCTGAGATAATGCCACTGCACTCCAGCCTGGGTGACAGGGCAAGACTCCGTCTCAAAATAAATAAATAAATAAACAAACACACACAAGCATAATCCATCACATAAACATAACCGGTGACAAAAACCACATGACTATCTGAATAGATGCAGAAAAGGCCTTTGACAAAATTCAACTCCCCTTCATGCTAAAAACTCTCAATAAACTAGATTTTGATGGAATGTATCTCAAAATAGTAAGAGGTATTTATGACAAACCACAGCCAAAATTATACTGAATGGGCAAAAATGGAAGCATTCCCTTTGAAAACTGGCACAAGACAAGGATGCCCTCTCTCACCACTTCTATTTAACATAATATTGGAAGTTCCGACCAGGGCAATCAGGCAAGAGAAAGAAATAAAATAAAAGGTATTCAAACAGGAAGAGAGAAAATCAAATTTTGTCTGTTTGCAGATTACATGATTGTAGATTTAGAAAACTCCAACCAAAGCAAAAATGGACAAATGGGATTATATCACGTTAAAAAGTTTCAGCACAGCAAAGGACACAATCAATAAAGTGAAAAGATAACCCACAGATAGGAAGAAAATAATTGAAAACTACCCCTCTAACAGGGGATTAACAACCAGACTATATAAGGAGCTCAAACAACTCTCTAGGAACAAATCTAATAATTTAGTTTTAAAGTGGGCAAAAGATTTGAATAGATGTTTCCCAACAGAAGACATACAAATGGAAAACAGACATATGAAAAAGTGCTCAATATCATTAATCATCTGAGAAGCACAAATAAAAACTGTAATAAGATATCATCTCACCCCAGTTAAAGTGGCTTATATCCAAGAGATGAGCAATAACAAATGCTGGTAAGGATGTGAAGAAAAAGGAACCCTCATATATTGTTTGTGGAAATTTAAATTCATACAATTACTATGGAGCAAGATTTGGAGGTTCCTCATAAAACTAAAAATAAAGTTACCAAATGACCCAGCAATCCCACTGCTAGGTATATATCCAAAAGAAAGGAAATCAGTATATTGAAGAGATATCTACACTCCCATGTTTGTTTCAGCACTGTTTATAATAGCTAAGATATGGAAGCAACCTAAGTGTTCATCAATGGATGAGTGGATAAAGAAAACGTGGTACATATACACAACGGAGTACTATACAGCCATTTAAAAAAATGAGATTCGGTCATTTGCAACAACACAGATAGAATTGGAGATTATTATGTTAAGTGAAATAACAGGAACAGAAAGACAAACATCACATGTTCTCACTTATTTGTGGAATCTAAAACTCAAAACAATTGAGCCCATGGAGATACAGGGTAGAAAGATGGTTACCAGAGGCTGGGGGGGACAGTGAGTGGGTGAAGGGGAGTGGAAATTGCTAATGGGTACAAAAATAGTTATAATTAATGAATAAGTCCTAGTATTTGATAGCACAATAGGGTGACTATAGTCAATAATTAGTCAATCATACATTTTTAAATAACTTAAAGAGTATAATTCGATTGTCTGTAACATAAAGGATAAATGCTTGAGAGGATAGATAAACCATCTTCCATAATGTGATTATTACACATGGCATTTTTATATCAAAATATCTCATGTACCCATCAAATATATATATCTTCTGTGTACCCAGAAACATTTAAAAACACACAAAAATACTATAAAGCTATAATATCTAAAATAACATTATACTGGCCTAAAAGCAGACACATGGACCCATGGAAGAGAACAGAGAACACAGAAATTATTCCATGCCTTTATAGCAAACATTATTGACAAGGCATCAAGAACATTCACTGATGAAAGAACAGTCTCTTCATTAAATAGCAACAGGAAAACTGGATGTTTATATGCAGAAAAATGAAACAAGATTTTTATCTCTCATTATTTACAAAAATAAACTCAAAACAAATGAAATGATTAATACCTGAAACTATGAAACTACTAGAAGAAAAACAGGAGAAATGCTTCAGAGTATTGGTCTTGGCAATGGATAAAACTTCAAAAGCACAGGCAACTGAAGTAAAAATTAGACAAATGAGATTATAGCAAACTTCTGCAGGGCAAAGAAAACATTCAATAAAGTGGAAAGACAACCTGAAGAATGACAGAAAATATTTGCAATATTTTCATCTGACCAGGATTAATATCCAAAATATACAAGTAACTCAAACAACTCAACAGAAACAAAAAAACAAATACTACAATTAAAATATGGGTAAATGAACTGAACAGACGTCTCCCAAAAGAGACATACAAGTGGCCAATAGGTATATGAAAAATGCTTATGATTATATCAGCAAGGAAATTCAAATCAAATCCACAATGAGATATCAGCTCACTCCAGTTAGAATTGCTATCATCAAAAAGACAAAAGACAGCCAACGCTGGTGAGGACGCAGAGAAAGAGAACTCAAAAACTTATTGATAATGTAAATTAGTACTGCCATGATGGAAAACAGTATAAAGAATCCTCGAAGAACTAAAAATAGAACTACCATATAATCCAGCAATCCCATTCTTGGGTATATAACCAGATGAAATGATACTGTTATATCAAGGAGATAGTTATACTTCCATATTTACTTAAAGCACTATTCACCATAGCCAAGATATGGAATCAACCTAAGTGTCCATCAACAAATGAATGGGTAAAGAAAACGTGGTATGTATACATACACAATGGAAAACTAATTACCAATAAGAAAAGCCCAAAATTCTATCATTCACAACAACATGGTTGAGATTAGAAGACATTATGTTAAGTGAAATAAGCCTGGCATGGAAAGATAAATAACGCATGTTCTTATTCATATATGGTAGCTAAGAAAGTTAATCTCACAGAAATAGAGAACAGAATGGTAGCTAGTAGAGGTAGAGAAGTAAGGAGGATAGCCAGAAGTTGGTTAACAGATACAAAACTTCAGCTATACAAAAGAGAAAAGTTATAGTATTCTATAGCAGTGTAGGGCGACTATAATTAACAACATTTTATTGTATATTTTCAAATAGCTAGAAGAGCAGATTTTTAATGTTTCAAGCACAAGGGAATGAAAAATACTTGAGGTTATAGATATGTTAATCATCCTGCTTGATCATTACACATTGTATACATATACTGAAATATTACAGTACACCCCATAAATATGTACAATTATCGTGCCCACTAAAATAATAAATTATAAATTTATATCAATAATAATATACTTTTATATATGTTATATATATAAATTTATGGTAACGTATTTATAATATATTTTTTACTATTATACATTTGCATTATTATAATTTGTAATATTTATAAATTATTAATAAATAAATAAGTAAATCTAATAAAGTCTAAGAAAACAAAAGAAAACAACAAGTGAGAATGTGAAGAAATTGGAACCCTCATGTCCTACTGATGGGAATGTAATGTAAAATGGTGCAGCTGTTAAGAAAAACATTAAGACGTTCGAGAATTAGAAATAGAATTACCACATATCCCAGAAATGCCACTTCTGGGTATATACCCAAAAGAATTGAAAGCAGCACATCAAAGAGATATTTATTTACCCATATGCATAATAACATTACTCACAAAGCCAGAGGTGAAAGTAATCCAAGTGCCCATCAACAGAAAAATGGGTAAGCAAATTTGGTTTATACATACAACGGAATATTATTCACCCTTAGAAATGAAGAAAAATCTGACACAGGCGAAAATATGAATGAACCCTGAGAACATAACATTAGGCAAAGTGAAATAAACCAGTCACAAAAGGGCAAATATGTAATGATTCCACTTCTATGAGGTACCCAGCATACTCGATTTCATAGAGACATAAAGTAGAATGTTGGTTGCCACGGGACGGTGGGAAGGAGAAATGTACAGTTATCATTTGAGGTGGGGGTGGGGTTCTACAACATTTCTTGTCACATCATCCACGTCTCTCGACACTTCTCTTTGGGCAACCCATTCCCTTTGACTTCAGATAAATTTCAGAGCAAGTGATAAGGGAATGGGAATTTTAACTGCAGCTAGTCCGCACAGTATCTGGCACATAAGACTGACAAAGACCTCAAAGAATGTGATAGGCCACCTTTATAAGGCCCATCTTGTGTTACTATGGACATACTTCATGGAATTATTAATATGAATTAATTTGCATAGTTGAGGAAATTATATTACTTTGGTTTTGTTTGTTGATTGCTTTGTTGGTAGAGACAGGGTTTCACCATGTTGCCCAGGCTGGTCTCAAACTCCTGAGCTCATGAAATCTGCCCACCTCAACCTCCCAAAGTGCTGGGATTACAGGCATGATCTACAATGCCCGGCCAAGAGTTATTATTAAATGGGTATAAGGTTTCCATTTTGTAAGATGAAAAGAATTCTGTAGATATATGGCAGTGATGTTTGCACAATAATGTGAATGTAATCAATGCCAATACACTATACACTTAAAATGATTAATACAGAAACTTTTTTGTGTATTTTGCCACAACATTTTTTACAAAATTTAAAAGATTACACACAATAAACAAGTGAGATTTATCCCAGAAATGCAAGGGTGGTTCAACAAGAAAGTCAACCAGTGCACTACACCATATTAGAATAAAAGAGAAAAACATGTTCATCTCATTAGATGCAGAAAAAAATGACAACTTTCAACACCTATCATAACAAAAATACTCATAAAACTATAAATAAAACTCCCTTACCATAATAAAGCATATTTATGAAAACTGCAAAGCTAAGGCATACTAAATTTTGAAAGGCTAAAGTCTTATAACTTAAAATCAGAAAGAAAAGAAAAAAAACAAGGATGCCCAATTTTACTACTATTAAACATAGTATTGGAAGTTCTAGCCAGAGCAACCATGCAAGAAAATGAAATAAAACACATCCAAATAGGAAAGGAAAAATTCAGATCATGTGTAGTTCAAGATAACATGTTTCTATATATAGAAAAATCTCATACAATACACAAAGAAAACAATAATCAAGAAAATAAAAGACTCTGACACTAAAAACTATTAAACATTGCTAAAGAATAAAGAATACCATATTTTCCAAGATGGCAGATTAGAGGCAATTAGCATGCTTCAGCCACTTGGAAATACCAAAGTACATAAAGATCAACTCTGTAAGCTTAAATTCAAGAAGAAAAATCCACAGAAATCGTGAAAGACATCTAAGATACCTGGGGAGGAAAATGTGGACAAACAGCCTCATGATGGCATTCAGCTGATAAAAGTAAGTACAGACCCGTTATGTGAAAGAGAGCCTCCCCTGGCTACTCACCTTTCAACTGGGGATCTGAGCAACCCAGGTCAAGGGAGAACACTTTGTTTATTCTAAGCCCTGCAGCTAAGGTGGGGAGAGGCTTGAACATGCTGAGAGGTAAAGACACCAGGAAAAGCTGCACACATTTTCCCATACCTGGGACCAAGAGCAAGATGCTGCTTTTAATCTGGGAGCATAAAAAGTCAATCATTCTTTGGCAGCCTGCCATCATGGCCACGCAGATATTTTAGTCTCAGGCCAGAGATCGGAGCAGTTTGTCTGGAGGAAGGTAGGGGCCTCCACAGCCATAATTGTGGAAAGCACCTTAGCAGTGGGTACTGGAATTGTGCCCTCCCACATTACAGACCTGGGATGGAAGGAGAGCTGCTACAGCAGTTCTCCTGGGTGATGACATTTACAGCCAGGACTAGCTTGGTGACCTGGAAATGGTCTGCATGTGTCCTTGCTTGGTGCCTCAGCCTTTCCCCTAAGATTGAGGAGTGGAGCCCTCTCCATTCCATCCTCAAAGCAGAGCTCCAGGCACTCAGAGCATCTACTTGCCTGGACCAGCAGTCCTAGCCACCCCACTCTTCCTTGGTATAGATAATGGTCCAGAAGGACCCTCTGTGCTCCACACCCAGGCAGACTGCCAGGCATTTAGAGCACTCCTCACCTGGATCAGCACCCTGAGCCACCCCACTCTTCCTGTGCCTGTGCATAGATCATGGTGCAAGGGGGCCCTCTCTGCTCCATATCCAGGCAGATCTCAGGGCATTCAAAGCACCTGCTCACCTGCATTGGCAGCCTGAGCCACCCTCCCCTTCCTGTACAGAGATCTGGCCGCAGGGGAGCTCTCTCTCCTTCACACTCAGACAGATCATGAGGCATTCAAAGCACCCACTCACCTGGATTAGAAGTTTAGGCCACCACCAAGTCTCCTCTCCCTTACCCCTGCAGAGTACTTGGAGCCAAAGAGGTTTCTCAGCTCCATGGCTAGCACAACCCTGGGGGCTTCATGTCTGCCCACTGGATTATTTCTCAGTGCTGGTGCTAGTGCCTGTCATTAGGGAAACTAGATAAGGCTGCCCAGTCCAGTGCCACCCATCTTGATTCCCCTGGGGCTGAGCAGGGAGCCCAGACCACTCTGCATTCCACAGATGAACAGATTGCCTGAGGAAACAAAGAAGATCCCCCAGAAAACAAGGATCAAGCTGTGCTAGAGCAACTTGTGCTAGCTGCAGCTGGCTTTTGCTCACAAGTCCCATCTACTGACATGTATGTCAAACTGCACAGGCCGATATAAAACTACCCACAGAAGTAAACACAGCTATGGAATTAAAGTCAAAGACCCTACCCAACATACTTTATAGTTACACCCCCATTGGAAGGGAGAGGGAAAAAGGAAAGAAAAAAATAGGGAGAGAAAACAATTCTATCTGCAGAAAACAAAAATTCAAAAATCAGAAGGGGTTGCCTCTCCAAATAAGAAGAAACCAGCATAAGAATTCTGGCACCATGAAATATCTGAATATTGTAAAACCACCAAAAGATCACACTAACTCCCCAGCAATGAACCCTAAATAAATTGGCAACTCAGAAATGACAGATAAAATATTCAAAATATGATATGAAGGAAAAAATATTAAGAGCAGCCAGAGAGATTGGGTTACCCACAAAGGAAAACCCATTAGAGTAACAGTGGATTTCTCAGCAGAAACATGACAAGCCAGAAGAGAGTGAGGGCCAATATTCAACATTCTTAAAAAAATAATAATTTTCAACCCAGAATTTCATATCCAGCCAAACTAAGTTTCATAAGTGAAGGAGAAATAAAATCCTTTACAGACAAGCAAATACTGAAAGATTTTGTCACCACCAGGCCTGCCTTACAAGAACCCATGAAGGAAGCACTAAATATGGAAAGGAAAAATTGGTACCAGCCACTGCAAAAACACACCAAATTGTAAAGATCATTG
This sequence comes from Pan troglodytes, assembly GCF_028858775.2. Lineage (NCBI taxonomy): Eukaryota > Metazoa > Chordata > Mammalia > Primates > Hominidae > Pan > Pan troglodytes. The sequence goes on along the minus strand of NC_072406.2, from coordinate 106,910,349 downwards.
ACTCTATGAAGAAACTGCATCAACTAACAAGCAAAATAACCAGCTAACATCATAGTGACAGGATCAAATGCACACATAACAATATTAACCTTAAATGTAAGTGGGCTAAATACCCTAGTTAAAAGACACAGACTGGCAAATTGGATAAAAAGTCAAGACCTATTTGTGTGCTGTATTCAGGAGACCCATCTCACATGCAGAGACACCCATAGGCTCAAAATAAATTGATGGAGGAAGATTTACCAAGCAGATAGAAAGCAATAAAAAGCAGGGGTTGCAATCCTAGTCTGTGATAAAACAGACATTAAGTCAACAAATATCAAAAGAGACAAAGAAGGCCACTACCTAATGGTAAAGGTGAGAGGTGAAGCCAGCTGGACTTCTGGGTTGGGTGGGGACTTGGAAAACTTTTCTGTTTTACAAAAGGATTGTAAAATGCACCAATCAGCGCTCTGTAAAAAACACAAATCAGTGCTCTGTAGCTAGCTAGAGGTTTGTAAACTGGACCAATCAGCACACTGTAAATGGACCAATCAGTGCTCTGAAAAATGGACCAATCAGCGCCCTGTAAAATGGACCAATCAGCACTCGGTAAAATGGACCAATCAGCAGGACATGGGTGGGGACAAATAAGGGAATAAAAGCTGGCCACCTCAGCCAGCAGAAGCAACCCACTAAGGTCTCCTTCCATGATGTCAAAGCTTTGTTCTTTCGCTCTCCACAATAAATCTTGCTGCTACTCACTCTTTTGGCCTGCAACACCTTTAAAAGCTCTAACACTCACCACAAAGGTCCACAGCTTCATTTCTGAAGTCAACAAGACCACGAACACACCAGAAGGAACAAAATCCAGACACAATGTAACAAGAAGAGCTAACTATCCTAAATTATATGCACCCAATACAGGGGCATCCAGATTCATAAACCAAGTTCTTACAGACCTAAAAAGAGACTTAGACTCCCACACAATAATAGTGGGAGATTTTATCACCCACTGTCAATATCAGACAGATCAATGACACAGAAAATTAACAAGGATTTTCAGGACTTGAACACAGCTCTGGACTAAGTGGACCTAATGACATCTACAGAACTCTCCATCCCAAATCAACAGAATATACATTCTTATCAGCACCACATAACACTTGGTCTAAAATTGATCACATAATTAGAAGTAAAACACTCCTGAGCAAATGAAAAGAATGGAAGTCATAACAAACAGTCTCTCAAACCACAGTGCAATCAACTTAGAACTCAGGATTAAGAGACTCACTCAAAACTGCATGATGACATGGTAACTGAACAACCTGCTCCTGAATGACTACTGAGTAACTAATGAAATTAAGGCAAAAGTAATGATGTTCTTTGAAACCAATAAGAACAAAGAAATAATGAACCAGAATCTCTGAGACACATTTAAAGTATTGTGTAGAGGGAAATTGATACCGCTAAATGTCCACAAGAGAAAGCATGAAAGATCTAAAATCAGCATCCTAACATGACATTTAAAAGAACTAGAGATTTAGTGGCAAGATGGCCAAATAGGAACAGCTCTGGTCTGCAGCTCCCAGCATGACTGGGGCAGAAGACAAGTGATTTCTGCACTTCCAACTGCGGTACCTGGTTCATCTCATTGGTACTGGTTGGACAATGAGTGCAGCCCATGGAGGGTGAGCTGAAGAAGGGTGGGGCACTGCCTCACCCAGGAAGTGCAAGGGGTTAAGGGATTTCCCTTTCCTAGTGAAGGGAAGCCGTGACAGATGATACCTGGAAAAGCAGGACACTCTCACTCAAATACTTTTCCCATGGTCTTAGCAACAGGCAGACTAGAAGATTCTCTCCCGTGCCTGGCTCAGTGGGTCCCATGCCCATGGAGCCTTGTTCACTGCTAGCACAGCAGTCTAAGATCAACTTGCACGGCTGCAGCCAGGTGGGGGAAGGGGCTTCAGCCATTGCTAAGGCTTGAGTAGATAAACAAAGGGGCTGGGAAGCTTGAACTGGGTGGAGCCCACTGCAGCTCAGCAAGGCCTACTGCCTCTATAGAAACCAGGGCAGGGCATAGCTGAAAAAAAGGCAGCAGACAACTTCTGCAGACTTAAACATCCCTATCTGACAGCTCTGAAGAGAGCAGTGCTTCTCCCACCATGGCGTTTGAGCTCTGAGAACAGACAGACTGCCACCTCAAGTGGGTACCTGAACCCCGTGTAGCCTAACAGGGAGACAACTCCCAGTAGGGGCCAACAGACACCTCATACACGTGGGTGTCCCTCTGGGATGAAGCTTCCAGAGAAAGGAGCAGGCAGCAATATTTGCTGTTCTGCAATATTTGCTGTTCTGCAGCCTCCGCTGGTTATACCCAGGCAAAAAGGTCTGGAGTGAACCTCCAACAAACTCCAACAGACCTGCAGCTGAGGGACATGATGGTTAGAAGAAAAACTAACAAACAGAAAGGAATAGCATCAACATCAACAAAAAGGACATTCACACCAAAACCACAACTGTAGGCCAGCAACATCAAAGACGAAAGGTAGATAAAACCACAAAGATGGGGAGAGACCAGAGCAGAAAAGCTGAAAATTCTAAAAACCAGAGTGCCTCTCCTCCTCAAGGGATCACAGCTCCTCACTAGCAAAGGAACAAAGCTGGATAGAGCATGACTTTGATGAGTTGACAGAAGTAGGCTTCAGAATGTCGGTAATAACAAACTTCTCCAAGCTAAAGGAGCATGTTCTAATGCATCATAAGAAAGCTAAAAACCTTGAAAAAAAGGTTAGATGAATGGCTAACTAGAACAGTGTAGAGAAGACCTTAAATAACCTGATGGAACCAAAAACCATGGCATGAGAACTTCATGATGCATGCAGAAGCTTCAATAGTCAATAAAATCAAGTGGAAGAAAGGGTATCAGTGATCAAATATCAAATTAATGAAATAAAGAAATAAAGTGAGAAGACAAGTCTAGAGTAAAAAGAGTAAAGAGAAACAAACAAAGCCTCCAAGAAATATTGGACTATGTGAAAAGACCAAATCTACATTTGATTGGTGTACCAGAAAGTGATAGGGAGAATGGAACCAAGTTGGAAAACACTCTTCAGGAAGTGAAGAACTTCCCCAACCTAGCAAGGCAGGCCAACATTCAAATTTAGGAAACACAGAGAAAGCCACAAAGATACTCCTCGAGAAGAGCAACCCCAAGACACATAATTGTCAGATTCACCAAAGTTGAAATGAAGGAAAAAGTGTTAAGGGCAGCAGAGAGAAATCTCAGGTTACCCACAAAGGGAAACCCATCAGACTAACAGTGCCTCTCTCCGCAGAAACCATACAAGCCAAAAGAGAGTGAGGGCCAATATTTGACATTCTTAAAGAAAAGAATTTTCAACCCAGAATTTCATATCCAGCCAAACTAAGCCTCGTAAGTGAAGGAGAAATAAAATCCTTTATAGACAAGCAAATGCTAAGAGATTTTGTGACCACCAGGCCTGCCTTACAAGAGCTCCTGAAGGAAGCACTAAACATGGAAAGGAACAAACCATACCAGCCACTACAAAAACATGCTAAATTGTAAAGACCATCAATGCTATGAAAAAAACTGCATCAACTAACAGGCAAAATAACAAGCTACATCACAATGACAGGATCAAATTCTCATATAACAATATTAACCTTAAATGAAAATGGGCTAAGTGCCCCAATTAAAAGTCACACACTGTAAAATTGGATAAAGAGTCAAGACCCATCAGTGTGCTGTATTCATGAGATGCATCTCACATGCAGAGACACATATAGGCTCAAAATAAAGGGATGGAGGAAGATCTACCAAGGAAATAGACAGCAAAAAAAAAAAAAAAAAAAAAAAAAAAAAAAAAGCAGGAGTTGCAATCCTACCCTTTGATAAAACAGACTTTAAACCCACAAAGATCAAAACAGACAAAGGCCATTACATAATGGTAAAGGGATCAATTCAACAAGAAGAGCTAACTATCCTAAATATATATGCACCCAATACAGGAGCACCCAGATTCATAAAGCAAGTCCTTAGAGACCTACAAAGAGACTTAGGCTCCCACACAATAATAATGGCAGACTTTAACATCCTACTGTCGATGTTAAACAGATCAATGAGACAGAAGGTTAACAAAGATATCCAGAACTTGAACTCAGCTCTGGACCAAGTGGACCTGATAGACATCTACAGAACTCACCACCCCAAATCAACAGAATATACATTCTTCTCAGCACCACATCGTGCTTATTCTAAGATTGATGACATAATTGGAAGTAAAGCACTCCTCAGCAAATGTAAAAGAATAGAAATTATAACAAACTGTCTCTCAGACCACAGTGCAATCAAATTATAACTCAGGATTAAGAAACTAACTCAAAACCACACAACCCCTTGGAAACTGAACAACCTGCTTCTGAATGACTACTGGGGACATAACGAAATGAAGGAAGAAATAAAGATGTTCTTTGAAACCAATGAGAACAAACATGCAATATACTAGAATCTCTGGGACACATTTAAAGCAGTGTGTAGACGGAAATTTATAGCACTAAATATGCACAAGAGAAAGCAGAAAAGATCTAAAATTGACACCAAAACATCACAATTAAAAGAACTAGAGAAGCAAGAGCAAACAAATTCCAAAGCTAGCAGAAGGCAAGAAATAACTAAGATCAGAGCAGTACTGAAAGAGATAGAGACACAAAAAACCCTTTAAAAAAATCAATGAATCCAGGAGCTGATATTTTGAAAAGATCAACAAAACTGATAGACCACTGGCAAGACTAATAAAGAAGAAAAGAGAGAAGAATCAAATAGATGTAATAAAAAATGATAAAGGGGATATCACCACCAATCACAGAGAAATACAAACTACAATCACAGAATACTATAAACACATGTATGCAAATAAACTAGAATATCTAGAAGAAATGCATAAATTCCTGAACAAATACACCTTCCCAAGACTAAACCAGGAAGAATTTGAAACTCTGAATAGATTAATAACAGGCAGTGAAATTAAGGCAATAATTAATAGCCTACCAACCAAAAAAAAAGTTCAGGACCAGAAGGATTCACAGCTAAATTCTACCAGAGGTACAAAGAGGAGATGGTACACTCCTTCTGAAATTATACCAACCAAGAGAAAAAGATGGAATCCTCCCTAACTAATTTTATGAGGCCAGCATCATCCTGATACCAAAGCCCAGCAGAGACACACACACAAAAAAATTTCAGGCCAATATCCCTGAAGAACATCGATGCAAAAATCTTCAAAAAAATACTGGCAAACCGAATCCAGCAGCACATCAAAAAGCTTATCCACCACGATCAAGTTGGCTTCATCCCTGGGATGCAAGGCTGGTTCAACATGTGCAAATCAACAAACATAATCCAGCATATAAACAGAACCAAAGACAAAAACCACATGATTATCTCAATAGATACAGAAAAGGCCTTCAACAAAATTCAATAACCCGTCATGCTAAAAACTCTCAATAAATTAGGTATTGATGGGACATATCTAAAAATAATAACAGCTATTTATGACAAACCCACAGCCAATATCATACTGAATGGGCAAAAACTGGAAGCATTCCCTTTGAAAACTGGCACAAGTCAGGGATGCCCTCTCTCACCACTCCTATTCAACGCAGTGTTGGAAGTTCTCGCCGGGGCAATCAGGTAGGAGAAAGAAATAAAGGGTAATCAATTAGGAAAAGAGGAAGTCAAATTGTCCCTGTTTGCAGATGACATGATTGTATAGCTAGAAAACCCCCATCATCTCAGCCCAAAATCTCCTTAAGCTGATAGGCACCTTCAGCAAAGTCTCAGAAAACAAAATCAATGTGCAAAATTCACAAGCATTCTTATACACCAATAACAGACAGAGAGCCAAAACATGAGTGAACTCCCATTCACAACTGCTTCAAAGAGAGTAAAATACCTAGGAATCCAACTTAGGAGTGATGTTAAGGACCTCTTCAAGGAGAACTACAAACCACTGCTCAATGAAATAAAACAGGACACAAACAAATGGAAGAACATTCCATGCTCATGGATAGGAAGAATCAATATCGTGAAAATGGCCATACTGCCCAAGGTAATTTATAGATTCAATGCCATCCCCATCAAGATACCAATGACTTTCTTCACAGAATTGGAAAAAGCTACTTTAAAGATCATGTGGAAATAAAAAAGAGCCCACATTGCCAAGTCAATCCTAAGCCAAAAGAACAAAGCTGGAGGCATCATGCTACCTCACTTCCAACTATACCGCAAGGCTACAGTAAACAAAACAGCATGGTACTTGTACCATATGGATATAGACCAATGGAACACAACAGAGCCCTCAGAAATAATACCACACACCTACAACTATCTGATCTTTGACAAGCCTGACAAAAACAAGAAATGGGGAAGGATTCCCTATTTAACAAATAGTGCTGGGAAAACTGGCTAGCCATATGGAGAAAGCTGAAACTGGATCCCTTCCATACACCTTATACAAAAATTAATTCAAGATGGATTAAAGACTTACATGTTAGACCTAAAACCATAAAAACCCTAGAAGAAAACCTAGGCAATACCATTCAGGACATTGGCATGGGCAAGGACTTCACATCTAAAACACAAAAAGCAATGGCAACAAAAGCCAAAATTGACAAATGGGATCTAACTAAACTAAAGAGATTCTGCACAGCAAAAGAAACTACCATCAGAGTGAATAGGCAACCTACAGAATGGGAGAAAATTTTTGCAATCTACTCATCTGACAAAGGCCTAATATCAAGAATCTACAAAGAAATCAAACAAATTTACAAGAAAAAAAAACCCCATCAAAGTGTGGGTGAAGGATATGAACAGACGCTTCTCAAAAGAAGACATTTATGCAGCCAAAAGACACATGAAAAAATGTTCATCATCATTAGCCATCAGAGAAATGCAAATCAAAATCACAATGAGATACCATCTCACACCAGTTAGAACAGCGATCATTAAAAAGTCAGGAAACAACAGGTGCTGGAGAGGATGTGGAGAAATAGGAACACTTTTACACTGTTGGTGGGACTGTAAACTAGTTTAACCATTGTGGAAGTCACTGTGGCGATTCCTCAGGGATCTAGAACTGGAAATACCATTTGACCCAGCCATCCCATTACTGGGTAAATACCCAAAAGATTATAAACCATGCTGCTATAAAGACACATGCACATGTACATTTATTGCGGCACTATTCACAATAGCAAAGACTTGGAACCAACCCAAATGTCCATCAATGATAGACTGGATTAAGAAAATGTGGCACATAGACACCATGGAATACTATGCAGCCTTAAAAAAGGATGAGTTCATGTCCTTTGTAGGGACATGGATGAAGCTGGAAACCATCATTCTCAGCAAACTATGGCAAGGAGAAAAAACCAAACACCGCATGTTCTCACTCATAGGTGGGAATTGAACAATGAGAACACTTGGACACAGGAAGGAGAATATCACACACTGGGGCCTGTCGTGGGGTGGGGGTGGGGGGAGGGATAGCATTAGGAGATATACCTAATGTAAATGACGAGTTAATGGGTGCAGCACACCAACATGGCACATGTATACATATGTAACAAACCTGCACATTGTGCACATGTACCCTAGAACTTAAAGTATAAAAATATATATATATTTACATATATAAAGAAAACTGGCACAAGACAAGGATACCCTCTCTCATCACTCCTATTCAACATAGTGTTGGAAGCTCTGGCCAGGGCAATCAGGCAGGCAGGAGAAAGAAATAAAGGGTATTCAATTAGGAAAAGAGGAAGTTAAATTGTCCCTGTTTGCAGATGACATGATTGTGTATTTAGAAAAACCATCGTCTCAGCCCAAAATCTCCTTAAGCTGATAAGCAACTTCAGCAAAGTCTCAGGATACAAAATCATTGTGCAAAAATCACAAGCATTCATATACACAAAAAAGAGACAAACCGAGAGCCAAATCATGAGTGAACTCCCATACAAAATTGTTACAAATAGAATAAAATACCTAGGAATCCAACATACAAGAGATGTGAAGGACCTCTTCAAGGAGAACTACCAACCACTGCTCAACAAAATAAAAGAGGACACAAAGAAATGGAAAAAATATTCCATGCTCATGGATAGGAATAATAAATATTGAGAAAATGGCCATACTGGGAGGTTCCAAGGTGGCCGAATAGGAAGAGCTCCAGTCTACAACTCCCAGTGTGAGCATCGTAGATGGGTGATTTCTGCATTTCCAACTGAGGTACTGGGTTCATCTCACTGGGGCTTGTCAGACAATGGGTACAGCCCACGGAGTGTGAGCTGAAGCAGGGCGGGGCATCGCCTCACCTGGGAGGCACAAGGGGTCGGGGAATTCCCTTTCCAAGCCAAGGAAAGCCATGACAGATGGTTCCTGGAAAATTGGGACACTCCCACCCTAATACTGTGCTTTTCCAATGGCCTTAGCAAATGGCACACCAGGAGATTATATCCCATGCCTGGCTCAGAGGGTCCCATGCCCACAGAACCTCGCTCAATGCTAGCACAGCAGTCTGAGATCAAAATGCAAGGTGGCAGCAAGGCTGGGGGATGGGCGTCCACCACTTCTGAGGCTTGAGTAGGTAAACAAAGCAGCCAGGAAGCTTGAACTGGGTGGAGCCCACCACACCTCAAGGAGGCCTGCCTGCCTCTGTAGACTACACCTTTGGGGGCAGGGCATAGCTGAACAAAAGGCAGCAGAAACTTCTGCAGACTTAAACATCCCTTTCTGACAGCTTTGAAGAAAGTGGTGGTTCTCCCAACAGGAAGTTTGAAATCTGAGAATGGACAGACTGCCTCCTCAAGTGGGTACCTGGCTCCTGAGTAGCCTAACTGGGAGACACCTCCTAGTAGGGGCCGACTGACATCCCATACAGCCGGGTGCTCCTTTGAGACAAAGCCTCCAGAGGAAGGATCAGGCAGCAACATTTGCTGTTCTGCAATATTTGCTGTTCTGCAGCCTCCACTGGTGATATCCAGGCAAACAGGGTCTGGAGTGGCCCTCCAGCAAACTCCAACAGACCTACACCTGAGAGTCCTGACTGTTAGAAGGAAAACTAACAAACAGAAAGGAAACCCAGACCAAAACACCATCTGTATGTCACCATTATCAAAGACAAAAGGTAGATAAAACCACAAAGATGGGAGTAACGAGAGCAGAAAATCTGAAAATTCTAAAAATCAGAGCACCTCTTCTCCTCCAAAGGAAGCAGCTCCTTGCCAGCAACAGAAGATAACTGGACAGAGAATGACTTTCACGAGTTGAGAGAAGAGGGCTTCAGATGATCGGTAATAACAAACTTCTCCAAGCTAAAGGAAGATGTTTGAACCCATCACGAAGAAGTTAAAACCTTGAAAAAAGATTAGACGAATGGCTAACTAGAATAAACAACATAGGGAAGACCTTAAATGACCTGAAGGAACTGAAAACCATGTCATGAGAACTATGTGAGGCATGCACAAGCTTCAGTAGCCGATTCAATCTAGTGGAAGAAAGGGTATCAGAGACTGAAGATCAAATGAATGAAATGAAGCTAGAAGAGAAGTTTAGAGAAAAAAGAGTAAAAAGAAATGAACAAAGCCTCCAAGAAATATTGGACTATGTGAAAAGACCAAATCTACATCTGATTGGTGTACCTGAAAGTGATGGGGAGAATGGAACCAAGTTGGAAAACACTCTTCAGAATATTATCCAGGAGAACTTCCCCAACCTAGCAAGAGAGGCCAACATTCACATTCAGGAAATACAGAAAATGCCACAAAGATACTCCTCGAGAAGAGCAACCGCAAGACACATCATTGTCAGATTCACCAAAGTTGAAATGAAGGAATAAATATTTAGGGCAGCCAGAGAGAAAGGTTGGGTTACCCCCAAAGGGAAGCCCATCAGACTAACAGCGGATCTCTCAGCAGAAACTCTACAAGCCAGAAGAGAATGGGAGCCAATATTCAACATTCTTAAAGAAAAGAGTTTTCAACCCAGAATTTCATATCCAGCCAAATTAAGCTTCATAAGCAAAGGAGAAATAAAATCCTTTACAGACGAGCTAATGCTGAAGAATTTTGTCACCACCAGGCCTGCCTTACAAGAGCTCCTGCAGGAGGTGCTAAACATGGAAAGGAACAACTGGTATGAGCCACTGTAAAAAAGTGTCAAATTGTAAAGACCATCATTGCTAGGAAGAAACTGTGCCAACTAACAAGCAAAATAACCAGCTAACATCATAATGACAGGATCAAATTCACAGAATATTAACCTTAAATGTAAATGGGCCAAATGCTCCAATTAAAAGGCACAGACTGGAAAATTGGATAGAGTCAAGACCCATCAGTGTGCTGAATTGAGGTGACTTATCTCACGTGCAGACACACATAGGCTCAAAATAAAGGGATGGAGGAAGATCTACCAAGTAAATGGAAAGCAAAAAAATGCAGGGGTTGCAATCCTAGTCTCTGATAAAACAGACTTTAACCAACAAAGATCAAAAGAGACAAACTAGGCCAATATATAATGGTAAAGGGATCAATTCAACAAGAAGAGCTAACTATCCTAAATATACATGCACCCAATACAGGAGCACCCTGATTCATAAAGCAGGTCCTTAGAGACTTACAAAGAGACTTAGACTCCCACACAATAATAATGGGAGGCTTTAACACCCCACTGTCAACATTTGACAGATCGAGACAGAAAGTTAATAAGAATATCCAGGAATTGAACTCAGCTCTGCACCAAGTGGACCTAATAGACATCTACAGAACTTTCCACCCCAAATCAACAGAATATACATTCTTCTCAGCACCACATTGCACTTATTCCAAAATTGACCACATAGCTGGAAGTAAAGCCCTCCTCAGCAAATGTAAAAGAATAGAAATTATAACAAACTGTCTCTCAGACCACAGTGCAATCAAACTAGAACTCAGGATTAAGAAACTCACTCAAAACCGCTCAACTACATGGAAACTGAACAACCTGCTCCTGAATGACTACTGGGTAAATAATGAAATGAAGGCAGAAATAAAGATGTTCTTTGAAATCAATGAGAACAAAGACACAACACACCAGAATTTCTGGGACACATTTAAAGCAGTGTGTAGATGGAAATTTATAGCACTAAATACCCACAGGAGAAAGCAGGAAAGGTCTAAATTTGACACCCTAACATCACAATTAAAAGAACTAGAGAAGCAAGAGCAAATATATTCAAAAGCTAGCAGAAGACAAGAAATAACTAAGATCAGAGCAGAACTGAAGGAGATAGACACAAAAAACCCTTCAAAAAATCAATGAATCCAGGAGCTGGTTTTTTGAAAAGATCAACAAAATTGATAGACTGCTAGCAAAAATAATAAAGAAGAAAATAGAGAAGAATCAAATAGACGCAATAAAAAATGATAAAGGGGATATCACCACTGATCCCACAGAAATACAAACTACCATCAGAGATTACTATAAACACCTCTACGCAAATAAACTAGAAAATCTAAAAGAAATGGATAAATTCCTGGACACATACACCCTCCCAAGACTAAACCAGGAAGAAGTTGAATCTCTGAATAGACCAATAACAGGCTCTGAAATTGAGGCAATAATTAATAGCATACCAACCAAAAAAAGTCCAGAACCAGAGGGATTCACAGCTGAATTCCACCAGAGGTACAAAGAGGAACTGGTGCCATTCCTTCTGAAACTATTCCAATCAATAGAAAAAGAGGGAATTCTCTCTAATCATTTTGTGAGGCCAGCATCATACTGATACCAAAGCCTGGCAGAGACACACAAAAAAAGAGGATTTTAGACCAATATCCCTGATGAACATCGATGCAAAAATCCTCAATAAAATACTGGCAAACTGAATCCAGCAGCACATCAACAAGCTTATCCACCACGATCAAGTTGGCTTCATCCACCACGATCAAGTTGGCTTCATCCCGGGGATGCAAGGCTTTTTCAACATACGCAAATCAATAAACTTAATCCATCATATAAACAGAAGCAAAGACAAAAACCACATGATTATCTCAATAGATGTAGAAAAGGCCTTCGACAAAATTCAACAGCTCTTCATGCTAAAACTCTCAATAAATTAGGTATTGATAGAACATATTTCAAAATAATAAGAGCTATTTATGACAAACCCACAGCCAATATCATACTGAATGGGCAAAAACTGGAAGAAATTCCTTTGAAAACTGGCAGAAGACAAGGATGCCTTCTCTCACCACTCCTATTCAATATAATATTGGAAGTTCTGCCCAGGGCAATCAGGCAAGAGAAAGAAATAAAGGGTATTCAATTAGGAAAAGAGGAAGTCAAATTGTTCCTGTTTGTAGATGACATGATTTTATATTTAGGAAATCCCCATTGTCTCAGCCCAAAACTCCTTAAATTGATAAGTAACTTCAGCAAAGTCTCAGGATACAAAAATCAAGGTGCAAAAATCATAAGCATTCCTATACACCAATAATAGATAAACAGAGAGCCAAATCATGAGTGAACTCCCATTCACAATTGCTACAAAGAGAATAAAATACCTAGGAATCCAAATTACAAAGGATGTGAAGGACCTCTTCAAGGAGAACTACAAACCACTGTTCAACGAAATAAAAGAGGACACAAACAAATGCAAGAACATTCCATGCTCATGGATAGGAAGAAACAATATCATGAAACTGGCCATACTGCCCAAGGTAAGTTATAGATTCAATGCCATCCCCATCAAGCTACCATTGAGTTTCTTCACAGAATTCAAAATAGCTACTTTCAATTTCATAGGGAACCAAGGAAGAGCCAGTATAGCCAAGACAATCCTCAGCAAAAAGAACAAAGCTGGAGGCATCATGCTACCTGACTTCAAACTATATTACAAGGCTGAAGTAATAAAAACAGCATGGTACTGTTACCAAAATGGATATATAGATCAATGGAACAGAACAGAGGCCTCAGAAATAACACCACACATCTATAGCCATTTGATCTTTGACAAACCTGACAAAAAAAGAAATAGGGGAAGGATTCCCTTTTTAATAAATGGTGTTGGGAAAACTGGCTAACCATATGGAGAAAGCTGAAACTGGATCCCTTTCTTACACGTTATACAAAAATTAATTCAAGATGGATTAAAGACTTAAACATAAGCCCTAAAACCATAAAAACCCTAGAAGAAAACCTACGCAATACCATTCAGGACATAGGCATGGGCAAAGACTTTATGACTAAAATACCAAAAGTAATGGCAACAAAACCCAAAATTGACTAATGAGATCTAATTAAACTAAAGAGCTTCTACAGAGCAAAAGAAACTATCATCAGAGTGAACAGGCCACCTAGATAATGGGAGAAAATTTTTGCAATCTATCCATCTGACAAAGGGCAACTATCCAGAATCAACAAAGAACTTAAACAAATTTAAAAGAAAAAAAAACAACCCCATCAAAAAGTGGGTGAAGGATATCAACAGACCCTTCTCAAAAGAAGACATCTATATGGCCAACAAACATATGAAAAAAAAGCTCGTCATCACTGGTCATTAGAAAAATGCAAATCAAAACCACAATGAGATACCATCACATGCCAGTTAGAATGGCGAACATTAAAAGTCAGGAAACAACAGATGTTGGAAAGGATATGGAGAAATAGGAATATTTTTACACTGTTGGTGGGAATGTAAATTAGTTCAATCATTGTGGAAGGCAGTGTGGCAATTCCTCAAGGATCTAGAACTAGAAATATCATTTGACCCAGCAATCCCATTACTGGGTATATACCCAAAGGATTATAAGCCCTTCTACTATAAAGACACATGCACATGTATATTTATTGCAGCACTGCTCACAACAGCAAAGACTTGGAACCAACACAAATGCCAATCAATGATAGACAGATAAAGAAAATATGGCACATATACATCATGGAATACTATGTAGCCATTAAAAAGGATGAGTTCACATACTTTGCAGGGACATGGATGTAGCTGGAAACCATCATTCTCAGCAAACTAACACAAGAACAGAAAACTAAACACTGCGTGTTCTCACTCATAAGTGGGAAATGAACAATGAGAACACATGGACACAGGGAGGGATAGCATTAGGAGAAATACCTCATGTAGGTGACAGGATGATGGGTGCAGCAAACCACCATGGTGCGTATATACCTATGTAGCAAAACTGCACGTTCTGCAGATGTACCCCAGAACTTAAGGTATAATTTAAAAATTTTTTAAAATACCCATCCTTCTACTGTCTTCAAGAGTACAAGGCCAATCTTTTACTAGTAGATGTAAAAGCTCCATCTCAGACCTAGAAGACCCATCTCAGGCCTAGAAAACCCTAAAGAACCTTCCAAAAAGCTCCTGGAACTGATATACAACTCCAGTGAAATTTCAGCACACAAAATAAATGTACAAAACTCAGTACCATTTGTATACACCAAAAATGTTCATGCTGAAAGCCAAATCAAGAATGCCATCCCATTTACAATAGCCATAGTGGGGGGTGGGGGTGGAACCTAGGAATACAGCTAACAAAGGGGCAAACGGTCTCTACAAGGAGAGCTACAAAACACTGTTGAACAAAATCATAGATTACACAAACAAATGAAAAAACAGTTCATGCTTATGGATTGAAACAATCAATATCATTAAAATGGCTAGACTGCCCAAAGCTATCTACAGATTCAATGCTATTCCTATCAAACTACCAATGTCATTTTTCACAGAATTAGGAAAAACTATTCTAAAATTCATTTGAAACCAAAGAAGAGCCCAAGTAGCCAAAGCAATACAGAAGCCAGAAATAAAGCCACACACCTATAGCCATCTGATCTTCAACAAAGTTGACAAAAATAATCAATCAGGAAAGGACTCTCTATTCAGTAAATTGAACTAGGATAACTGGCTAGCCATATGCAGAATAAAACTGGAACACTTCCTTGCACCATATACAAAAATTAACTCGAGATGGATTAATGATCTAAGTTTAAAACATCAAACTAAGAATCCTATAGAAAAAAATCTATGTAATACCATTCTGGATACAGGCTTTTGCAAAGAATTTATGAATAATCCCTCAAAAGCAATTGGAACCAAAATGAATATTGACAAGTGGGACCTAATTAAAGTAAAGAGCTTCTGCACAGCAAGACAAACTATCAACACAATAAACAGACAACCTACAGAATGGGGACAAAATATTTGCAAACTGTGATTCTAACAATGGTCCAATAGCGAGAATCTATAAGGTACTTAGACAATTCAACAAGTTAAAAAACAAATAACTTCATTAAAAAGTGGGCAAAGAACATATGTCCTTCCAAAGAAGACATACACATGGCCAACAAGCATATGACAAAATGCTGAACATCACTTATCATCAGAGAAATGCAAATCAAAACCACAATGAGATATCATCTCATACCAGTCAGAATGGATATGATTAAAAAGCCAAAAAATAACAGATGTTGGTAAGGCTGCAGAAAAAAGGGAAAACTTATACACTACTGGTGGAAATGTAAGTTAGTTCAGCCACTATGGAAAGCAGTTTGGAAATTTCTCAAAGAACTAAAAACAAAATTATCATTTGATGCAGCAATTCCACTACTGGGTACATATCCAGTGGAAAACAAATTGTTAAACCAAAAAGACACATGTGGTCATATGTCCATCTCTGCACTATTCACAATAGCAAAGACACAGAAGCAACCAATGGTGTGTGGCATAAAGAAAATGTGGTATATATACACTATGAAATGCTATGCAGCCATAAAAAAAATCATGTCTTTGCAGCAACATAGATGCAGCTGGAGGCCATTGTCTTGAGAGAATTAATGCAGCAACAGAAAATCAAATGCCACGTGTTCTCATATAAAAGTGGGACACAAAGATGGAAACAATACACACTGGGAATTACTATAGAGGGTAGAGAGATATAAAGGCAAGAGCTGAAAAACTACCTATTGGGTACTATTCTCACTACCTGGGTGATGAAATTATTTGTACCCTAAACTTCAGCATCACACAATAAACCCATGTAACAAACTTGAACATGCACTTCCTGAATCTAAAATAAAAGTTGAAAATTTTTTTAAAAAGAAAGTATTTCATATGGTATCATTTTAAAATCAGGCAAGCAATGATAACTAAATACAAAATTTAAGGTAAACTTGCCTTTTAAACTAAACCAGACCCTTGCAAAAGAGGAAAAAAGAATATCTAATACCTAAATAAATTGAAAACTCTTCAATGTTCCAGGATTGGAAGACTTAATATTGTTAAGATGGCAATACTCCTCAAAGTGATCTAAAAATTCAATGCAATCCCTACCAAAATACCCATGACCTTTTTCCAGAAATGGGAAAGTTGATTGTCCAATTCATATGCAACTACATGGTGATGAAGCAGCTACATTATCTGGGATATATACCCTCAGGTTTGTCATCGTGCCCCAGGAAAATTTAGGACATGGACACATCTGAGTGGGTTAAGGAGCAGGTAGTTTAATAACAGAAGAAAGGAGAAAAAGAGCAGCTTCTTGTGAGAGAGAGAGAGAGAGACATCCAAAGAGGGGGAAGGAGGCGGACCACAGCAGATTTTATAGGCAGGCTGGAAAAGGCAGTGTCTGATTTATATAGGGCCCAAAGATTGGCTCAATCAGGTGTGGCATTTACATAGTGGGCAGGGAAGGCTGGCCAACCCACTCTAATGTTATTATGCAAATGGACTTTCCACTTGACCAGCGCCATCTTGTCTGCTCCTTACTGTACTTGTGGCTGGCAAAGGGAAGGGAAGATAGAGCCGCCATTTTGAACATGCCTAGTCACAGGTAGTTCTTTCCTATCAGCATTCACCGGGCAGGCTTCCAGCTTGCTTGTCTATGTCTGCAGCTCGATTTTACGCGATGCTCTTTGCCAGACAATGATTTAGGGTTGCTTTTCATTGAAAAGAAAAACCTTACTGAGAACTCCCAAATGCTTACTCTCTGCCTAAGTAATTTCTTCTTAATTTCTGTATCAGTGAGTTCTCAGTTTCTGACTTCAAAACTTACTACAAAGTATAATAATCAAAGGTGTGGTACTAGCATAAAGATAGACATCAAGACCAATGGAATAAAACTGAAATCAAGAAATAAACCTAAACATCTATGGCCAATTTACTTTCATCAAGGGTGCCTAGACCATTCAGTCTGAGGAAAGAATCTCTTCAACAAATGGTGATGAGTCAATTGGATGACAAAATACAAAAGAATGTAGCTGGGACCTACCCTACCTCACTCCAAATGAAAAATATAACTGAAAAATGGACGGAAAAACTTAAATATAAGAGCTAAAACTATAAAACTCTTAGAATAAAATGTAGGGGTAAATCTTCATGACTTCATATTTGGCAATAGATTCATAAATTTGATACCAGAGGAGCAAAAGAAAAAATAGATAAACCAAACTTCATCAAAATTAAACTTTGTGCATCAAAAATATAATTAGGAATGTGAAATGACAACCAACAGAATGGGAGGAAATATTTTCATATTATGTATATGTAAGAGTTTAATGTTTTGAAAACATAAACAATTCTAATAGCTTAAAAAGAAAAATAAAGGCAACTTAATTTAAATAGGAAATGGACTTGAATAACATTTCTCCAAAGAAGATATACAAATGGGTAACAGTATATTAAAAGAAGTTCAAAATCACTGGTCATTAAATACAAGTTAAAACCACAATGAGAGCTGGGCATGGTGGCTCACACCTGTAATCCCAGCACTTAGGGATGCCAAGGTGGGCAGATCACCTGAGGTCAAGAGTTCGAGACGAGCCTGGCCAACATGGTGAAACCCTATCTCTACCAAAAATATAAAAATTAGTCAGGTATGGTGGCACATTCCTGTAATCCCAGCTACTCTGAAGGCTGGGGCAGGAGAATTGCTTGAATGAGATCATGCTACTACACTCCAGCCTGGGCAACAGAGTGAGACTCTGTCTCAAAATAAATAAATAAATAAATCCATAATGAGATACCACTTTACATTCACTAGGATGGTTTTAATAAACACAGAAAATTACAAGTATTAGCAACTATGTGGAGAAACAGAAATCCTTCTACATTGCTGGAAGGAA
This sequence comes from Pan troglodytes, assembly GCF_028858775.2. Taxonomy (NCBI): domain Eukaryota; kingdom Metazoa; phylum Chordata; class Mammalia; order Primates; family Hominidae; genus Pan; species Pan troglodytes. The sequence continues at coordinate 106,892,168 of NC_072406.2, read as the reverse complement.
TATAAAATGCCACATTCACTGTAGAAAAGTTTGGCTCTTATAGAAGAAGATAAACATAAAATTACCATTTGACCCAGCAAATCAACTCCTGAGAATACACCCAAGAATGATGAAAACATGCCCATAAAGAAACATACACAAATGGTTAAAGAAAGGTTATCTATAAGAGCCAAAAGTTGGAAACAATGCAAATGTCCATAAACAGATGAATAACAATTTGTGATAAATGTGCATAGAAAATAAAATATACTTTATCCACAAAAAAGAATGAAGTACAGATATATGCTACAACTTAGATGAGCCTCCAAAACATTGTAAGTGTAAGGACCCAGAAATAAAAGGTTGCATATGCTATGAGTTCTTTATATATCCATAACACGCAAACCCATAGAGACAGAAAAAAGATTAGAGGTTATTACATGACGGAGTGGGGGAATGGAGTGATTATTTAGCGAATATAATACGTTTTTGTGGCGTGATAAAAACATTTTGAAACCAGAGAAAGCTGACGGTTGCACAACATTGTGAATACATTAAATACCACTTAGGTGTATGCTTTAAACTGGTTAATTGTATGTTGTGTGAATTTTACTTCAATTTTTAAAATGGCATAACTCCCTGTTCTACAGATTTAATGCAATCCTGTCAAAATTCCCATTGGCTCCTTTGAAGAAATTGACAAGTTGATCCTAAATTTCATATGAAGATTCAAGGGACCCAGAATAGTGAAAACAGTATTGAAAAAGAACAACAAAAGACTCACACTCCTTGATTTAATAAGTTGATATTAATACAAAGGTACAGTAATTAAGACTTCAAGATGGTGTACTATAGGCATTAGGACAGACATATAGATCAATGGAGTAGAATTGAGAGCCCCCCCAAAAAAAACCCTTCACACATTTATAGTCAATTGGGTTTTGACAAGGTTGTCAAGACAATTCAATAGGAGGAAAAAATAGCCTTTTCAAAAATGATGCAATGACAAAAGAGGTGATGTTTACACGGTATCTGATAGATACCAAATTCCAATTCTTATCTGTACAAATCATTTTAGTTTACACTCAATGAAGCCTTCCCTCTTCCATCCACCTACTCTTTTCCATCACACACCTCTACACCTCCATGTAAAGCATTCCAACCCATCTGAAACCCCTCCTCTGTCTCTCACTGCAAATACTTTAAGGCCTATTTCAATCTGCAGGAATGCAGGAAACCCACCTAGGTTAAACCATTCTTTCCCATTCTCCAATAAACTGTGTGCAATAATGATGCCCATTTTCATCCTATGACATAATATTTTATATTTTCTAACTTGTTGATAATTGCTTCCATTTCACCTAAAACCTGCATTTTGTTTCCCCTTGGGTAGATTTTTGTTATTGTTATTATTATTATACTTTAAGTTCTGGGATACATGTGCAGAACGTGCAGGATTGTTAAATAGGTATACACGTGCCAAGGTGGTCTCCTGCACCTATGAACTTGTCATCTACATTAGGTATTTCTCTTAATGTTATCCCTCCCCTAGCCCTCCACCCCTTGACAGGCCCCAGTGTGTGATGTTCCCCATCCTGTGTCTATGTGTTCTCATTGTTCAACTGCCACTTATGAGTGAGAACATACGGTGTTTGGTTTTCTGTTCCTGTGTTAGTTTACTGAGAATGGGGGCTTCCAGCTTCATCTATGTCCCTGCAGAGGAAATGAATTCATCTTTTTTATGCCTCCATAGTATTCTATGGTGTATATGTGCCACATTTTCTTAATCCAGTCTGTCATTGATGTACATTTGGGTTGATTCCAAGTCTTGGCTATTGTGAATAGTGGCACAATAAACAAATGTGTACATGTGTCTTTATAATAGAATAATTTATAATCCTTTGGTTATATATCCAGTAATTGGATTGCTGGGTCAAATGGTATTTCTAGTTCTAGATCCTTGAGGAATTGCCACACTGCCTTCCACAATGATTGAACTAATTTACGCTCCCACAAACAGAGTAAAAACATTTCTATTTTTCCACATCCTCTTCAGCATCTGTTATATCCTGACTTTTTAATGATCGCCATTCTAACTGGCATGAGATGGTATCTCACTGTTGTTTTTATTTGCATTTCTCCAATGACTTCTTTTGAAAAGTGTCTGTTCATATCCTTCACTCACTTTTTGATGGAGATGTTTTTTATTTTCTTTTAAATTTGTTTAAGTTCCTCCTGCGCTGATCTCACTGGAAGCTGCAGAACAGAGCTTTTTCTATCCTGTCATCTTTATTGTTCAGATAGATTATATTTATCTAAACAATTTCTTCTATGTATTCTAATTATTTAACAATTTAATTTTACATTTTCTATGATGCTTACTGGATATTCATGCATACAATAAAAACTTAAATATGCTTCTCAAGCATTACTCCTTGACCTGTTAAACATCCATAGTAAACACAAAACTAGTCAATGAATCACAAATACGCAAGCAGTCACATAACTAAGCTTTTGTTAACATTTTACCTTCTCCATTTTGATCAGGAAGCAATCAATAAAGTCCCGAGGGTTGTTGATGTCCATCGATTCTTGGTGTTCTTTTACTTTCTCCAAAATATCCCTTTCCATAAAAGCAAGGTTTTTAAGTAATTTGTTATGGGTTCCCGGGAAATAATCAATGATAGTGGGAAAATTATTGCATATCTAAGAGAAAACAATAATTTATTAAATTAAAAGCATTTAATAAAGGCATAGATACAATATACCAAGCTCTGGTTGTAATTTAAAACTATAAATATAAAGAAAATATATTGTATATCTTGATGGGGAAATTTTTATTGTACATGTGTAGTAATTCTCAAACAAGATTTGAGAAAGAAAATTCTGACAAGAGAATCAAAGATGATAATCATTTCCTAGACTCATACCTGCTTTTTATAGTATAAAAGCATCTTTATATTAATTCTCTTACTTTTTACAACAATTCTTCTCTACAATCTTGAAATATAAGATGGTATGAATTACTGCATTAACATTTTGGAGATGACAGCATAGGTTAAAAGAGTTTGCACAACCTGATTGATAGTACAAAGATAGTCCCTGCTATATTGATTTCTATCAAGCAGCCTCTGAAATTGAATTAGTATTTTAGAAGTGGGAGGGGCTCAAAGATACTTCAAATTCCGACTGTGCACCAGAGCAGTTAAATGACTTCTGTAAAATCATACAATTATTATTTAGGCAGAGTATAAAACATGCCAATTCAGCACAGGGTAAAAGTGTGATGTCTGTTTATGGTTCATACACCAAAAAAAACAATAATTTTTTCATTCCTAACCAGCTGTCTCATCAGCTAGAATCCCAACTGAGACATCAAACACCTCTGCCCTATTCAGTGTTTCTTGGCAGCTTCTGTGGTTCCAAATATTCTCTGTCCTTGAAGGAGATAATGTCTTTTAGATTAGGATATTTCTGTCACATAATATGACAAAGTGTGAATTGAAGGACAAGCCTTGTGAGTAATGGAAGACTCCAAAGTGCCTGGATGTCCATGGAGTGATATAAGCACGCTTTGGGGCTGTCACCAAAGTACTTTATAGAAACAGGGCTTTGGAGTTTAGTGGAAAAAACACTGATCAGGGAGCTAATGGGCTTAGAAGCCTGATCTATATTTGGATATTCATTTCCTGTGCATAAAATAAAGAACTTTGCCATCTTTTCCAGATATTCACCCCATGGCTCTCTAGGCAAGACTGTAGTATTCAAAAATGTACTTCAGGGCTTGGCCAATATAGAATTTTGGATTTCCCAGAAAAAAAGACTGTAAGTGGTTTCTCAGGAAGCAAAAATCTTGGCCTTACCTGGATCCAGGGGGTGCTTACAATCCTGATGTTTTCATTCAATTTTTCCATCAAGTTAAGAAATTGCTGATCTTTATAATCAAAACGTTTCTGGAAAATAATGGAGCAGATCACATTGCAGGGAGCACAGCCCAGGATGAAAGTGGGATCACAGGGTGAAGCTAAATGATTGGAAACAATTTTAAAATATGAGTAAACATTAGATATAAAACATTTCATATTTGTTAACAGATAATAATAGTTTAGAAATTTTAAGTAATATCTTACCTATGAATTCCCTTAAAAGCAAAAAAGAGTTTGGCATGCATAAAATCAACACATCACTTTTACATTAATCTCGAATTAACAATTACAGCCTAGCTGGTTAAATAATGGTTGCTCAAATGCTAAATTTATATTCCCGGCCTATTTGTCTTTTACTTTGGAAAGAAAAAAAAGAGACTTTTTTAGAAACTGAATAATTCAAGTTTCAGAGGGAATCACATCAGTCTGCAAAGTCTGTAGACAACAAAGCACTGAGATAGAAAGGGTGAGAATAGTTGGGGATTTCAAAGCTTTTTATATTACAGCAAATAGCTCAAAGAATCATGTATTGAACCAGTAGAGAGGAACTAGAGAGACTAGGGGTGAATTCATGTATTTGAGAAAATAAATGTAAGAAGCAGAATGTGTTTTATGAGAACAAATACAAACATAAATGAATAGAATATCTAACATAGATTAATTTGTCAAAAAAATTAAACAAAAACTTGTTATTTGAAATGTAAATAACAGATAAGGCAAACAAGGAAAAGTAAATTAGATAGGGCACAGTGGCTCATGCCTGTAATCCCAGCACTTTGGGAGGCCAAGGCAGGTGGATCACCTGAGGTCAGGAGTTCAAGACCAGCCTGGCCAACATGGTGAACCCCATCTCTGCTAAGGATGCAAAAATTAGTCGAGTGTGGTGGTGGGTGCCTGTAATCCCAGCTACTTGGGAGGCTGAGGCAGGAGAATCACTTGAATCCAGGAGGCAGAGGTTGCAGTGAGCTGATATCACACCAGTGCACTTCAGCCTGGCAAAAGAGTGAGACTCTCAAAAAAAAAAAAAAAAAAAAAGAAAGAAAAGAAAAGAAAAAAGAAAAAAAGTAAATTAATAAATGGAGTTTTCTGTTTCTTCTTTAGTTTTTTAAAAATGAATTTTCTTCTCTAGGAATTAAATGCCCATCATCTCTAATCATCCTTCAAATTTAACTTATTTGAAATTTGACATTGATTAGACCAAGTCTATCATTTAATAGCTAAATAAATTAAATTATACAAAAGGTTTTCTTGTTTGGTGGAGGATCTCTGAAATAAAGTTGTTGTAATCAAGTGATTGTTAAACTTTATATTTTTTTAATTTTTAATTTTACTTTAAGTTCTGGGACACATATGCAGAATTGTTACACAGGTATACATGTGCCATGGTGGTTTGCTGCATCTATGAACCTGTCGTCTAGGTTTTAAGCTCCACATGCATTAGGTATTTGTCCTAATGCTCTCCCTCCCCTTGCCCCCCAACCCCTCAACAGGCCCTGGTGTGTGATGTTACCCTTCCTGTGTCCATGTGTTCTCATTGTTCAACTCCCACTTATAAGTGAGAACATGCAGTGTTTGGTTTTCTGTTCCTCTGTTAGTTTGCTGAGGATGGTGGTTTCCAGCTTCATCCATGTCCCTGCAAAGGACATGAACTCATTCTTTTTAATGGCTGCATAGTAGTCCACAGTGTATATGTGCCACATTTTCTTTATCCAGTGTGTCATTGATGGGCATTTGGGTTGGTTCCAAGTCTTTGCTATTGTAAATAGTGCTGCAATAAACATACGTTTGTATGTATCTTTATAGTAGAATGGTTTATAGCCCTTTGAGTATATACCCAGTAATGGGATTGCTAGATCAAATGGAATTTCTGGTTCTAGCATTGAGGAATCGCCACACTGTCTTCCACAGTGGTTGAAATAATTTACACTTCCACCAACAGTGTAAAAGCTTTCCTATTTCTCCACATTCTCACCAGCGTCTCTTGTTTCCTAACTTATTAATGATCACCATTCTAACTGGCATGAGGTATTACCTCATTATGGTTTTGATTTGCATTCTCTAATGACCAGTGATGAGCTTTTTTTCATATGTTTGTTGGCCACATAAATGTCTTCTTTTGAGAAGTGTCTGTTGATATCCTTCACCTACTTTTTGATGGGGTTGTTTGTAGGAGATCCATCAGAGTGGTGGGAGAAAGTATAGGGAAAGGAGCAGGCCTTCTGAAAGGTCGGAAGGCTCTGCATAGCTTCAGGTGAGAATAGCTGAACGCAGCTGTTCTCTGACCCTGAGGGAGAGGACGAGGAATATGCACAAGGGAGGGAAGGGGAAGTCATCTTGAACAGGCTTGTTTACTTATGTTGACCAGGAACTGACCTTTGATCATCCATTCTTGATGTTCCCTGAAAGGGGAACAATAAATATTAATTACCTACAGATTGCATGGACTCCAGGTTTTCAGCATTGTGCCTGCAACTCAATAAAAACATGCAGCTCCAGCTTCTCGAGGCTACACTCTGGCCACTTGAGCCAGACAGTCCCCTAGCTGCTCTTACACCTCATACCTGTATATGAGTACTCATTTCATCCATTGGTCAGGGTCTGCAGGACAGACCCAGCAGTTTTTTGTTGTTGTTGTTGTTGTTTTCTTTTTTTCTTGTAAATTTGTTTAAGTTCCTTGTGGATTCTGGATATTAGACCTTAGTCAAATGGATAGATTGCAAAAATTTTCTTCCATTCTGTAGGTTGCCTGTTCACTCTTATGATAGTTTCCTTTGCTATGTAGAAGCTCTTTAGTTTACCATTTGTCAATTTTGGCTTTTGTTGCCATTGCTTTTGGTGTTTTAGTCATGAAGTCTTTGCCCATGCTTATGTCCTGCATGGTATTACCTGGGTTTTTCTCTAGGGTTTTTATGGTTTTAGGTTTTATGTTTAAGTCTTCAATCCATCTTGAGTTAATTTTTTTATAAGACGAAAGGAAGGGATCCAGTTTCTGTTTTCTGCATATGTCTAGACAGTTTGTCCAACACCATTTATTAAATAGGGAATCTTTTTCCCATTGCTTGTTTTTGTCAGGTTTGTTGAAGATCAGATGGTTGTAGATGTGTGGCATTATTTCTGAGGTCTCTGTTCTGTTCCATTGTTCTATATATCTGTTTTGGTATCAGTACCATGCTGTTTTGGCTACTGTAGCCTTGTAGTATAGTTTGAAGTCAGGTAGCATGATGCCTCCAGCTTTGTTCTTTTTGCTTAGGATTGTCTTGGCTTTACAAGCTCTTTTTTGGTTCCATATGAAATTTAAAGTAGTTTTTTTCTAGTTCTGTGAAGAAACTCAATGGCAGCTTGATGGGAATAGCATTGAACCTATAAATTACTTTTGGCAATATGGCCATTTTCACAATATTGATTCTTACTATTCATGAGCATGGAAAGTTTTTCCATTTGTTTTTGTAATCTCTTAATTCCCTGAGCAGTGGTTTGTAGTTCTCCTTGAAGAGGTCTTTCACATCCCTTTTAAGTTGTATTTCTAGCCATTTTATTCTCTTTGTAGCAATTGTGAATGGGAGTTCACTCATTATTTGACTGTCTGCTTGTCTATTATTGGTGTATAGGAATGCTTGTGATTTTTGCACATTGAATTTGTATCCTGAGACGTTGCTGAATTTGCTTATTAGCATGAACAGTTTTGGGGATGAGACAATGGGGTTTTCTAAATATACAATCATGTCATCTGTAAAGAGAGACAATTTGACTTCCTCTCATCCTATTTCAATACCATTTATTTCTTTCTCTTGCCTGATTGCCCTGGTGAGAACTTCCAAAGCTATGTTGAATAGGAGTGTTGAGAGAGGGCATCTTTGTCTTGCTCTGGTTTTCAAAGGGAATACTTCCAGATTTTGCCCATTAAATATGATATTGGCTATGGGTTTTTCATAAATAGCTCTTATTATTTTGAAATATTAAACTTTATATTTAAAGAGCTTCCAAATTCACACCTATAGGCCCTAAATAGTGACTTTAGTCAAAAGTACTCTGAATGAATAGCAAGGCATTGAACAGCTGGAAGTCTGTTGACTGTGTGTGTATCATTCACAGATAAATCTGATTTTCAGTCTTTCACTTCATTTGGAAAACAGAATTTAAAAATGAGGTAATTTGGTATCCAAGCTGATAAACTGATTCATTGTAAAACTTCATAGGTGAGTAGAGTTGGCAGTGGAAAATAATAATTACCATAAATTTCTAAGCCAAAATTTCATAAATACGATTGGAAACAGATAAGCAAAATGAAACAGAGCCAAATTATACTTAAGGAATAAAAATTACAGTTATTACTAATAATTAAAATCTAGTTAAATAAATTATTTTATAAATAGACATTTGTGTATTTCACAGAATTATGTTATAGCATATGTTTACTCAAAATCAATAGAGTAACAGGAAATAATTAACACTATTTTTTAAATAATGCTGTATTTACAGAGAAATAAAAGCTGATGAGAACTACACTAAGATATGCCTAAGCAATAAAAACTGTAGAATGTCATTACTGGCCAGAATGGCAAGCATGGGCCTAAAAGAAACCCTAGACAAGTCAGTGAGGCTGACCATACAAACATAGTCCAATTAAATAAAAGCACATGCCATTTGGTTCATGCTCCCTAGGGGTGTGATAGGGCCATTTCCACCATGTCCACTTGTCAAGTATTCTCTGGTCACATGTTCTGGAATAGGCAATGGGGAAAACACTGCTCTTTAACTCTTTCAAAAAATGAACTCAAAATCTATATTCATCATTTCTTATTTGAAAACAAAGAAGCAAAGTTCAGGAGAACATAGGATTAAATGAACTTTTATACCCACACTGTATGCGCAATCATGCCTGTACACACACAGCACAAACATGTGCAAATTCCCTTGGCTCTCAGCTTCAAACCCTGCTTCACATGAGCTAACAACCAGGACTCCAAATAAAAGATCTGGCCACCCCTGAAATGTTTCCAAGAATGTCAGTAGAGAGGAGAGCAGTCCAGAAAGGTCAGTGATAGAGAGTATGTTCACCCACCCTTGGTTTTTCTCAACTCCTCCACAAGGCAGCGGGCTTCCTCTTGAACACGGTCCTCAATGCTCCTCTTCCCCATCCCAAAATTCCGCAGAGTCATGAGGGAGAAACGCCGGATCTCCTTCCATCTCTTTCCATTGCTGAAAACGATTCCTAACAGGAAGAGAAACGAAACTAGGAGGGAGATCCCAGGCAAGAAAGAGGAAGCTGACACTGGGCAGCCATGTGGATGGGCCAAGCTCTGCCCAAGAAGCTCTGCTAGTCTGTTTTCCATCCTCCCCATCCCCAAGACAGATGCTGAAACAGGCACATGCACACCTACCAAATCCTCTGTTAGCTCTTTCAGCCAGTGGGAAATGGCCTCTTCCAGAAAACTCCTCTCCAAGATCAATCAGGGCTTCCTTCACCACTTCATATCCATGCAGCACCACCATGCGTTCCAGGCCAAAATACAGAGTGAACACAGGGCCATAGACTTTTGAGAGCTAGAAAAGGAGATACAGTTAACAGCAAATGAAGTCACTGTTTTGTCCATTTACTAAGCCTGACTTAGATTCATATTTTCATTGTATTTGTATGCTTTTATTCAGTCACACAGGCTCAAATATTTCTGAATTGTATATATAAACATGATGATGATTATTATACTTGCCACTCAGATGGCCTATGATGTGCAAGGAAATGGTCAGACAATTGCTACACAGATTACAATTAATCCTCACACCAACATATTCAGCAGGTCTATTTGCTCTATTTTAGACAAACAAACTGAGCTAAGAGAATGACAAATTCATTTTCAGTGTCCCACAGCTAATATACAGAAGACCCAAATTTGAAACTTCGCTTATTCAAACACTCATGCTTGAGAAATTTATCAGCACTCTTGTGTCTACCTTAAGACAAATACCCAGCTTCAAGAACTAACAATTTCCTGGTCCAACAGTCTTTTATGATTAGCATGCATCATAGCATTTATAGTAAAAGCACCTCTCTATGGAATCCACTTAGAACTCCCCAAAGCCCATGTAGAGGTCCCAATTGCTGGGTCAATAGTCTCCACAGCAGTACTCCTAAAATTAGGTGGCTATGGGATTATAAGAATGACCTTAATCCTTAACCCCTTAACAGAGTTTATAGCTTATTCCTCCCTCATACTATCCCTATGAGGAATAATCATAACAAGCTCAATTTTTCTGTGCCAAACTGATCTAAAATCACTCATTACTTATTCCTCCATAAGCCACATGTCACTTATTATCATGGCTATTCTCATTAAAACCCCCTGAAGTTTTACAGGTGCAACTGCCCTAATAATTACCCATGGACTAACCTCATCCCTATTATTCTGCCTTGCAAATTCAAACTACAAACAAGTACACAACCAAACTGAGAGGTGAAGCCATCTGGGCTTCTGGGTCGGGTGGGGACTTGGAGAACTTTTCTCTCTAGCTAAAGGTTTGTAAACACACCAATTAGTGCTCTGTATCTAGCTAAAGGTTTGTAAGTGCACCAATCAGCACTCTGTAAAAATGCACCAATCAATGCTCTGTGTCTAGCTAAAAGTTTGTAAACACACCAATCAGCACTCTGTAAAATGGAACAATCAGCACTCTGTAAAATGGACCAATCAGCAGGACATGGGTGGGGCAAATAAGGGAATAAAAGCTGGCCACCCAAGCCAGCAGTGGCAACCTGCTCAGGTCCCCTTCCATGTTGTGGAAGTTTTGTTCTTTCACTCTTCACAATAAATCTTGCTGCTGCTCACTCTTTGGGTCTTCACTACCTTTATGAGCTGTAACACTCACTGCAAAGGTCTGTAGCTTTTCTCCCAAAGCCAGCAAGACCACAAACCCACCAGGAGGAATGAACAACTCCAGATATGCCACCTTTAAGAGCTGTAACACTCACTGCAAAGGTCTGCAGCTTCACTCCTGAAGCCAGCAAGACCACAAACCCACCAGGAGGAATGAACAACTCGATGCGCCACCTTTAAGAGCAGTAACACTCACTGAGAAGGTCTGTGGCTTCTCTCCTGAAGTCAGCAAGACAATGAACCCACCAGGAGGAATGAACAACTCTGGATGTGCCATCTTTAAGAGCTGTAACATTCACTGTGAAGGTCTGCAGCTTCACCCCTGAAGTCAGAAAGACCATGAACCCACCAGAAGGAAGAAACTCTGGCCACATCTGAACATCTGAAGGAACAAACTCCAGATACACCATCTTTAAGAACTGTAACACTCACCATGAGGGTCCGCAGCTTCATTATTGAAGTCAGTGAGACCAAGAACTCACCGGAAGGAACCAATTCTGGACACATTTTGGTGACAATGAAGGGACTTTTGCCTATTGCCAAGCAGTAAGTACCATTGGATCCCTTTCACTTGCTGTTCTGTCCTATTTTTCCTTAGAATTCAGGGGCTAAATACTGGGCACCTGTCAGCCAGTTAAAAGTGACCAATGTGGCCACCAGACTAAAGACAGGGGTGTCAGGCTTTCTGGGAAAGGGCTCTCTAACAATCCCCGACTCTTTGGAGTTGGGAGCGTTGGTTTGCCTGGAACCAGCTTCCACTTTTCCTGTATTTCTGGGCTGCGCCAAGGGTTGACAGAGAGGAAAACCATTCAGCTCCGGGGTCCCGACAACAAGTTGGTTGACCCTGTGGCCATGAGCAGAACTCTCAAAGTCATGTCACCCAAGCGAGACTTGCCTATCTATCCTAGCTATCCTGACCCTTGCCTCCTGGGTCCTAATGCCTGCCAGACAAACTTCCTCTTGCCTCTCTTCTCCGAGGCTAGTCCCGCTTCTAAAAACCACTGCCTGTCTCTGGTGCTTTTCTAGTTTCTCCTATATGAATGATTTCTAGTATAAACTCCAGGACTCTGTTACCTTCTTTAGGCACCCGGGCTCACCAATCAGAAAGACATTATTTTTGCCCAAAGCCCCGTTTTAGGGGGTACTATCTGGAATTTTAGAATCCCTCCTCAGACAAGCAGGCCTAACAAAAACGATTCCTGAAGCTAGAATATGGGGATCCTCAGAAATTCTATCCTTCCTGTTCTTATAAATGAGGACAAAAGGCATCACACTTCCAACTCTGGAGATCCCTTCCCTCCCTCAGGGTATGGCCCTCCATTTCATTTTTGGGGCATAACATCTTCATAGGACACAGGTAAAGTCCCAATACTAACAGGAGAACACTTAGGACTCTAACAGGTTTTTGAGAATGCATTGGTAAGGGCAACTAAATCTGATTTTTCTCAGTCCTCTTTGTGGTCTAGGAGGACAGGCAGGCGTACACGTTTTCAAGAATACGTTGGTAAGGGCCACTAAATCCGACCTTCCTCAGTCCTCCTTCTGGTCTAGGAGGAAAACTAGTGTTTCTGCTGCTGTGTCGGTGAGTGCAACTATTCTGATCAGCAAGGTCCAGGGACTGTTTTGGGTTCTTGGGCAAGAGGTGTTTCTGCTGCTGCATCAGTGAGTGCAACTATTCTGATCAGCAGGGTCCAGGGACTGTTGCAGGTTCCTGGGCAGGGTAGAAACAAACAAACCAAAACCATGGAGAGTTTTGTCTTTCCGATGAGAGACAATCAGGCATCAACAGGCTCACCCTTGAAATGCATCCTAAGCCATTGGGACCAATTTGACTCACAAACCCTGAAAAAGAGGTGGCTCATTTTTTTCTGCACTATGGCCTGGCCCCACTATTCTCTCTCTGATGGGGAAAAATGGCCACCTGAGGGAAGTATAAATTACAATGCTATACTGCAACTTGACCATTTCTGTAAGAGGAAAGCCAAATGGAGTGAAATACCTTATGTCCAAGCTTTCTTTTCATTGAAGAAGAATACACAACTATGCAAAGCTTTCAATTTACATCCCACAGGAGGACTTTTCAGCTTACCCCCGTATCCTGGCCTACCTATAGTTCCACTTCCTATTAATGATAAGCCTCCTCTAATCTCCCCTTCCCAGAAGGAAATAAGCAAAGAAATCTCCAAAGGACCACAAAAAACCCCGGGCTATCAGTTAAGCCCCCTTCAACCTGTAGGGGGAGGTGAATTTGGCCCAACCTGGGTACATGGCTGCTTCTCCCTCTCTGATTTACAGCAGATCAAGGCAGACCTGGGGAAGTTTCCAGATGATCCTGATAGGTACATAGATGTCCTACAGGGTCTAGGGCAAACCTTCGATCTCACTTGGAGAGATGTCATGCTATTGTTAGATCAAACCCTGGCCTTTCATGAAAAGAATGTGGCTTTAGCTGCAGCCTGAGGGTTTGGAGAGACCTAGTATCTTAGTCAAGTAAATGATAGAATGACAGCTGAAGAAAGGGACAAATTCCCTACTGGTCAGCAAGCCATCCCCAGTATGGATCCCCACTGGGACCTCGACTCAGATCATGGGGACTGTAGTCATAAACATCTGTTGACCAGTGTTCTAGAAGGAGTAAGGAGAATTAGGAAAAAGCCCATGAATTATTCAATGATGTCCACCATAACTCAGGGAAAGGAAGAAAATCCTTCTGCTTTCCTCGAGTGGCTACAGGAGGCCTTAAGAAAATATACTCCCCTGTCACCCAACTGACTAGAAGGTCAATTGATCCTAAAAGATAAGTTTTTACCCAATCAGCTGCAGATATCAGGAGAAAGCTCCAAAAGTGAGCCCTGGGCCCTGAACAAAATCTGGAGGCATTATTAAACGTGGCAACCTCAGTGTTCTATAATAGGTACCAAGAGGAACAGGCCCAAAAGGAAAACTGAGATCAGAGAAAGGTCGCAGCCTTAGTCATGGCCCTCAGACAAACAAAGCTTGGTGGTTCAGAGAGGACAGAAAATAGCAGGCCAATCACCCAGTAGGGCTTGTTATCAGTGTGGTTTACAAGGACATTTTTAAAAAAGATTGTCCAATGAGAAACAAGCCACCCCCTCACCCATGTCTGCTATGCCAAGGCAATCACTGGAAGGCACACTTCCCCACAGTGCAATGGTTCTCTGGGCCAGAATCCCCCAACCAGATGATCCAACAACAGGACTCAGGGTGCCCAGGGTAAGTGCCAGCTCATGTCATCACCCTCACTGAGCCCCGGGTATGTTTAACCATTGAGGGCCAGGAAATTGACTTCCTCCTGGACACTGGTGTGGCCTTCTCAATGTTAATCTCCTGTCCTGGATGACGGTCCTCAAGGTCCGTTACCATCTGAGAAATCCTGGGACAGCCTGTAACCAGGTATTTCTCCCACCTCCTCATTGTAATTGGGAGACTTTGCTCTTTTCACATGCCTTTCTTGTTATGTCTGAAAGTCCCACACCCTTATTAGGGAGGGATATATTAGTGAAAGCTGGAGCTATTATCTACATGAATATGAGAAACAAGTTACCCATTTGTTGTCCCCTACTTGAGGAGGGAATTAACCCTGAAGTCTGGGCACTGGAAGGACAATTTGGAAGGGCAAAAAATGCCCACCCAGTCCAAATCAGGCTAAAAGACCCCACCACTTTTCCTTATCAAAGGCAATATCCCTTAAGGCCTGAAGCTCATGAAGGATTACAGGATATTGTTAAACGTTTAAAAACTCAAGCCTCAGTAAGGAAATGCAGCAGTCCCTGCGACACCCCAATTCTAGGAGTACAAAAACCAAACAGTCTGTGGAGACTAGTGCAAGATCTTATACTCATCAATGAGGCAGTAATTCCTCTATATCCAGTTGTACCCAACCCCTAAACCCTGCTCTGTCAAATACCAGAGGAAGCAGAATAGTTCACTGTTCTGGACCTCAAGGATGCCTTCTTCTGTATTCCCCTGCACTCTGACTCCCAGTTTCTCTTTGCCTTTGAGGATCCCTCAGACCACACGTCCCAACTTATGTGGACGGTCTTGCCCCAAGGGTTTAGGGATAGCCCTCATCTGTTTGGTCAGGTACTGGCCCAAGATCTAGGCCACTTCTCAAGTCCAGGCACTCTGTTCCTTCAGTACGTGGATGATTTACTTTTAGCTATCAGTTCAGAAGCCTCATGCCAGCAGGCTACTCTAGATCTCTTGAACTTTGTAGCTAATCAAGGGTACAAGGCGTCTAGGTCAAAGGCCCAGCTTTGCCTACAGCAGGTCGAACATCTAGGCCTAATCTTAGCCAGAGGGACCAGGGCCCTCAGCAAGGAATGAATACAGCCTATACTGGCTTATCCTTACCCTAAGACATTAAAACAGTTGTGGGCATTCCTTGGAATCACCGACTTTTGCCAACTATGGATCCCCGGATACAGTAAGATAGCCAGGCCCCTCTGTACTCTAATCAAGGAAACCCAGAGGGCAAATACTCATCTAGTAGAATGGGAACCAGGGGCAGAAACAGCCTTCAAAACCTTAAAGCAGGCCCTAGTACAAGCTCCAGCTTTAAGCCTTCCCACAGGACAAAACTCTTTATACGTCTCAGAGAGAGCAGGGATACCTCTTGGAGTCCTTACTCAGACTCGTGAAACAACCCCACAACCAGTGGTATACCTAAGTAAGGAAATTGATGTTGTAGCAAAAGGCTGGCCTCACTGTTTATGGGTAGTTGTGGTGGTGGTTGTCTTAGTGTCAGAGGTTATCAAAATAATACAAGGAAAGGATCTCACTGTCTGGACTACTCATGATATAAATGGCATACTAGGTGCCAAAGGAAGTTTATGGTTATCAGACAACTACCTACTTAGATATCAGATGCTACTCCTTGAGGGACTGGTGCTTCAAATACATACAGGCGTAGCCCCCAACCCTGCCACTTTTCTCCCAGAGGATGGGGAACCAAGGTATCATGACTGCCAACAAATTATAGTCCAGATTTATGCCACCTGAGATGATCTCTTAGAAGTCCCCTTAGCTAATCCTGACCTTAACCTATATACCGAAGGAAGTTCATTTGTGGAGAATGGGATACGAAGGGCAGGTTACGGCAAAGTTAGTGATGTAACTGTACTTGAAAGTAAGCCTCTTCCCACAGGGACCAGTGCCCAGTTAGCAGAACTGGTGGCACTTACCTGAGCCTTAGAACTGGGAAAGGGAAAAAGAATAAATGTGTATACAAATAGCAAGTAGCTTATCTAATCCTACATACCCATGCTGCAATATGGAAAGAAAGGAAGTTCCTAACCTCTGGAGAAACCCCCATTAAATACCACAAGGAAATTATGGAGTTATTGCACTCAGTGCAAAAACCCAAGGTGGTGGCAGTCTTACACTTCCAAAGCCATCAGAAAGGTGAAGGAGAAAAGGCAGAAGGAAACCATCAGGCAGGTGCTGAGGCCAAAATTGCTGCCAGGTGGAACCTCCCATTAGAAATACCTATGGAAGGACACTTGGTATGGAACAAACCCCTCCAAGAGATTAAGCCCCAGTATTCCCTGACTGAAACAGAATGGGAACTTTCACAGGGGCATAGTTTTCTCTCCCCTCAGCGTGGTTAATGACAGAAGAAGGACAGGTACTTATACCTGAAGCCAGCCAGTGGAAAATACTTAAAACCCTCCTCCAAACTTTTCATATGGGTATTGAAAACACTCATCAAATGGCCAAATCCCTATTTACAGGGCCAAATCTCCTCTGGACAATCCGACAGGTAGTCAAAGCCTGTGAGGTGTGCCAAAAGAATAATCCCTTGGTCCATCATAGGGCCCCTTTGGGGGAACAAAGAATAGGTCACTATCCTGGAGAGGAGTGGCAGTTAGATTTCACCCATATGCCTAAGTCAAAGGGATTTCAATACTTGTTGGTCTGTGTTGATACCTTTACAAATTGGATAGACGCTTTCCCCTGCAAGACAGAGAAGGCTGAGAAAGTGATTAAAGTCCTAATTCATGAAATAATTCCTAGATTTGGGCTTCCCCAAAGCTTACAGAGTGACAATGGTCTGGCTTTAAAGCCATAATAACTTAGGGAATTTCCAGGGCGCTAGGGATACAATATCACCTTCACAGCACCTGAAGGCCACAATCCTCAGGGAAGGTCAAGAAGGCAAATAAAACAGTCAAGAGGCACTTAAGGAAACTAACACAAGAATCTCATTTCCCATGGCCTACTCTTTACTCTTTTGTCCATGACCTTGTTGAGAATCCGAAATTCTCACAAAATGGGGCTCAGTCCAAATGAAATGCGGTATGGATGGCCTTTTTTCACAAATGACCTCCTACTTGATCAGGAAATGGCCAACTTGGTCAAAGATATAACTTCTTTGGCAAAATATCAATGAAACCTTAAAAACCTACCTGAAGGATATCACAGAGAAAAGGGAACAGAGTTGTTTCAACCAGGAGATCTAGTGTTGATCAAATCTCTCCCCTCTACCTCCCTATCTATGGCCTCTTTGTGGGAAGGACCATACTCGGTAATCCTCTCTAACCCCACTGCAGTTAAGGTTCAGGAGTGGAATCTTGGATTCGCCACACCTGAGTTAAATTTTGGACATCCCCTGAGGAACCTGCAGGACCATCAGCTCAGGAGTCCCAAGATCAGCCAGACCAGCCTCAATACACCTGCAAACTGTTAGAGGACTTGCATCTCTTATTTCAGAAGGAAACATCCCAGACTAAAAAGGCTCCTACCACCGATCCTGAAGAAAAACCCCTTCCTCCTTAAAAAAGATAAGTGAAAACCTACATAATCTTTATCTTTAACACCTCTTCTTGCCCCTTTAATGGAACCCTTTTACTATTTCATCATATTATTAAGCAGCATATTAACCATACTCTTTGCAATAGGACTATATACTGTAGCTCCTGCTGGGATGAAAATCCTAATCACATCAACCTTTTTTCTGTCTTCCTTCCTTCTGACAGCAATTTACTCCTACCTTTTACTCGGCCTGGATAAAATGATCTCATCTTCCAGAGCACCATCTTTACCTTCCTATTTACTCTTTGCCTATCTATCCCTCCTGCTTCCTTGGATACCTCATACAATCACCCCTCCCCTTCCACTAGCTCCTAATTATCTCTACAAGACTCTCAGATTAGCCCACTCTTTGTTAAACCAGTCCAATCCTTCGCTGGCAAATGACAGTTGGCTTTGTATCTCTCTATCAACCTCTGCTTATGTTGCCACCCCCATTCCCACAAAAAACTGGATCTTTACCAAATTAACCTACCACCTTCATTATGACGGAAAAGACCCTTTCCAACTTCTAAATATGCAATCATTAGCTGACTTCTCCATCTCTGATAGGACCAAGAATACCCTAACAGGACGTGCAATCCAACTTTTACATTCTTACATTTCCAACCTCACCTATTACACAAGCAATGAAAAGCCCATACACAGCCTTGTAACTACAAATACCATCTTAACTTTCCAAGCCCCTGTATGAATCCAATGCAACCTGTTATCAGGCCTGCCCCTGAGGCACCTACTACCCCATCAGTGTAATTACACCCTACAACTTCAAGCCCCAACTGATCATAGTAACTTCGGAGTCACTCAAACAGCTCTATTCAGATGGATTGTCCGCTTCTCAGGGCCCCAAAATATCATCACCTCCTCCCTGCTTAACAAACAGTCCAGGTTTTGTAATGGCAAACATACTCCCTGCATGACCATTCACCCCTGGATCCCCTGCAGCAGCTCCCCCACCACTAGTAAATGTTTTCTCATCCCCTTTCAATCACTCTCTTGAATGGTTCCTAGTAGACACAGAACGGTTTTTTCTCCAATGGGAAAATAGAACACAGGGAGCCACTCAGTTTGCTCCCAACACCCCTTTCCAGCCACTCACCGGAGCTACCTTGGCAAGTACTCTAGGAGTATGGGAAAATGAAAACAACAAACACACACCTTTTTAACATACACAACCAGTTGTGTCTACCCAGCCAAGGTATATTCTTCTTATGTGGAATGTCGACCTATATCTGCCTTCCCACTAACTGGACTGGCACCTGCACCTTAGTCTTTCTAAGTCCCAACATTAACATTGCCCCAGGAAATCAGACCCTATCAGTACCCCTCAAAACTCAACTCCATCAGTGCAAAGCCATACAACTAATATCCCTACTTATAGGGTTAGGAATGGCTACTGCTACAGGAACCAGAATAGCCACTTTATCTACTTCATTATCCTACTACCACACACTCTCAAAGAATTTCTCAGACAGTTTACAAGAAATAACAAAATCTATCCTTACTCTACAATCCCAAATAGACTCTTTGGCAACAGTGACTCTCCAAAACCACTGAGGACTAGACCTCCTCACTGCTGAGAAAGGAGGACTCTGCACCTTCTTAGGGGAAGAGTATAATTTTTACACTAACCAATCAGGAATAGTATGAGATGCCACCCAGCGTTTACAGGAAATGGCTTCTGAAATCAGACAATGCTTTTCAAACTCATACCAACCTCTGGAGTTAGGCAACATGGCTTCTCCCCTTTCTAGGTCCCATGGCAGCCATCTTGCTATTACTCACCTTCAGGCCCCGTATTTTTAACCTCCTTGTCAAATTTGTTTCCTCTAGGATCAAAGCCATCAAGCTACAGATGGTCTTACAAATGGAACCCCAAATGAGCTCAACTAACAACTCCTTCCAAGGACACCTGGACTGACCCACTGGCCCTTTCACTGGCCTAAAGAGTTCCCCTCTGGAGGACACTACAACTGCAGGGCCCCTTCTTCGCCCCTCTCCAGCAGGAAGTAGCTACAGCAGTCATCACCGAATTCCCAACAGCAGTTGGGGTGTCCTGTTTAAAGGGGGGATTGAGAGGTGAAGCTGGCTGGGCTTCTGGGTCAGGTAGGGACTTGGAGAACTTTTCTGTCTAGCTAAAGGATTGTAAACACACCAATCAGTGCTCTGTGTCTAGCTAAAGGTTTGCAGATGCACCAATCGACACTCTGTAAAAATGCACCAATCAGCTCTCTGTGTCTAGCTAAAGGTTTGTAAACGCACCAATCAGCACTCTGTAAAAACAGACCAATCAGCACTCTGCAAAATGGACAAATCAGCACTCTGTAAAATGGACCAATCAGCAGGACATGGGTGGGGCCAAATAAGGGAATAAAAGCTGCCCACCTGAGCCAGCACCACTTGGGTCCCCTTCCATGCTGTGGAAGCTTTGTTCTTTTGCTCTTCACAATAAATCTTGCTGCTGCTCACTCTTTGGGTCCACACTACCTTTATGAGCTATAACACTCACCGCAAAGGTCTGCAACTTCACTCCTGAAGCCAGCGAGACCAGAAGCCCACCAGGAGGAATGAACAACTCCAGACATGCCACTTCTAAGAGCTGTAACACTCATTGCGAAGGTCTGCGGCTTCACTCCTGAAGTCAGCAAGACCATGAACCCAGCAGAAGGAAGAAACTCCAGACGCATCTGAACATCTGAAGGAACAAACTCTGGCACAACATCTTTAAGAACTGTAGCACTCACCACGAGGGTCCGTGGCTTCATCCTTGAAGTCAGCGAGACCAAGAACCCACTGGAAGGAACTAGTTCCAGACACAAAAGCATACTAATAACACGGGGCCTTCAAACACTGCTCTCCCTGAAAGTGATGACTCTTAACTAGCCCCACCAATGTTGCCCTGCCCCCTACCGTCAATCTAGTAGGAGTAGTCTTCATAACTACAGCCTCATTCTCTTGATCTAATCATACCATCATGCTTATAAGACTTAATATACTAATCGCAGCCCTTTACTCTCTGTATATGCTAATAATTACACAATGAGGTGTATTCACATATCATATTAACACTGTTAAAACATCTTTTACTCAAGAAAAAACCGTAATGCTTATACATCTTCTAACCCTCTTTCTACTATTACTAAACCCTAAGGTCATTTTGGGGTTTATATATTGTAGCTATAGCTTAATTAAAACATTAGTTTGTGGATCAATAATTGAAGTCTATAACTTCTTATCTACCGCTTATCTGCTTTTGCTGGTCCTAAACCCACAGCTGCT
The DNA here is from genome assembly GCF_028858775.2 of Pan troglodytes. Taxonomy (NCBI): domain Eukaryota; kingdom Metazoa; phylum Chordata; class Mammalia; order Primates; family Hominidae; genus Pan; species Pan troglodytes. The sequence goes on along the minus strand of NC_072406.2, from coordinate 106,871,281 downwards.
TCCTTTACAACAGGCATAAATTATTTCTTCAGAGAAGTTCAATTTTCACGGCTATTCTGAATAAAACACATGGCTAATATAGTAGAGGACTTATTTAATAAAATCTCTAATAACAAACACTTCCCTGTTTACCCTCAGCCAAAAATTCTAGCAAATGGCTATGAAATAAAGAAGGAACACAACATTTCAAACTATTGACAGTTTGTTATTCTGAATTTAACATGCAAAGACCTAAATCTTTCTCTAATAACAAAATATATTATTTCATTCCACTATTTCTGACACTGACAGACTGGAAAAGGCAACAAAAGCCTTTCAAAGTATTTTACTTTACAATGATCTCTTGTAACATTGTACCTCTAGGGATATACTTTATTTAAAAAATACAGGTGAATTTACTTACCTTTTGCAAGCCACTGAAAGAGCATACTTACATTGGTTAAGGATTTGCTGACGTCCTTAATATCTATCTGTAGGATATTTCCAATCACTGGGAGAGGAGTGGGGCCAGGAGGGAGTTTTCCTCTCCCAGAGCTCTGTCTCCAGATTGAAAGGAGAAGCAAACATGAGAGACAGAGCACAAGGACCACAAAAGGATCCATTGAAGCCTTCTCCTCTTAGGACAACCGTGAGCTTGCACTCCAAGCCTTTTATAACACTCCATGCTAATTAAGTGTGTGTGCCTCTTTGATGGATAAAGTGGCCAATCACCTAGGCCCACTATATGCTCCTTCTGAAAGGACTTTGACCCACTGATAGAGATAAAAATAAAATGTCCTTTGGTCTTGTTCTCCTTCGTCCCAGTGCCCACTCTGTACATTCTGGTTTCATTGTACTAGGTTGAAGCCTAGGTATTGGTAATAAAAACAAAAAAAGTTAACCCAAGTGGTTCCAATGCACCGTCATAATTGAGAGCACTGAAGTAAACAATCTGATGCAAAAACAATTACTCAAAATTCTGAATTCTTAGATTAATAACCAGTTGGGAATTTATGATTTAACGGAAATGGCCATATTCTATGCCTTGTATATTTAAAAAGTATGTCAATCCTATATCAAAGATTAGGAGACTTTGTCCTTTATAATGAAATCCTCTATTTAATATAGCCTACTAAAAATACAGCAGCCTAAACATGAAATAGCTAACATAACTCATATATCTTCAATAACCAAACATATATCAAGTAAACTACCTTAGCAGATATAAACACCTTTACCATTTAACCCCCTAAAAAAACACGTGAAGGCAGGAATTGTTATTTTTTATATTTCAAATGGGAAAAGGGAGACCCTGGGAGAACAGGACACCTGTTGGTGCCACACAGCTCATAGCTGGCAGAACTGGGATTTGAGCTGAGGTCTTCTGATGCCCATCGTGGTGCATTATCTCTTACATCAGAGATGCTTTGAGAACAGAAGACACAAATTTGAAAAAAAAAATCGTTTGCTAAAACTTTGTTTTAGCAAAACAAAACAACTTACAAACATTAGTTATTCTGAATATATACCACATTCATCCTGTTCATAAAACAGGCTTCACATTAAATAGAACCACTTATTTATCTAAGGAAAACAGCCCCAGAGATGCTCATGAGAAAAAATAAGAGTTCTCCCTTCTCCATCACTGCAGAGGGGAAACACTCAGTGTAACTGAAGGAAGAGCTGATCTCAGAGAATTTGGTGCTAAGGACTTGAGAAACTAAGGCTTCTTGACCTCCTGGTCTCCTCCAGACATGGCTGCTTTATATTGATTTTGCTTTCTGATTTTCAAAAAAAAAAAAATGTAACAATGCAAAGCAAGCATAGGAAATTATGGGCAGAACAACAGTTGTGAATCTAATAGAGGATGGGAGGTAGGGAAATCACCAAATGGACCCATAGCACAAAACCACCACAATGTATAGACCTTAACGGGAGCTGACATTTGAGTTGAAGGTCTAAATACAACCAGAAAGATACACATTACTAGATCACTAATGACAATACTTACACAAAGCCACTTTCTTTAAAGATATCATCATATTTGTTCTAAATTTCCTAGTGAGGTTATTTCCAGTTCTCTTATTAAGAAAAAGTAAGTTATGTTAAGACACAATTGCACAATGTTTCACTGGTCATTTTTAACAGGGATTCTAACCCCATTTAGAGAGAATTCTCACACCTCATATCCCTTTGGAATCTCTCAATTGCCTTTGCTTACAATAAAATTGACCCATCTCAGGAATGAGGAGGCTGAGCCTTGAAGATTCAGTACTGTAGCCAAGAACATGGTGTCTGCTGCTGCTAGAGCTGAGACTAGAATTCATAAGCCCTGCATCTTGAAGGTTTCATTTCAAGCAAAACATTCAGTTCAATTGAGTCCACAGATATTTACTGATTGTGTACAATGGTTCAGTATTTCGTGGTTCAGTCTAGTAAATGATTTTCAAAATAAATATTAATTTCATTAATAATTACAGCCCAAGTTGACTAGATTGGGGGTCAGAAGAGTTTGGTTGTATAACCTTTAGTACCGGGGTGAGTCCAAGGCCTTGGAGAACCCTTTATACAGGGCAAAGAAAAGCAATAACTTGGTCCCTGACTCACGTAACTTTAAACTCTAACAGAAATATACTACCTTATTTTGGGTAAAATAAGCTCGGTTGCTCTCTTTAGAATAATCATTTCATTCCTTGAGAGCTAGGTGTTCCAGTTCTGCTCCTCCTCTCTTCTGCTAAGTTGAGGCTCCTCCCTAGATCTTTCAGTTTATACAATGAAAGAATTATAGATAATTTGAAGACAAAAGGGATCTCTGAGATCAACTATTCAAAACAGGAATTGATTTTTTTTTTAATGGGCAATTGTTGACTCAGTGAGACAAAGTATCACAATGCCTCAGTATAAGACTTAGAATCACAGTTTTTCAACTCCCAGTTCAGTGACATATCACATCCCATCTCATAGAATTCACATCTCAGTCCAAGTGATCAGGGGAGTATCAACATTAAGCCCTCCACAGTCACTGGGTAATACAAACCTCAGCTTGACTAGAATGGTGGGTTAAAGTAGGCTTTAGAAAAATGTATTTCTTAACAGCAGTTTGGGGTTTCCAGCAACACTAAGTGGAAAGTGGAAAGTATATAATTACCACATGCCTCTTTCCCTGCACCCACACACAGCCTCTCACAATCAAGAACTCTCATAGGTTACAATCAATGAACCAACATTGACACATTAACAACCAAAGCTCATAGTTTCTGTGGGGTTCATTCTTTGTGTTGTACATTCTATGGGATTTGACTAATGCATAATGACATGTATCCACCATTGTAGTATCATATAAAATAGCTTTACTGCCCTTAAAACCCTCTGTGCTCTACCTGTTCACCCTGTCTTCCTCAGGAGCCCTAGCAACAAATAATATTTGCAGTGTCGGCATAGTTTTGCCTTTTCCAAAATGTCATACGGTTGGAATCATACAGTATGTAGCCTTTTAAGATTTAACTTACTAATATGTATAAAATTTCTCCATGTCTTTTCATGGCTTGATAGTTCATTTCTTTTAACACTAAATAACATTCATTGTATAGGTTTACCATGTTGTCTATTCATTTATCTATTGAAGAACATCTTGGTGATTTCTAATTTTTGACAATGATGAATAAAACTGCTATAAACATCCATGTGCAGATTTTTGTGTGGAAATATATTTTCAATTCATTTGGCAAATGCCAAGGAGCACAACTACTAGATAATATAGTAAACATATTTTAGTTTTATTAGATACTGCCCAACTGTCTCCTGAAGTGTCTGTACCATTTTGCATTTCCACCAGCAATGACTAATAGTTCTCCTTGCTGCATATCCTTGCCAGCATTTGGTTCTATCAGTGTTTTGAATTTTAGCCAGTGTATAAGTGTGTAATAGTATGTCATCGGGGTTTTAGCTTGCAGGTCCCTAATGACATTTAATGATTAGTACTTTTCATATATTTATTTGGCATCTGTATGTCTTCTTGGTGAGGTGTCTGTTCAGACCCATTGCCCATTTTTTTAATCAAGGTGTCTGATTTCTAATTGTTGAGTTTTAAAAATTTTGGACAGCCATCATTTATCAGATATATCTTTTGAAAAATATTTATCCCAGTCTGTGTCTTGTCATCTCATTCCCTTGATACTATCTTTTGTGGAGTAGAAGTTTTAAATTTTAATAAAGGCCAGCTTAGTTATTCTTTATTTCACGGATTGTGCCTTCATTGTAGTATTTTAAAAACCATTGCCAGATCAAGGTCATCTTTATTTTCTCCTACCTTATATTACCAGAGTTTCATAGTTTAGCATTTAGTATTTAGATCTATAATATATTTTTAGTTAACTTGCATTAAAGATGTAAGGTCTATTTCCAGATTCATTTTTCTGTATGTGAATCTCCAGTTACTCCATTAGTCTTTGTGGAAAAGACTATTTTTCCCCATTGAATTGCCTTTGCTTTTTTTTCAAAGATCAGTTGGCTGTATTTCTGATGATCTATTTCAGGCTCTTTACTCGCTTGCATTAATCTATTTGACTGTTTCTTCACCAATTTCACACTGTCTTGATTACTGCAGCTTCATAATAAGTCTTGAAGTTGAATCAGACAAGGTTAATCACTTGATTTTGTTCTCCTTAACATTGGCTGTTCTGGGTTTTTTGGCCTCTCCATATAAACTTTACAATCAGACTGTTAATATCTAAAGATAAAAAATAATAAAAATAGAGGCCCCTCATTCCAAGATGGCCAAATAGGAACAGCTCCGGTCTGCAGCTCCCAGGGTGATTGATGCAGAAGATGGCTGATTTTTGCAATTCCAGCTGAGGTATCTGGTTCATCTCATTGGGACCAGTTGGACAGTGGGTGCAGCCCATGTAGGGCAAGCCAAAACAGGGTGGGGCATCGCCTCACCCAGAAAGCACAAGAGGTTGGTGGATTTCCCTTTTCTAGACAAGGGAAGCCATGAGAGACTGTACTGGGAAAATCAGGACACTGCCACCCAAATACTGTGCTTCCCCAATGGTCTTAGCAAATGGCACATTAGGAGATTCTACACTGTGCCTGGCTCAGCAGGTCCCATGCCCACGGAGCCTTGCTCACTGCTAGGACAGCAATCTGAGTTCGAACTGCAAGGTGGCAGTCTGGCTGGGGGAGGGGCATCCACCATTGCTGAGGCTTGAGTACATAAACAAAGCAGCCAGGAAGCTCAAGCTGGGTAGAGCCCACCACAGCTCAACCAGGCCTGCCTGCCTCTGTAGACTCCACCTCTGGGGGCAGGGCATTGCTAAACAAATGGCAGCAGAAACTTCTGCAGACTTAAACGTCCCTGTCTGACAGCTTTGAAGACAGCAGTGGCTCTCCCAGCACAGTGTTTGAGCTCTGAGAACAGACAGACTGTCTCCTCAAGTGGGTCCCAGACCCCCATGTAGCCTAACTGGGTGACACCTCCTAGTAGGGGCTGACTGACACCTCATACAGCCAGGTGCCCCTCCGAGATGAAGCTTCCAGAGGAAGGATCAAGCAGCAATACTTGCTGTTCTGCAATATTTGCTGTTCTGCAGCCTCTGCTGGTGATACCCAGGAAGACAGGGCCTGGAGTGGACCTCCAGCAAACTCCCACAGACCTGCAGCTGAGGGAACTGACTGTTAAAAGGAAAACTAACAAACAGAAAGAACATGCACACCAAAACCCCATCTGTAGGTCACCATGATCAAAGACCAAAGGTAGATAAAACCACAAAGATGGGGAAAAACCAGAGCAGAAAAGTCAAAAACTCTAAAAACCACACGGCCTCTTTTCCTCCAAAGTATCACAGCTCCTTGCCAGCAATGGAACAAAGCTGCATGGAGAATGACTTTGATGAACTGACAGAGGTAGGCTTCAGAAGGTCGGTAATAACAAACTTCTCCAAGCTAAAGGAGGATGTTTGACCCATGGTAAGGAACCTGAAAACCTTGAAAAAAGATTAGACGAATGGCTAACTAGAATAAACAGTGTTGAGAAGACCTTAAATGATCTGATGGAGCTGAAAACTATGGCATGAGAACTATATGATGCATGCATAAGCATCAGTAGCCGATTGAATCAAGTGGAAGAAAGGGTATCAGTAATTGAAAATCAAATGAATGAAATGAAGCAAGAAGAGAAGTTTAGGGAAAAAAGAGTAAAAAGAAATGAACAAAGCCTCCAAGAAATATAGGACTATGTGAAAAGACCAAATCTACATCTGACTGCTGTACCTGAAAGGGACGGGGAGAATGTAACCACCCTGGAAAACACTCTTCAGGATATTATCCAGGAGAACTTCCCAACCTAGCAAGGCAGGTCAACATTCAAATTCAGGAAATACAGAGAACACCACAAAAATACTCCTAAAGAAGAGCAACCCCAAGACACATAAATGTCAGATTCACCAAGGTTGAAATGAAGGAAAAAATGTTAAGGGCAGCCAGAGAGAAAGGTTAGGTTACGCCAAAGGGAAGCCCATCAGACTAACAGCAGATAACTTGGCAGAAACTCTACAAGCCAAAAGACAGTGGGGGCCAATATTCAACATTCTTAAAGGAAAGAATTTTCAACTCAGAATTTCATTACAGACAAGCAAATGTTGAGAGATTTTCTCACCACCAGGCCTGCCTTAAAAAGCTCCTGAAGGAAGCACAAAACATGGAAAGGAACAACTGGTACCAGCCACCAAAAACATGCCAGATTGTAAAGATCATCAATGTGAGGAAGAAGCTGCATCAACTAACAGGCAAAATAACCAGCTAACATCATAATGACATGATCAAATTCACACATAACAATATTAACCTTAAATGTAAATGGGCTACAAGGTAAATTTATAGATTCAATGCCATCCCCATCAAGCTACCAATGACTTTCTTCACAGAATTGGAAAAAACTACTTTAAAGTTCATATGGAACCAAAAAAGAGCCTGCATCACCAAGTCAATCCTAAGCCAAAAGAACAAAGCCAGAGGCATCACGCTACCTGACTTCAAACTATACTTCAAGGCTACAGTAACCAAAACAGCATGGTACTGGTACCAAAACAGAGATGTAGACCAATGGAACCGAACAGAGCCCTCAGAAATAATGCCACATATCTACAACTATCTGATCTTTGACAAGCCTGACAAAAACAAGCAATGGGGAAAGGATTCCCTATTTAATAAATGGTTCTGGGAAAACTGGCTAGCCATATGTAGAAGGCTGAAACTGGATCCCTTCCTTATGCCTTATACAAAAATTAATTCAAGATGGATTAAAGACTTACATGTTAGACCTAAAACCATAAAAACCCTAGAAGAAAACCTAGGCAATACCATTCAGGACATAGGCATGGGCAAGGACTTCACGTCTAAAACACCAAAAGCAATGGCAACAAAAGCCTAAATTGAGAAATGGGATCTAATTAAACTAAAGAGCTTCTGCAAAGCAAAAGAAACTACCGTCAGAGTGAACAGGCAACCTACAAAATGGGAGAAAATTTTTACAGCCTACTCATCTGACAAAGGGCTAATATCCAGAATCTACAATGAACTCAAACAAATTTACAAGAAAAAAACAAACAACCCCATCAAAAAGTGGGCCAAGGATATGAACAGACACTTCTCAAAAGAAGACATTTATGCAGCCAAAAAACACATGAAAAAATGTTCATCATCACTGGCCATCAGAGAAATGCAAATCCAAACCACAATGAGATAACTTCTCACACCAAACCACAATGAGATAACTTCTCACACCAGTTAGAATGGCGATCATTAAAAAGTCAGGAAACAACAGGTGCTGGAGAGGAGGTGGAGAAATAGGAACACTTTTACACTGTTGGTGGGACTGTAAACTAGTTCAATCATTGTGGAAGTCAGTGTGGTGATTCCTCAGGGATCTGGAACTAGAAATACCGTTTGACCCAGCCATCCCATTACTGGGTAAATACCCAAAGGATTATAAATCATGCTGCTATAAAGACACATGCACACATATGTTTATTGTGGCACTATTCGCAATAGCAAAGACTTGGAACCAACCCAAATGTCCAACAATGATAGACTGGATTAAGAAAATGTGGCACATAGACACCATGGAATACTATGCAGCCATAAAAAATGATGAGTTCATGTCCTTTGTAGGGACATGGATGAAACTGGAAACCATCATTCTCAGCAAACTATTGCAAGGACAAAAAACCAAACACCGCATGTTCTCACTCATAGGTGGGAATTGAACAATGAGAACACATGGACACAGGAAGGGGAACATCACACTCTGAGGACTGTTGTGGGGTGGGGGGCGTGGGGAGGGATAGGGATAGCATTAGGAGATATACTTAATGCTAAATGACGAGTTAATGGGTGCAGCACACCAACATGGCACATGTATTCATATGTAACAAACCTGCACATTGTGCGCATGTACCCTAAAACTTAAAGTATAATAATAATAAAACTAAAAAAAACTAGAAAGAATAATATCATCAATCAATATACAACAAGAAGGCACTTCCTAATAATTGTCAATAAATTTACAATTCCATATCTTTGTTAAAATTATATTTGAAATGAAATCATGTTACATTTTAAAATGCAGTGTTTTATGCAATTTTCAATAAATACTTCCTACCTCAAAAAAAAGTTATGTTTACACTATACTGTAGGTTAAGTGTGCAATAGCATTACATATAAAAAGTGTGCATAACAATTTTAAAATACTTTATGACTACAAAATGCTAATGATCATTAGAGTCTTCAGCAAGTCACAATCTTGTTGCTAGTGGAAGGTCTTACCTCAGTGTTGATGGCTGCTGACTAATCATGGTAGTGTTTGCTGAATCTTTGAGTGGCTGTAAAAATTCCTTAAAATGAGACAGTGATGAACCTTGCCACACTGACTCTTCCTTTCATGAAAAATTTTTCTATTGCATGTGATGCTGTTTGATAACATTTCATCCACAGTAAAACTGCTCCTGAAATTGGAATCAATCCTCTGAAATCCTGCTACTTCTTCCCCAACAAAGTTTATATAATATTTTAAATCCTTTTTTCATCATTTTAACAATGTTCAACAGTAGTAGATTCATTGTCAAGGAAACAATTTCATTGCTCATCTCTAAGAAGCAACTCCTCATCCAGTAGAGTTTGATCATAAGATTGCAGCAATTTAGTCACATTTTCAAGCTCCATTTCTAATTTTCTTGCTATTTCCACCACATCTGCATGCATTTACTTTTTTTTTTTTTTTTTTTTTTTTTGAGACGGAGTCTTGCTTGTCACTCAGGCTGGAGTGCAGTGGTGCGATATTGGCTCACTGCAAGCTCCACCTCCCGGGTTCATGCCATTCTCCTGCCTCAGCCTCCCGAGCAGCTGGGACTACAGGCATCCACCACCATGCCTGGATAATTTTTTGTAAATGTTTTTAGTAGAGACAGGGTTTCACCGTGTTGGTCAGGATGGTCTTGATCTCCTGACCTCGTGATCTGCCCGCCTCAGCCTCCCAAAGTGCTGGGATTACAAGTGTGAGCCACTGCACCTGGCCTGCATTTACTTTCTTTACTGAAGTCCTGAAGCCCTCCTAGTCGTCTATGAGGGTTGGAATCAATTTCTTCCAATTCATGTTAATATTGATAGTTTGAATCCTCTCATGAATTACAAATGTTCTTAATCTTTTTCAAAAGGTTTTTAATTTAGTTTGCACACATTAATTAGAGGAACGACTATCTCTAGCAGGTGTAGCCTTCTGAACTGTACATATCAAATAAGACTTACAAGTTGAAATTACTACTTGATTCATGACTGCAGAATAAATGTTGTGTTGTCAGTAATGAAAACATCTCCTGATACACCTCCATCAGAGATCATGGGTGCCATGATTAGCTGCATTGTCAAGCAGCAGTAATATTTTCAAAAGAATTTTTTTCTGAGTGGTAGAGCTCAAAAGTGGTCTTAAGATATTGAGTAAATTATGATGCAAACAGATGTGCTGTCATCCAGACTTTGTTGCTCTTTTTTCTTGAAAAAGTTTTTGAAGTATTCCCTTAAATACATTTTCCATGTTGTTTACTTTATCTTCTCTCACAGGAATGCCAATAATTCATAGGTTTGGTTGCTAGACATAATCACATATTAATCAAACCCTTTCTTCATTTTTTAAATTCTTTTTCTTTATTTCTATCTGACTGGGTTAGTTCAAAAGAGTGGTCTTCAGACCCTGAAATTCTTTCTTCAGCTTGGTCTACTCTATTGATAAATTTTTCCATTGTATTCTGAAATTCTTTAAGTGAATTTTTGAATTCCAGAATTCTGATTGATTTTTTTAAAGATGTGTATCTTTTTCTTAATTTCCCAGATTGCTTTAGTAGTTTTTTTGTGTTGATTTTCATTCTTGTCTTGAATTTCACTGATCTTCCTTGCAATCTATATTTTGAATTCTTTATATGTCATTTCTGAGTCCCCATTTTGCTTAGGGTTCATTTCTGGGGAGCTAGCATGATCTTTTGGTGCTTTACAACATTCAGATATTTCATGGTATCAGAATTCTCATGATGGTTCCTTCTTATTTGGAGAGGCTGCCACTTTTAATTTTTGAGATTATTTTTCTGTGGATAGAATTTTTTCTTTTCCTATTATTTTTTTCTTTTCCTTTATTCTTCCCTCCCTTCCTATGGGGTGTGACTGTAGAGTATATTGGGCAAGGTCTTTTGGCTTTTCTTCTACAGCCCTATGCCCTCTGTCAGCAGATTTTACATTAAACTGTCTGACTCAACTTACAAGCAAGGAGATGGCACTTACAGGTAAGAACCAGCTGTGGCACAAGCAGATGGGTATGTAGTGGATCTTTGTTTACTGTGAGATGTTCTCTGTTGTTTAAGGTGATAGGCTGGACATTGGAGTGCCCAGTTCCCTGAGCTTCCTGTTCTGTGTGGATGCAGGGCCACAGCTGGGCAAAGCTGGCTTGCCCATAAATACCTCAGTGATGAGCACAGGCATGGGATTTGATGAGTATGGCTGAGAGGAGCTCCTAGTAAGATTCACTGATGTCTCTGTGAAGGGCAACTGGGCTGCACCAGCTCCGTGTCCTAGATAGGCAGAAACATAATGCTTCCCTCTCACACACACAAAAAAAATTGAAATAATATCAAGCATCTTCTCTGACTACAATGGAATAAAACTAGAAATTGGCCAGGTGCAGTGGCTCATGCCTGTAAGCCCAGCACTTTGGGAGGCTGAGGTGAGCAGATCACCTGAGGTCAGGAGTTTGTCACCAGTCCGACCAACATAGAGAAACTCTGTCTCTACTAAAAATACAAAAATTAGTCAGGCATGGTGGTGCACGCCTGTAATCCCAGCTACTCGGGAGGCTGAGGGAGGAAAATCACTTGAACTCAGGAGGCAGAGGTTCTGGTGAGCTGAGATTGCACCATTGCACTCCAGCCTGGGCAATAAGAGCAAAACTCTATCTCAAAAAAAAAAAAAACAAAAACAAACAAAAAAAAAACTAGAAATCAATAACAAGAAATTTTGGAAACTATACAAATACATGGAAATTAAACAATACACTCCTGAATGACCAGTGGGTCAATGAAGAATTAAGAAGGAAATTGAAAAAATTCTTGAAAAAGATAATAATGGAAACATAACATACAAAAACCTATGGAATGCAGCAAGACAAGTACAAAGAGGGAGTTTACAGCTATAACTGCTTGCATCACACACAGGAAAAACTTCAGATAAGCAATCTAATGATGCATCTTAAAAAATAAGTAAAGCAAGAGCAAACCAAACCCAACATTAGTATAAAAAAAGAAATCACAAAGATCCGAGCAGAAATAAAATTGAAATTTAAAAACAATACAAAAGATCAATGAAACAAGACATTTGTTTTTTGAAAAGTTAAACAAAATTGACAAACCTTTTTCCTGACTAAGAAAAAAGGAGAGAAAATACAAATAAATAAAATCAGAGATGAAAAAGGAGACATTACAACTGATACTGCAGAAATTCAAAGGATCATTAGTGGCTACTATGAGCAACTATATGCCAATAAATCAGAAAATCTAGAAGAAATTGACAATTTTCTAGACATATACAACCTGCCAAGATTGAACCATGAAGAAATCCAAAACCTGAGCAGACTACTAACAAGTAACAAGATCAAAGCCTTAAGAAAAAAATCTCTCAGTTAAGAAAACCCAGGACCCAATGGCTTCACTGCTGAATTCTACCAAACATTTAAAGAAGTATAATACCAATCCTACTTAAACTATTCCAAAAAATAGAGGAGGAGGAAATACTTCCAAACTCATTCTACAAGGCCAGTATTATGCTGACACCAAAACCAGAACCAGACAAAAAAAAGAAAATTACAGGCTAATATCTCTGATAAATATTGATGCAAATATCCTCAACAAAATATTAGCAAACCAAAATCAACAATACATTAGAAAGATCATGCATAAGTGGGATTTATCACTGGGATGCAAGGGTGGTTTAATATACACAAATTAGTCAATGTGACATACCAATAGAATGAAGGAAAAGAGCGATATGATTATTTTAATTGATGCTGAAAAAGCATTTGATACAACTCAATATCACTGCATGATAAAAGCCCTCAAAAAACAGGGGATAGAAGCAATATACTTCAACATAATAAAAGCCATATATGATAGACCCACTGTTAGTATCATACTGAATGGGGAAAACTGAAAGCCTTTCCTCTATTACCTGGAACATGACAAAGATGCCCACTGTCACCACTGTTATTCAATATAGCACTGGAAGTCCTAGCTGGAGCAATCAGACAACAGGAAGATATAAATGGCATCCAAATTGGAAAGGAAGAAGTCAAATTATTCTTGTTTGCAGATGATATGATCTTATATTTGGAAAAGTCTAAAAACTTCCCAAGAAAACTATTAGAACTGACAAATTCAGTAACGTTGCAGGATACAAAAATCAGTAGCATTTCTATATGCCAACAATGAACAATCTGAAAAAAAAATACAGGAAGTAATTCCATAACAATAGCTACACATAAAATAAAATATCAGGAATAATTTAACCAAAGATCTCTACAATAAAAACTATATAACATTGATAAAGAAATTGAAGAGTACACCAAAAATGGAAAGATATTCCATGTTGATGGATTGGAAGAATTGATATTGTTAAAATGTCCATACTATCCTAAGCACTCACATATTCAATGCAATCCCTATCAAAACACCAATAACATTCTTCACAGAAATAGAAAAAAAATTCTATAACTTATAGAGAACCACAAAAGACCCAGAATAGCCAAAGCTATCCAAAGCAAAAAGAACAAAACTGAAGGAATCACATTACCTGACTTCAAGTTATACTACAGAGCTATAGTAATCAGAACAGCATGATACTGGCATTAAAACATATACATAGACCAATGGAACAGAATGGAGAACCCAGAAATAAATCCACACACCTACAATGAACTCATTTATCACAAAAGTGCCAAAAACATACACTGGGGGGAGGATATTTTCTTCAATAAATGGTGCTGGGAAAACTGGGCATCTATATGCAGAAAAATGAAACTAGACCCCTATCTCTCAACATATACAAAAATCAAATTAAAATAAATTGAAAAATCTAAGACTTCGAACTATGAAACTACTAAAAGAAAGTATCTGGGAAACTCTCCAGGACATTGGTCTTGGCAAAGATTTCTTGAGTAATACCTCAAAAGAACAGACAACCAAAACAAAAATGGACAAATGGGATCATATCAAGTTTAAAAAGATTCTGTGAAGCAAACATTCAACGAATTAAAGCAACAATCCACAGAACTGGAGAAAATATTTACACACTATCCATTTAACGAAGGATTAATAACCAGAACATGTAAGGAACTCAGACAACTGAATATGAAAAAATCTAATAATTATATTTTTTAATGGGCCAAAGATTTGAATAGAAATTTCTCAAAAGAAGACATACAAATGGCAAACAGATATATGAAACATACTCAACATCATTAATCATCACAGAAATGCAAATCAAAACTACAATGAGATATCTCTCAACCCACTTAAAATGGCTTTTATCCAAAAAATAGGCAACAATTGATGCTGGCAAGGATGTGCATAAAAGAGAACCCTTGTACATTGTTGGTGGGCATGTAAATTAGTACAATCTCTATGGAAAACATTATAGCAACCTAGTATGGAGGTTCTTCAAAAACTAAAAATAGAACTACCATATTATCCAGCAATCCCACTGCTAGATATATACTCAAAAGAAAGAAAATCAGTATATTGAAGAGACACCTGCGCTCCCATGTTTATTGCAGCACTATTCATAATAGCCAAGATTTGGAGTGTGTTCAACAGATAAATGGATAAAAAGAATGTGGTACATTTATACAATAGAATATTATTCACCCATAAAAAAGAATGACATCCTGTCATTTGCAACAGCATGGATATAACTGGAAGATATTACGTTAAATGAAATATTATATTAAAAGAAAGACAAATACATGTTCACTCATATGTGGGGGCTAAAAGTTAAAACAATTGAATTCATGGAGATAGAGAGTAGAATGATGGTGATCAGAGGCTGAGAAGGGTAGCAGAAATTGGGGGATAAAGTGGGGATGGTTAATGAGTGTAAAAATATAGTTATATATGAGTAAGATCCAGTATTTGATAGCACAATAGGGTGACTACAATCAATGATAATTTATTGTATATTTGAAAATAACTAAAAGAGTGGAATTGGAATGTGCCTACCACAAAAAAAAGATAAATGCTTGACATGACTCCAATTACACTGATATGATTATTACATTTGATACCTGTATCAAAACATTGAATGTACCCCATAAATACAAGTACCTACAATGTACCCATAAAAATTAAAATTAAAAAAATTAACATGAAGTTACACAATGTTTTATCAGTCACGTTTACAGGGATTCTGACAATTAACATACAATTTTCATACACATCATATTCCTCTTTATTCTCTCAATTACTTTTGCCTCAGGTAAAAGTATTCTTATTTTAGGGATGAGGAATCTGGGCCTCAGAAATTCAATATCTTGACCAAGTAAGTACATGGTGTCTGCAGGTGCTATGGAACCCATAACATCTGAGTCTTGCACCCTTCCTCCCAAATAAAACATTCAGTTCAACTGGGTTTGCTAACATTGACTGATTGTGTACTGTGTTTCGATATTTCGTGATTCAGCCTAGTGAGTGACTTGCAAAGTAAATATTAATTTAGTTAATAATTACAGTGCCAATCGACTAAAAAGGGGGTCAGAGAGTATAGTTTTATTCACCTTTAGTACTTGAGTGAGTCTAGATCTTAGTTAATTCTGTACCCAGGGTGAAGGGTTACTGCCTAACTCCCATACCTCCAAATTCTAGAAGAACTGCAACTACACCACCTTATTTTGGATAAAATAAGCTCAATTGCTCTCTTTACAGCAATTATTTTATTCCTTGAGAGGTGAGTGTCCCTGATTTGCCCTCCTCCCTTTTGATGAACTAAGTCTCCTGCCTAGACCTTTTATAGAATGAAGGAATCATAGATAAGTTAAAGATAGAGGGGGCCTTTAATTTTGATTCATTTTTAAGGAATGAGCATTTGGTGACCCAATGAGATAAAGTACCACCAATGCGAAAGTGTGTGAGAATTTCAGTTTTTCAACTCCCAGTTTAATGATACTGCGCATCCCATCCTGTAAAACACACATCTCAATCAAAATGATCAGGAGAGTATCAGCATTAAGCCCTCCACAGTCACAGAATAATGCAAACCTCAGCTTGGCTGCAATTGTGGATTACAGTGGGGATTTTTTAATTAGTAGAATTTATTTTTTAGGATTGTTTTGGGTTCCCAGCAAAACTAAGTGGAAAGTACACAGTTCCCACATACTCCCTCCTCTCACCCACAGATAACCTCCCCCACAATTAGTTACTCTCAGCAGTAAGGTTTCATAACTACAATCAATAGACCAATATTGACACATCACCATCAACAAAGTCCAGCTTATATAGGGTTCATACATAATGTATGACATGTATGCAGCACGTTAGTAGCATACAGAATAGTTTCAATCCCCTAAAAGTCCTCTATGCTCTGCCTATTCTTTCCTCTTTCCCCAAGCCCTTCGCAAAAAATATAATATTTTAGTGTCACCATAGTTTTGCCTTTTCCAGAATGTCATATAGATAGAATCATACAGTATATAGCCTTTTCAGGTTAGTTTATTTTAGTTACTGGGATGCATATGTTTCCCCCATGTCTTTTAATGGCTTGACAGCTCATTCCTTTTTAACAATAAGCAATATTCCATTGCATGGATTTACCACCTTGTTTGTTTATTCACCTATTGAAAAACATGTTAGTTGCTTCCAGTATTTGGCAATGACAAATAAAAAGTTGTTAAAATCATCCATGTGCAGGTTTTTGTGTAGAAATAAGTTTTCAACTCATTTAAGTAAATACTGAGGTCTCCTGGTGCTAAGAAGCATTCCCTGTTTGATTTTTACTGGTCCCACATTAGAAGGAAGTGATCAGTGACTAGGAGTCAGTGCCAAAACCCTTTTAGCCACATCTGAGCAAGAAGGAAGTTTCAGAAAAGTGGTCCCCAGGCTGTCTTCCTGGAGTTTCCTGTTAAGTTAATTTTGTCTGTTCTGTAGGTAATGGCTATAATCTCAAAGTGCTGGGCCAGCATTCTTCTGTTAAGAATTGCACTTCTGCAGAAATTTAACAAGTTACAGGTAAAAACACAAGAAAAAACAAGTAACCGTGTGTAGAAACCTGGCTTCTAGAGCTCCCCATTTTACAGTGATTGCATAAAAACTGTCTCTTCTTGGCAGCCTCAAGTAAATTAATAGTAGCATGATAATCTCAGTTTGCAAAATAGCTTTAAGCCATGAACCTAGGTTTAAAGGCAACCAATTGAAAAATCAAATGACCACAGGGAATTAACAGATGACTTGTAAGATAAAAGATGAGATGGCCATCTTAAGAAACAAACTAGCTACCATGATGGAGCTGAAAAACCACTGCAAGAATATTATAATGCAATCATAAGTATTAACAGCAGAATAAACCAAGCTGAGGAAAGAATCTCAGAGCTTGAAGACCAGTTCTCCAAAATAACTCAGACAAAAATAAAGAAGATAAAAGAAGAATGAACAAAACCTCCAAAAAAAAAAAAATGAGATTATTATCCATTTTCATACTGCTATGAAGAAATATCTGAGGCTGGGTAATTTGTAAAAAAGAAAAGGTTTAATGGACTCACAGTTCCACATGCCTAGAGAGGCCTCACAATCATGACAGAAGGTGAGCAAAGGCATGTCTTACATGGTGGCAATCAAGAGAGCATGTGCAGGGGAGCAGCCCTTTATAAAACCATCAGATCTCATGAGACTTATTCACTATCACAAGAACTGCACAGGAAAAACCTGCCCCCATAATTCAATTACCTCCCACCTGGGTCCTTCCTACAACATGTGAGTATTATAAGACCTACAATTCAAAATGAGATTTGTGTGAGGACAGAGCCAAACCATATTATTCCACCCCTAGCCCCTCCTAAATCTCATGTCCTTACATTCCAAAACCAATTATGCCTTCCCAATAGTCCCCCCGAGTCTTAACTCATTCCAACATTAACCCAAAAGTCCACAGTTCAAAATCTCATCTGAGACAAGGCAAGTCCCTTCTGCCTATGAGCCTGTAAAATCAAAAGCAAGTTAGTTACTTCCTTGATACAATGGGGATACAGGCATTGGGTAAATACACCCATTGCAAATGGGAGAAATTGGCCAAAACAAAGGAGGTACTGGCTCCATACAAGTCTGAAATCCAGTAGGACAGTCAAATTTTAAAGCTCCAGAATGATCTTCTTTGACTCCATGACTCACATCCAGGTCACACTGAAGCAAGAGATAGGTGCCCATGGTCTTTGGCAGCTCCAACCCTGTGGCTTT
This sequence comes from Pan troglodytes, assembly GCF_028858775.2. Lineage (NCBI taxonomy): Eukaryota > Metazoa > Chordata > Mammalia > Primates > Hominidae > Pan > Pan troglodytes. The sequence continues at coordinate 106,853,276 of NC_072406.2, read as the reverse complement.
GCAGGGTACAGCCCCACTCGTGGCTGCTTTCACAGGCTGGTGTTGAGTGTCTGTGGCTTTTCCAGGCACATGGTACAAGCCAAACTGTTGGTGGATCTACCATTCTGGGAACTGGAAGATGGTGGCCCCCTTCTCACAGCTTCAGAAGGCAATGCCCTGGTGGGGACTTTGTGTGGGGGTTCCCACCCCACATTTCCCTTCTGTACTCCCCTAGCAGAGGTTCTCCATTAGGGCTCCACCCCTGCAGCAAACTTTTGCCTAGACATCCAGGCCTTTCCATACATCCTCTGAAATCTAGGCAGAGGTTCCCAAACCTCAATTTTCTTTTTTAAGATGGAGTCTTGCTCTGTCACCCAGGCTGGAGTGCAGTGGCAGAATCTTGGCTCACTGCAACCTCCACCTCCTGGGTTCAAGCTATTCTCCTACCTCAGCTTCCCGAGTAGCTGGGATTACAGATGCCCACCACCACACCCAGTTAATTTTTTTTTTATTTTCAGTAGAGATGTGGTTTTTCCATGTTGGCCAGGCTGGTCTCAAACTCCCGACTTCAGGTGATCTGCCTGCCTCATCCTCCCAAAGCACTGGGATTACAGGAATGAGCAACCACACCTGGCCTCCAAACCTCAATTCTTGACTTCTGTGCACCCACAGGCTCAACACCACCTGGAAGCTGCCAAGGCTTGGGGCTTGCGCCATCTGAAGCTACAGGCCAAGCTGTACCTTGGCCCCTTTTAGCCATGGCTGGAGCAGCTGGGATGCAGCGCATCAAGTCCCTAAACTGAACACAACAGGGAGACCCTGGGCCCAGCCCAGGAAACCATTTTTTTCTCTTAGGCCTCTGGGCCTGTTATGGGAGGTGCTGCCACAGAGGTCTTTGACATGCCCTGGAGATATTTTCCCCCATTGTCTTGGTGACTAACATTTGGCTCCTTGTTACTTATGCAAATTTTTACAGCAGGCTTGAATGTCTCCCCAGAAAATGGGATTTTCTTTTCTCTTGCATCATCAGGCTGCAAATTTTCCAAACTTTAATGTTTTGCTTCCTCTTGAACACTTTACCACTTAGGAATTTCTTCTGCCAGATACCCTAAAACATCTCTCACAAGTTCGAAGTTCCACAAATCTCTAGGGAAGGGGCAAAATGCCACCAGTCTCTTTGCATAGCAAGAGTAACCTTTACTCCAGTTCCCTAAAAGTTCTTCATCTGTATCAGAGACCACCTCAGCCTGGACCTTATTGTCCATAAATGTATCAGCATTTTGATCAAAGCCATTCAACACGTCTCTAGGACTTATAGAATAGGAAAATATTCCCACATTTTCCTATTTTCTTCTGAGCCCTCCAAACTGTTATCCAGTTTCAAAGTCACTTCCACATTTTTGGGTACCTTAATAGCTGTGCTCCACTTCCAGGACCAATTTACTGCCTTAGTCAACTTTCATACTGCTATGAAGAAATACCAAGACTGGGTAATTTATAAAGAAAAAGAGGTTTAATGGACACACAGTTCCACATGGCTGAGGAGGCCACACAACCTTGGCAGAAGGTGAAGGAGGAGCAAGGGCACATCTTACATGGCCACAGGCAAGAGAGCATATGCAAGGGAACTGTCCTTTATAAAATCATCAGATCTCATGAGACTTATGCACTATCATGAGAACAGCATGGGAAAAACCAACCCACATGATTCAATTACCTCTCACCAGGTCCCTCCCACAATACACGGGGATTATGGGGCCCACAATTCAAGATGAGATTTGGGGTGGGGACATAGCCCAACAATATCAGACATGAAATCTAAGTCTCATTGGTGTCTCTGAAAGAGAGGGAGAGAAAGCAAGCAACTTGGAAAACATATTTCAGGATACTATCCTTGAAAATTCCCCAACCTCACCTACAGAGGCTGACATTCAAATTCAGAAAATGCAGAGAACCTCTGTGAGATACTATACAAGATGACCATCCCCCAGACACACAGATTCTCCAAGGTTGAAATGCAAGAAAAAATATTAAAGGCAGGTCACCTAGAAAGGGAACCCCATCAGGCTAACGGTAGACTTTTTCGCAGAAACCTTACAAGCCAGACTGGGGGCTCATATTCAGCATTCTCAAAGAAAAGAAATTCCAACCAAGAATTTCATATCCAGCCAAACTAAGCTTCACAACTGAAGAAAAAATAAGATCCTTTTCAAAAAGACAAGCAAATGCTAAGAGAGTTTATTAAAAGACCTATCCTACAAGAGGTCCTGAAAGGAGTGCTAAATATGGAAAGAAAAGGTCATTACTGGCCACCACAAAAACACACTTAAGTACGCAGATCAGTGACACTATAAAGCAATCATACACACACACACACACAAAAGGCTGTATAACAAGCAGCTAACAATATGATGACAGGATCAAACCTGTACATGTCAATATTAACCTAGACTGTAAATGGGCTAACTGCCACAGTTGAAAGGCACAGAGTGGCAAGTTGGATAAAAAAGTAAGACTCAACTGTATGCTGTCTTCAAGAGCTCCACCTCACACACAATGACACCCATAGGCAAAAAGTACATTTGCAGAGAAAAATCTACCAAGTAAATGGAAAACACACACAAAAAAGCAGAAGATGCTATTCCAATTACAGACAAAACAGCCTTCAACCCAACAAAGATCAAAAAAACACACAAAAGGCATTACATAATAGTAAAGGTTCACTTCAACAAGAAGACCAGACCATCCTAAATATTTATGCACCAAATACAGAAGCACCTAGTTCATAAAGCAAGTTCTTAGAGACCTGCAAAGAGACTCAGATAACTGCACAATAATACTGGGAAACTTCAACACTCCACTGACAGCATTAGACAGATCATCAAGGCAGAAACTAACAAAAATGTTTGGAACTAGAACTTGACACATGACCAAATGGGCCTAGTAGACATCTACAGAATGCTCCACCCCAAAACAACAGAATGTATATTCTTATTGCCACATGGCACATACAGTAAAATAGGCCACACAACTGACCATGAAACAATTCTCAGCAAATTCAAAAAAATCAAAATCATACCAACCACACTCCTGAACCAGAGTGCAATAAAAATATAAATCAATACTAAGAATATCACTCAAAACCATACAATTACATGGAAATTAAACAACATGCTCCTGAATGAATTTTGGGTAAACAATGAAATCAAGGCAGAAATCAAGAAGCTCTTTGAAACTAATGAGAACAAAGATAAAGCATACCAGAATCTCTGGGACACAGCTAAAGCAGTGTTAAGAGGGAAACATTTAGTGCTAAATGCCCACATCAAAAAGTTAAAAGGATCTCCTAGTCAGCAGGGCTATTATTAAAAAGTCAAAAAACAACAGATGCTAGCAATATTGTGGAGGAAAAGGAACATTTTTACACCATTGGTGGGAGTGAAAAGTAGTTCAACCATTGTAGGCAGAAATGCCATTTGACCCAGCAATCTCATTACTGAGTATATACCCAAAATTATATACATTATTATATTACAGAGATACATTCAGCCAGGTGTGGTGGCTCACGCCTGTAATTCCAACACTTTGGGAGGCAGGTGGATCACCTGAGGTCAGAAATTTGAGACCAGCCTGGCCAACATGGTGAAACTGTCTCTACTAAAAACAGAAAAATTAGCCAGGCATGGTTATGCATGCCTGTAATACCAGCTACTCAGGAGGCTAGGGCAGAAGAATTGCTTGAACCCGTGAGGTGGAGGTTGCAGTGAGCCGAGATCATGCCACTGCACTCCAGCTGGGCAACAGAGTGACAGTCCATCTCAAAAATAAATAAATAAATAAAAGATACATGCACGTGTATGTTTATTGCAGCACTATTCACAGTAGCAAATACATCTAATCAACCTAAATGTCCATCAATGATAGCCTGGATAAAGAAAATATGGTACATATACACAATGGAATACTATGCAGCCATAAAAAGGAACAAGATTATGTCCTTTGCAGGGACATGGATGGAACTGGAAGCCATTATCTTCAGCAAACTAACACAGGAACAGAAAATCAAATACCTCGTGTTCTCACTTATAAGACAGAGCTGAATGATGAGAATACCTGGACACATGAAGGCAAAAACACACACTGGGACCCGTCAGAGGGTTGGGAGTGGGAGGAGGGAAAGCATCAGGAAGAATGGCTAATGGATGTTGGGCTTAAACCTAGGCAATGGAATGATCTGTGCAGCTACCCCACCATGGCAGACATTTAAGTATGTGACAAAGCTGCATAACCTGCACAAGTACCCCTGAATTTAAAATAAAAGTTGGAAATCAAAACAAAATTAGAAAGATCTCAAATTAAAACCTAACATCACACCTAGAGGAACCAGTAAAACAATGAGCAAACCAACCCCAAAGCTAGCAGAAGACAAGAAATAACCAAAATCAGAGCTGAACTGAAGGAAGTCAAGACATGAAAAACCATATAAAAGACCAATGAATCCAGTTTGTTTTTTGAAAGGATAAATAAGATCAATAGACTGCTAGCTACACTAATAAAAAGACAACATCCAAATAAACACAACAAGAAGTGAAAAAGGGGACATTACCACCAAACCCGCAAGAATACAAAAGTCATCAGAGACTACCATAAACACTCTTTGCACACAAGCTAGGAAACCTAGAAGAAATAGGCAAATTTCTGGAAACATACAACCTCCCAAGATTGAACCAGGAAGAAATCAAATCCTTGAACAAACCAATAATGAGCTCCAAAATTGAATTAGCAATACAAAGCCTATCAACCAGGAAAAAAAAAAAAAAAGCCCAGGACCAGATGGATCAATAGCTGAATTCAACCAGATGCATAAAAGAACAGGAACTATCACTATGGAAATGATTCCCAAAAAATGAGGAGGAGGGATACCTCAGTAACCCATTCTTTAAGGCCAACATTATCCCAATATTAAAACTTGGCAGACACAAACACACCAAAAAAAAAAAAAAAAAAAAAAAAAAACTTCAGGTCAGTATCCTTGATGAACATTGATGCAAAAATCCTCATCAAAATTCCAGCAAACTGAATCCAGCAGCACATTAAACAGCTAATCCACTACAGTCAATTAGGCTTTATCTCTGGTATGTAAGATTGGTTTAATGTACACAAATCAGTAAACGTGATTCATCACATAAACAGAATTAAAAACAAAAACTATGTGATTATCTCAATATATGCAGAAAAGGCCTTTGATAAAATCCTACATCCCTTCATGTTAAAAACCCCTCAACAAAGCAGGCTTTTAAGAAACATATGTCAAAATAGTAAGAGCTATCTTATCCAATAAACAAGAATAATTTAAAAAGAAAGAGAGAAAGACAAAGGAGGAATAAAGAAAAGAATAAGAGTGGTCAGTGACAAACCCACAGCCACATATACTGAATGAGCAAAAGCTAGAAGTATTTCCCTTAAAAGCAGAACCAAGGCAAGGTTGCCCTCTCTTACCACTCCTATTAAACATGGTATTGGAAGTCCTAGCCAGAGCAATCAGGCAAGAGAAAGAAATAAAACTCACCCAAATTGGAAGACAGGAAGTCAATCTATCACTGCAGATGATATGATTCTAGGCCTAGAAAACCCAAAGTCTGTACCCAAAAGCTCCTTGATCTGATAAACAATTTCAGCAAAGTTTTGGGAAATAAGATTTATGTACAACAATTCGTAGCATTTCTATATACCAACAACATCCAAGCTGAGAGCCAAATCAAGAACACAATCCCATTCACAACAGCCACAAAAAGAATAAAATACCTAGGAATACAGCTAACCAGGGAAGTGAAAGAGCGCTACAAAGAAAACCACAAAACATTGATGAAATAAATCAGAGGTGACAGAAGCAAATGGAAAAACATTCCATGCTAATGGATTGGAAGAATCAATGTTATTAAAATGGCCATACTACTCAACACAATTTATAGATTCAATGCTATTTCTATAAACTATCAATGACATTCTTCTCAGAATTAGAAAAAAACTACGCTAAATTTATATGAAACCAAAAAAGAGCTGGAATAGCCAAGGCAATCCTAAGCAAAAAGAACAAAGATGAAGGCATCACATTACCTGACTTCAAACTATACCATAAGGCTACAATAACCAAAACAGCATGGTACTGGTACAAAAACAGACACATAGGCCAATGGAACAACATACAGAGCCCATAAATAATGCTACACACCTACATCCATCTGATCTTCAACAAAGTCAACAAAAACAAGCAATGGGAAAAGGACTCCCTCTTCAATAAATGGTGCTGAAATAATTGGCAAGCAATATGCAGATGACTGAAAGCGGATCCCTTCCTTACACCATATACAAAAGTCAAGATGAATTAAAGACTTATATATAAAACCTAAAACTGTAAACACCTCGGAGGATAATCTAGGAAATACCATTCTGGACATAAGGCCTGGCAAAGATTTCATGATAAAGATGCCAAAAGTGATTGCAACAAATGCAAACATTGACAAATGAGACCTAAATAAACTAAAGAGCTTCTCCAGAGCAAAAGAAACTACCAACAAAGTAAAAAGACAGCCTACAGAATGGGAGAAAATATTTGCAAACTATGCACCCAACAAAGGTCTAATATCCAGAACCCATGAGGAATTTAAACAAATTAAAAAGCAAAAAATTAACAATCCCATTAAAAAGTGGGCAAAGAACATGAACAGACACTTTTCAAAAGAAGTCATACATACAGCCAATGAACACTTAAAAATGCCCAACATCACTAACCATTAGAGAAGTGCCAATCAAAACCACAATGACATACCATCTCACACCAGTCAGAGTGGCTATCATAATAAAAACTCAAAAAATAACAGATGCTAGCAAGACTGCAAAGAAAAAGGAATGCTTATAGACTCCTGGTGGGAATGTAAATTAGTTCAGCCACTTTGGAAAGCACTTGGGTGATTTATCAAAGAACTTAAAACACAATTACCACTCAACTCAGCCATCCCATTACTGGGTATATACTACCCAAAGGAATATAAATTGTTCTACCATAAAGACATATGTATGCATGCACATGTTCATTGCAGCAATATTCACAATAGCAAGAACATGGAATCAACTTAAATGCCCATCAATGGTATACTGGATAAAGAAAATGTGTACATATACACTGAGGAATACTACACAGACATAAAAAAGAACAAGATCACATCCTTTGCAGGAACATGGATGGAGCTGGAGGCCATTATTCTAAGAGAACAAACACAGGAACAGAAAACCAAGTAGTGCATGTTCTCACTTATAAGTGGGAGCTAAACATGGAGAACGCATGGTCACAAAGAAGGGAACAAGAGACCCTGCGGCCTACTTGATGATGGAGGGTGAAAATCGAAAAACTGCCTATCAAGTACTATGCTTATTACCTGGGTGATGAAATAATAATCTGTATACTAAACTCCTGTGACATGAAATTAACCTGCATACCAAACCTGCACATGTACCTTGAACCTAAAAGTTAAAAAAAAGGATTAAACAACAAATCTGAGATTCCTCTGTGATCAATGTAGACAGAAAAAGTATGTTTGTAGAGAAAAGTTACATCTGTTACTGGATTGTAGCCCTGTGCATTGTTTTCTAGTTCTTGTTATCTATCTACAGACTAGACTAGATCCTGAATTCTTCTAGGTTTCTCTAATCCCATTTTCTTCTATGAAATTAGTAAAACTGGGAACTGATCTGTTCCTGAAGCCCTATAATCTGAAACTAGATTAATTTTAAGGGATGAGTCTCATTCCTGATGTGTGGAGCACACAGAAAATTTACCAAACCTCCCAATGCCCATAACCAGAGACATTCAAACTGCAAACCAGGATGAGAAGTTGATGGCTTCATGGCTTCATGCTATTGACAGCATTTCCCACAACACTAGAAAAAGACTCCATATCATAAGACTCTTATCACTATTAATGCCTATGATTTTCACTTAACTTAGAGAATCTTTAATCCACCTGGAGGGTAACTTCGGGCAACATTGCTAATACAACCACTGCTCACTCCCTGCTTTAAGCTCAACACAGTCATGGGATAGTAGTGTTGGTGAAAAAGTTGCTCTATATTATCTATTACTTCAATAAGGAAATGTCTGTTTTATTGCTAATACTACAAGTAATGTAGCTTTAATGTATACTTTTTATTTTTAAGCTATTTTAATACTTTTAATAGCCATTTCATATTTTCTTCCGTAATCTGCCCAATGAAATGACTTGTCAGGTTTCTACTACCTTGGAAGTTTTCCTGGCATATTGTTTAGTACAAAACATGTCTTTTGCAGGAAAATTGATGGATCTGGAGGCCATTATCGTTAGCAAACTAACAGAAACAGAAAACTAAATGCCACATATTCTTGCTTGTAAGTGGGAGCTAATTGATGAGAACTCATGAGTAAAAAGAAGGGAACAACAGACACTAGGGACAGCATGAGGGTGGAGGGTGGGAGGAGGGAGAGGAGGGAAATGTCCTCTGGAGGACAAAATCACCCAACTGAGAATCACTGATCTATACTGGGGGAAAAGAATCCCATCAGTGGCTGCCCTGAAGCTGGAGGTGGGGCAGGGATTGACTAGGCTATAACACAAGGAAACAACTGGAGATAACAGAAATGATCTGTATCTAGGTTTTACTAGTCGTTATACAAACATATATACATATGTAAGTATAAATTAGAGGTAGCTTATAGACGTTTTATATATAAGTAAAATTACAAGTAACTTACAGATATAAAAAACTGTCAAAATTCATGTAATTGTACACTTAAAATGCACTTATTGAGGGCTAGAGGGGGTGATGGTCTCCTATGACGTCAGGAACAGGAGGTTGTCTGGGGAGGGGACCTCTGAGACTTGAGTCCCACAACTCAAGACTCAAGCAGGATTTCAGGACACAGAAGTTCAGGACAGGGCCCAAAGGCCCAGGAAGTACCGTGGGGTCTTTTGGGGCCTGAATCTATCCCTGACTCTGGTGCCCAAAGAAAGAAAAGCTTCAATGATGCGTCCACCTGCACATGAGCAACTGTTTAAGGATGGAGGGTTTGACCCAAGTGATGGATGAACCAGCTCTACTTTCTCTATACGTCGCCCATTACTAAAAAGACCTTAAAATGAGCAAATACCAGGTATCAGTTGTGTACAGAAATATGGAGTCTTTAACACATATATTTCTCAAAAATAATTAACCGAGCAGTCAAAACATAAGCACATAGCTACATATTTATTAAACAGGAAAACATATATAGAGAAATTTACCCTCAATAATCAGAAAATATACATTCTTTTCAAGTACAACTGGAAGCATTCACTAAATTAACTATGTACTAGGCCACAAAGATGCAACAATATACTCCAAAAAGTTAATATCATGCAAATCATGTTCTCTGACAATAATCCAATATAGAAAGAAAGCAATGAGACAATTTTAAAAGAATATACCAGCAAACTAAATATCTAAGAAAACCTTCAGTTAAAAGGAAATCATGAAAGAAGTTAAAAAACACAAAATTAAATAACAATGAAAACAGTACCAGTCAAAACTTATGAGAAAAGTCTAATAAAGCATTTAGGGAAAAAATTATATCTTTAAATATCTTATTACAGAATAAACATCGAAAGCAAATCAAGCATTTAAGATGTTGCTTATTTTATAGCAAACACAAATTAACAATGAAGAAATGTTTAAGATGAAAGCAGGAATCAACGAAACATGTCAGAGATTTAACAAAACTAAAAGCTGATTCTGGGAGATTAATATAATAGGCAGAACTGGCAAAGCTAACCAAAAGAAAAGCAGAGATGCAAAAAAATAAAATGGAAGAAATGCAAAATTGAACAATTGCCACATTATGAGAATGGCAAAAATTAGGCAAATGAAGTACTGGCAAGGATGTGAGGAAATGGGTACTCAATTCAGTTCTGCTGGTAGGGGTGTAAACTCATACAATCGTTCTGAAAAGTACATAAGTACTTAGTGAAATTTACCAGAGAAATTCTTGCATAGTTCTGTAAGTGAATAAGTTAAATGTGGTGGATACACACTGAAGAATTAAATGTACACAGAGCAATATGAACAAATCTCCAAAATATAGTAGTGAGTGAAAACTAAGTAACAGCATGGAACATTAGAGGTAGCACATCCTACATACCAAGTTGTCAAATATACAATCCCTGTACACCTTTATTTTTTGAGACAGTCTCACTGTCACCCAGGCTAGAGTGCAAGGGCACAATCTTGGCTCACTGCAACCTGTCTTCTGGGTTCAAGTGATTCTCATGCCTCAGCCACCAAAGTAGCTGGGATTACAGGCACGTGTGCCACCACATCCAGAAAACTTTTTGTTTTAGTGGAGACGGGGTTTCACCATGTTGACCAGACTAGTTTCAAACTCCTGGCCTCAAGTGATCCGTTCGCCTCGGCCTTCCAAAATGCTGGGATTACAGACATGAGCCACTGAGCCTGACCCCACCCCCTGTACATTTTTAAAAATGTCTGAGGTCCTCAAATAACTTTTACTTATGAGGATTACATTGATCGAAGAAATTGGAACTGAAAGTTTCGGAATATACAAGCACACATTCTATTACCCATCAATGATGTCATGACATTATGTAGCTTCTGGAAAACTCCACTGTTCACTTGTGAATATGAGGAAAAGGCAAATAACATCATAGTGCCAGTATAAAAATTTTGATCTCACATATTCCCTGAAAAGGATCTTGAAGGTTCAATACCACATCTTGATAGTGATCAAGAGATACATTAACTTCCTTTTTTCTGTCTGTGACTCTTGGTTAGGGCAAATTTCAAATCCATTATAATACACATTGCAGCAACACTGAGTTTCTTATAATAGGTACTATCCAAAGCTTTCTTTTTTTTTTACATGTATCACTTAATCCTCACAACCACCTGAGGATTAATACCATTTACCTGTTTTACAGATAAGGAAAACAATCATTTTTCAATTATGACTATGCCCCCAAACACTGGTTTGGATGGAGCCTTCACTGGTATAGAGAATGACCTTCTTCCCTTAGACTAGATTCTGGCTATAATAAAGGATGGTTTAATCATCCCCTGAAGCAATGCATGAGATAATCTGCAATGTATCTTCACATACTGTACCTTATTTGATAGGCAAGAGACCCATAAAGGAAGCTGAGCATGGATTATCAGCTTCATCACAAATCTGAAGAAACTGACATTTATGTTATGTTGCCTTACCCAAGTTGGGACATCAGACAGAGCAGCAACTAAAATCCAGGTCTTCTTCCTATTACATGCCGTAAAAGGTATTGTTTCTTTCCCTCCCCTCAAAATTTTCAGTCAAATGTCAGCTTTTAGGAAGAGCCAATCACTCTGAACTAGAATTGTTCTCTTCACTTAAAATTTCTCAAGCCTAACTTCTTTTTGGGTCCTACAAGCCGGGAAAATACCTCAGAATTGGAACCACATGTTTACAGTATAAGAAATGACACAAGTGTGACTTGGGCAAAAAGAGGATAACTTTCCCCTTCAGAGAAATAATCCCTTTATCCAAGGCCTGGAGATTAGTGTTTGAGGTAGAATAAAAGCACAGTAAAATGATTCTATGGTTTGAATTTTGGCTCTTCTGCTCGAGTACTTTCTTTGGTAGTATACTAATTACCACTGAATTACTAATTATTAATTATTATTATTAATTACTAATAAAAGTAAAATGTAGTAGTGGTGGTGGTCTCTTTGAGTTATTGAACAGTAAGTAGCAAACATTACATTAAGTACTTTATGTACACTCTTTCACTTACCATGTCCTTGAGATGATTATGACTAAATTTAATAAATGTCCTTTTGTGCATTAACCCATTTAAACCCCACATCCTTGAGATAGGAATAACTATTACTTCCCGCACTTGCAGAACAGTTTATAACTGCTACAGCCAGGCCTTAGCTACTATGCAATATTATAAAACTAAGAGTACAAAAACGAAGAAATCATGAAAGTCCCTTCAGTACAGCCAGAAAAGAACACTTCTAATTACTCAGAGAAATACATGTTGTGCCAGTCGCTTTATCTCCTTTAGCGAGGGAAATCTTCTAAGGTCTTCAATGACATAATGTCACTGAAACTATTCCCTCACACTTAAATAATGTACATGAAGATAAAATTCTAGGCTGTAATTTTCTTCCTTCGACACACTGGAAATTTTACTTTTTATCTTACTATTAAAACATCTGTTATCGGCCAGGTGCAGTGGCTCACACCCTGTAATCACAGCACTTTGTGAGGCCGAGGCAGGCAGATCACCTGAGTTCAGGAGTTCGAGGCTAGCCTGGCCAACATGGCGAAACCCCGTCTCTACTAATTAAAATACAAAAATTCTGGGAATGGTAGTGGGAGCCTGTAATCCCAGCTACTTGGGAGGCTAAGGCTGGAGAATTGCTTGAACCTGGGAAGCGGAGATTGCAGTGAGCCAACATTGTGCCATTGCACTCCAGTCTGGGTGACAAGAGCAGAACTCCATCTGAAAAAAAAAAAAAATCTATTATCTGATCAATGTTCCTTTGTAGGTGACCTTTCTCTGAAAGATTTCTAAGATTGTCTTTGATGCTCTTATTTGCTCTATAATGCATACAGGTACAGGGAATTTCTTGTTTTCTGTTTAACAGTTAACAAATGAGGTCTTTTTTTTTTTTTTTTAAGTAAGAAACAAGGTATCGCTCTGTTGCTAGACTGGAGTGCAGTGACGCGATCTCGGCCACATGATCCACTAGCCTCAGCCTCCCAAAGTGCTGGGATTACAGGCGCCAGCGCGCCCGGCCTCATTTATTTCTTTAATTCTAGGAAACAGTATTTTTTTTAATCCAGTGTATTCGCTTGGTTTTTCTAGCTTTATTACTGCTTTGTTTCCAACATGCTGTTATATAGTGGTGACAAAACAAACAAGATGCTCAATCTCATGGAAATTATGAGGCAGACAGATTAGCAACAGTGGGATATTTTGTAGGGGAGAGGGAGATCATACATTCTAGGTGAAATGTGAGCTAAGACCAAATTAGCAAGCAGCTATCATGCACGTATCTGAGTGAGGAACACAGCTAAACGTCAATTCCAAACAATAACGAATTGATCAATGATGAATTTAATCTCAGAGTTGCTGGATGCCTCTCTTCAGTTCTGCTCAGACCTCAATTTTCCAATCTTGTCCCCCAAGAAAAAGATTAAACCTGTCTTGTGCTGAGTAGTGTAATATTCCAGTATGGCTTCTCTTGCGCCCTAGTGCTAGTACGAAGAGAAATCAATGAAAAATGTAGAAACAAGTCTGAGTACAATAGGAACAGGAAAAAGCAAAGCTTCTTGCCACCCCATGCTCCCAAATGTGCCTGTGTCTGATTCTCAGCACTAACTACTCATGTGAGACATCTCAACTTGATAAAACATTAAAATGGATTTTTGTCTCATACCATTCAAATACCCAGACAGAATAATTTTAGTGTTCAGTGGCACTTCCAAATCCTAACTCAAGTACAGTAATAAATGGTAGAGACTTAAGAGAGGCAAGATATACATGTAACTGATCTGGTCTCACGAGGGATTCTCTTACGATGTATTTCATCTACAGTAAGAGAAATCATCTTATTAACATTCCCCACACTTCATTACTTAACACACCTATCATAGTTTTTGCTATGCAGAATTAATCCATGGTAATACGGACTATGAAAGTCAATCACCCTGAGATGGGGTTATTAACTAAAAGGGCAAAGAGAAGCTTATGAAATGCTAACGTGGATGGTAAAGTGGTGGATATATACTGGGCGCAGTGGCTCATGCCTGTAATCCCAGCACTTTGGGAGGCCAAGGTGGGTGGATCACCTGAGGTCAGGAGTTCGAGACTAGCCTGACCAACATGGAGAAACCTCATCTCTACTAAAAATACAAAACTCGCCGGGCGTGGTGGCACATGCCTGTAATGCCACCTACTCGGAAGATGGAGGCAGGAGAATCGCTTGAACCTGGGAGGTGGAAGTTGCAGTGAGCCAAGATCGCACCATTGCACTCCAGCCTGGGCAACAAGAGTGAAACTCCATCTCAAAAAAAAAAAAAAAAAAAAAAGAGGTGGATACAGACAAAAAGTGTAAATCAAGCTAGCGCTTGCAAGATGTTTATATTGTACTGAAAGAAAATTGTGGGCTGGGTGCGGTAGCTTATGCTATTGGGAGGCCAAGACAGGAAGATTGCTTGAGGCCAGAAGTTGGAGCCGCCTGGGCAACAGTTTGCAAACAAGGCTTTAAAAAATTTTTAAAAAACACCTCAATTCTACAAAAAAATTTAAAAATTAGCCAGGAGTACTGGCACACGTTTGCAGTCCCAGCTGCTCAGAAGGCTCAGTGGGAGGATCCCTCAAGCCCAGGAGTTGGAGGCTGCAGTGAATTATAATCACGCTACTGCCTGGATGACATAGTGAAGAAAAAGAAAAAAAAAAACTAAAAAACTGCCATATCTGTGTTATGACTATACTGTTTTACAAATAACATTTCTTTTTAAAGTGAAAAAAGAAATGAAAGAGACCTTTCTTTGACCACTTTAATTGTAGAGTTGTGGTAGACAGTATTTAGCATGACAACCACTCATATATTATTTTTAAAATGTCCTAAAATACCTTAGAGAAGAGCAACAGTTCACATGCTACTCTTTTAGGGTGCTGTAAGAAAGACAGTGAAGGATATAGAAGAATTTAAAGTGCTAAGACTCAGGAAGACATAAAAGATACAGTGACATGCTTGCAGGGCCAATCTATAGATTAATTAGGCTAAAGGATATGTAAGATTTCTAAAAAGGACAATAGGAAAAATTATTAACAAGTTCATACTGTCTTTAGACCTCATTTATCCTCAAACTGGAAACTGTGGAATAAGTTTTAAGAATACATTTCAACCAAATGTAAATAAATTTATAAACATATTCTAGACTAATTTAAATAGAAATTCAGAACGAAATAATTCTTTGAAATAAAGACTACGGAACTTAAAACTATCAGAAGCACTTAATGTTCTTAATGTAAAAATTAGGGCTTTGTAGGCTTCTTATAAAATCTTACCTCAGGCCATGCACAGTGGCTCACGCTTGTAATCCCAGCACTTTGGGAGGCCGAGGTGGGCAGATCACCTGAGATCAGGAGTTCGGGACCAGTCAGGCCAAGATGGTGAAACCCTGTCTCTACTAAAAATACAAAAATCAGTCGGGTGTGGTGGCATGCACCTGTAATCCCAACTACCCAGGAGGCTGATGCAGGAGAATCGCCGGACCCCGCTCGGAGGCAGAGGTTGCAGTGAGCCGAGATCACGCCACTACACTCTAGCCTAGGCGACAGAGCAAGACTCCGTCTCAAAAAAACAAGACAAAAAAAAAACTTATCTAAAGTTGCTAAGACTAAAAAAATCATATACCATTGCTAAGACACTGATGAAAGATTTCATCACACGTTTGCTTGGAAATGTTCAAGTACCACCTTTACCATACCTCTTAACACCTTCAAAATATGGAATAGTGACGCACTAAAGAAATAAAGCTAAAAAGTATTTTTTATACTTTGATCAGGTTCTCAAAGACAAGGCCTAGTTTAAGAATAATTTTTCATGTAAGACAAGACAGGGAGTATTTGTTTCTACATCATGAAATGAGTCCATCTATTCCCCTCTGTCCCTTACTAAAATCTGGAAACTAAATGACTGTAAAAAATGAAACAGGTGTTAAACACCCCCAGACAATAAAATAGAAGCAATGGCAAAGCAAGATTTTGGGAACTGAAAAATAAATGGATCAGTGTTAACTGACTCAATAGACAACAGAAATGAAAGTATCAGTGTTAGATAGAGGTTTTCACTAAAAAACCCAGAAGTGGTTGAAAGAAGAGTCAAACACCATGGCCCCATACCTCCCTGTAAAGTAATTACCACTCCCCCTCACAATGTAAGAAATGTCACGACTAACTCACTGAAAAGGGTGAATCAGTCTGGAATAGGGGAATCCACATATAGACAGGGTAGAGTATTTTACTGAAAACTGAGGAAGTCTACATTTTGAACAGTAAAATCTCTAATACACTGTCCCTCCTCCTCACCCCAAAAGAAAACTGGCCAAGTACATATACTCACACAGGACAAGTGATTAGAGAATTTCTCTCAGATATATATGTACATATTCTCTCTCATATACATATACTGACAATTGGGTGACCCTCAAATAAATGGTCTAGTGAAATCACACTGGAGTAAAATCCACCTGTTGAGAACCCTCATGCATGGAGCTTAGAGAGATTTCTTCTAGCTCTTAAATTTGAGGAACAGTAAATGATCCCAAGGCATTTGAAGAAGCATCAAAATAAAAGACAGACTAAACTTTAAAAAGGGAAGAATCATTTAATGAAACAAGACTATGCAGATGGGGGAAAGAAATTTTGTTACGAGTTCTAGGCAGAAGTGCTAGTGGTGGTGGCTCATACATATAATACCAATGCTTTGGGAAGCAAACATAGGAGGACCCTCTGAGGACAGGAATTCAAGACGAGCCTGGGCAACATAGCAAGACCCTGTCTCAAGAAATTTTTTTTTTATTTTAATTATCTGGGCATAGTGTCACATGCCTGTAGCCAAGATATTCTGAAAGCTGAGATGGGAAGATGGCTTGAGCCCAGAAATTCAAGAATGTAGTGAGCTATAGTTGCACCACTGCTCTCCAACCTGGACAACAGCAAGACCATGTCTCATTCAAAAAAAAAAGTTCTAGGCAGAGAAGGGACCACACATTCAAAAGACAAAACCCTCCAAGAAATCATTCTAAAAAATCCCCATGAATTAAAAGACAGATTTTCAGACTGAGCTGATTCAAGAGTAAAACAAAACAAAAATAAGATACACAACATAAAGATGGGCATGGTGTCACATGAGTGTAGTCCACATTACTTGAGTGACATAGGGGGAAAGATAACTTGAAACCAGGAATTCACATCAAGTCTGTGCAACACAGCAGGAGTCTCTTTAAAAATGAAAAAAAAAGAAAAAAAAAAAAAAGACCCATACCAAGACACATCACTGTGTTATTAATTTAGAATACAAAAGACAAAGAAACACTGGAAGCTCACATTAACAAAAGGCTGGTTCCCCCCACCTTCAACAGACTGGAAATCAAAGCAGCATTCGGGCCAGGTGCAGGAGCTCACACCTGTAATCCCAGCCCTTTGGGAGGCCAAGCCGGGGGGAATTGCTGGAGCCCAGGAGTTCAGGACCAGCCTGGGCAACATGGTGAGACCCTGTCTCCACAAAAAATTAAAAATTTAGCAGGGCATTTGGTGCATGGCTGTGGTCCAAACTAAATTGGTGGCTGAGGCAGGAGGATCACTTGAGCCCGGGAGGTCAAGGCTGCAGTGAGCTGTATTCATGCCTGGGTGACAGAATGAGACCCTGTCTCAAAAAAAAAAAAAAAAAAAAAAGGAACCATTAATTTTCTCTCCCACAACACTGGAAGTTCTGAGACAACACAACAACTTTCGAAATTCTGAGAAGATAATAATTCCTACTCTAAAATCCCAAACCAGAACTATCCATCAAATGTAAGAATCCAACAAAAATACAGCCAGATATGCGAGTTCTCAAAAAATTCATTTCCCTTGAATTCTTTTCTTGGGAAAACACAAGACAACATAATCCATCAAAGTGAGCGAGTAAACCAAGGAGGAAAAAAAGTTAGATCCAGCCAGGCGCAGTGGCTCACACCTGTAGTACCAACACTTTGGGAGGCCGAGGAGGGTGGATCACCTGAGGTCAGGAGTTCGAGACCAGCCTGGCCAACACGGTGAAACCCTGTCCCTACTAAAAATACAAAAATTAGCTGGGCATGGTGGTGGGCGCTTGTAATTCTAGCTACTCAGGAGGCTGAGCAGGAGAATAGTTTGAACCTGGGAGGCAGAGGTTGCAGTGAGCCGAGATCAAGCCATTGCACTCCAGCCTGGGCAACAAGAGTGAAACTCTGTCTTAAAGAAAAAAAAAAAGGGGGGGGGGGGAGACACAAGACACAGTAAACAGTAATTCCAAAACATTAAACAGCCAACAGGAATACCCAGGAGTATGGTAAAGGAAGGTTCCAGATGGAATCAGTTCTACAGTCCAAACTAGAAGAATGTAGAAGAATGTTCCAGGGAGTAGAGGTGATGGGATATATTTGGAGGGGGAGGTTTATTACTGAATCATGAGATCTGTTTTAATATACTGAGGGGCTTATACTTCCAGAGTGATTAGATATAAATTACTGGTAGGTAAAAAACAGTTAAGTATTAACTTCAGGGAGAAAAAAAAAGCTGCACAAGAATGAAAATAAAATCACAGCATATTCCATGGCTTATCTAAAGCTTTAATAATACTTACACAGCCATAATAAAAGTAATTATTGAGCCAATCAAAAGTTATATAACTACACTAAAAAGATGTAAGGGATCATTATTTCATGTTGAAGTGGTGAGAGGTGGTAGGAATGCAGGCTTTTCAAGAAGGTATTTCTAAGAATTTTTAAGCATTTGCTCTTAAATATGAGGAACAGTAAATGATCCCAAGGCATCTGAAGAAACATCAAAATAAAACACTAAACTAAGGGAAAAATCAAATGAAACAGACTATGTGGGGGGTGGCGGGGGGTGGGGGCAGAGACATGACGACTTTTATAGAAAGTAGGCTGGGCGCATTGGCTCAGGCCTGTAATCCCAGCACTTAGTCCGAGGCAGATGATCAGTTGAGGTGAGGAGTTCGAGACCAGCCTGGCCAACATGGTGAAACCACGTTTCTACTAAAAATAAGAAAATTAGCCAGGCGTGGTGGCGCACACTTCTAGTCCCAGCTACTCGGGAGGCCAAGGAATGAGAATCACTTAAACCCGGGGGGCAGATGTTGCAGTGAGCCAAGATCACACCACTGTACTTCAGCCCAGGTGACGAAGTGAAACTGTTTATTAAAAAAAAAAAAAAAAAGCCAGATGTGGTGGCTCACGCCTGTAATCCCAGCACTTTGGGAGGCCAAGGCAGGCAGATCACAAGGTCAGGAGTTGGAGACCAGCCTTACCAACATGGTGAAACCCAGTCTCTACTAAAAATATAAAAATTAGCCAGGCATGGTGGCATGCGCCTGTAACCCCAGCTGCTCAGGAGGCTGAGGTAGGAGAATCGCTTGAACCTGGGACACAGAGATTGCAGTCAGCTGAGATTGCACTACTGCACTCCAGCCTGGGCGACAGCGCGAGACTCAAAAAAAGGAAAAAAAAAGAAAGAAAGAAAAAGTACAGGCAACAAGATTTCCTTTAGAATCAGACATGAAATATGAGGGAAGGAAGAGAAGAATGACTCTAGGATTTTTGGTTTAAATAACTGGAAGAATAAAGTTGTCATTTATTGAACTAAGGAAAATGCAAAAGAAGTAAATTTGGATTAAATAAGATGAAAAGTACAGATATAGTTATCAAGCACCTAGTAAACAGTCGGATATGTGAATCTGGAATTCAGGAGAAAGGTTCTGGCTGGAGATATAAATTTGAGTCACCAGCACAGTTCCCATTAAAGAAATGAAGACCATCAAGGGAATCCCAAACTAGGCTTAGGATATTCCAATGTTTAGAGGATAGAAAAGGAAACTGAGAAAAGAGTCAGAGAAATAGGAAGAAAAAGCAGGAAAATACGTTTCCTAGAAGCCAAATAAAGTAAATGTTTTAATGGAGAAGAGTCAACAACTGTATGAAATGCTGCTAATAGATCAAGTAAAATGAGGTCACTGACGTCACGAGACCTTAAAAATACCAGCTCCAATGGAAATGAATATCTGATTGGAATGGGTTCAGAAAAAACAGAACAAACTAAAAACAATGAATACAGGCAAGGAGTTTTGCTATAATAGAACTCTTTTTCAAGGAGCTTTGCTATAAAAGAAATGAGACATTGCAATTGGCTCAAGCTAGGACAAACAATATATCCACAGTATATAATAAAGGGCAGATGGGGACAGATGGGCACAGATGCTAGGTTTACAGATGCAACGGTGACAACTTTTAAAGATTCTTTTCTGACTGCGTCTATTTTCTCAGGGCAATAGGGAGCAAAGTGAGAGGGAGGAGATATGAGACGTGCAATGACAGAGTAAAACTATGAAACCAGTCATTTAGGACAATGTAACAGGAAAGACTGGGTCACTAAGGACAAGATCACGAGTTTCAAGCAAGCCTAGGTCAGCATGCTTATGCAATGGGTTAACATTTTGACTTAAAAAACAAATAAACCTGCTCTATAGTCTTTTATTTAACCAAATGTTCTATCTGAAGTTTTTCTTCACCACCAAAGAACTTATCCATGTAACCAAAACCCACCTGTACCTCAAAACGATTAAAATAAAAATTTAAAAGAAAAGACCTGTGCCAATAGGACACAGGGGAAAAAAATTAAGTTTTTCTTAAGTGACGGTTCCATTATCCTTAATAGATCATCTGATCTGCATTTGAATATACATGGCAACAGCAATATTTTTCCATGAAATAAACACTAACACAGAAACGTATGGCTTATGGAGTACGTCCCCTCTCCAAGGTACATTCAGGATTTCTCTTCCTCATTGTCTGATATCCTTTCACACAGGGTCTAAATTGTGCCCGTTTTGGCCTTTATGCTGTTCTATTACAGATTGTGCATTACTTACATATTCCTAAGGCCTATTCTCTTATATTTGGTTCTAGTTAACCCACTACTATAAATTTTCAGGGTCTGTCTTGTTTTGCATGATACACTACCATTTCCAATTTCTAGTCGTTTCTCAAGACCCTAAAGTTTCATTCAGAAACTTCTCTTGTGCTAACACAATGTCCACTTGAAATCTCTATATGACACACTCCTATAGTACTAGTGAATGAAACCAAGAAAACAAAGTAACCAAATCCTACCGACAGCCAAGTCTTTTGCTATTATTGCACCTAAGCTATTCCTGAAGAAATAATTTAATGAGATCATCTTATAAGGAACATTTATTTGGTAAACTATCTCATAGAAATAGACTCTAAAATCAAACAGTTTCTTAAACAACAGAGAGCATAATCCCAATCTCTCCCCATGAAAAGCCTACTTCATAACTGAAGTACCTAAAGCCCATGAACTGCATTACTAGAAGAAAGGAGGGAAAAAGACATTTACTAAACTTCCACAGGAAGACTGTATAAATCTGGAAGTGGTTAAGTACACATCAGCCTGTATCCAAGAATACTACTCAGTCTCAAAAATTAACTGAAAATCTAAACTTAATATGGATACTTCTTTGTTCTTGGTAAGGCTCAGAAAATTACCATCTATTTAAGTACGCATGGTACTAGTTACATGTCAACTGATATAATAAAAAAGGTGAAGTGGACAATCAGTATTTCAAACCCAATACAGGGAAATCACTAGACGTAAACAAGAACTTTTAAAAGCTATTCTTGAGCTCCACTTTAAAACAAACATTCAGGACTGGAATCTTCAGAATTTTCTAATATCTTGAATATCCCCATCTTCTCTTTAATTGGTCCTGAAGCATTCATTTGATCTAAGGGAAAAACATTAAAACAGGTACATTTTAGAAGTATAAGAAGAAGAAATCGTAAAAGAAACATCCAATATGATGTTATGAGAAGTGAGTCATCTGTCCAAAATTATAAAACTCACAGTAATACAGGGCACTCTCTTCCTTAATCACCAAGATTTAATAGCAGTGAAAGCAAAAAGGTACACTATTCTTAATACAACAACTAGAATCAGACTCTTGGGAGCATACAATCTAAAGCGTCAGTTTGCTAGTCAAAATCGCTTTTGCTGAATTTAAGGTAAGATAAACAAGTCAAAGAGCAATAAATAATATCAATTTGAATCATGTTGTCAGAAATGTTTTAAAAAGAGGCCCAATCACGGTTCGTTTAATAGCTGAAAACACACCACAAAAAGCTTACCTTGAGAAACATTTTGAATCAATGACAATATGTAGTCTCCTAAATTTTTATCAACATGACAGCTGTGAAATGAAATCTGATTTTCATTTGTATTACTGATTTCTAATCATCCTTGTCTGTTCATTAGACATTTCTTTCTCTCTTGGTAATAGCCTGCTCTTATATTATCCGTTTTCATTATCAACTTTTATTTACTTGCATATCCTAAACACTTCCTGTTATATGTTGCAAATATTATTTGTGGTTTGTCTCTTATCTCTTTATGGTGTCATCTGTCTTATAGTAGTCTTTCCTATTAATGTAATTAAAATCTATCAAACCTATCATATAATTTGTGATTTCTGTATTATAAAGAATTCTAATTCTAAAATCATAAATATATTTTCTTGTCTTTTTAGGTTAAAATTCTACCTTTAATATTTAGGTTTTGAACACATGGATTGTTAATTTATCTGAAGTTTGTAAGTGCAGTGTGAGGAGAGGAGAATCTAAGTTAATTTTTCCCCTATTAATTACTATTTCCCCAGATCATCTATTGATTAATAGGAATTTCCTATCAGTGGTTTGAAGTTCCATTTCACATTTATTAGCTTTTCGTGAAAGTTGTCTTTCTAGATTCACCATATTGTACTTCTAGCCAATATATCACACCATGTGCTATTTCTACCATCTTGATTATTATGACTTTTAAATTTTTAATAAGATTTTATACCTGGTATAGAATATCTTGTGCTTCAAAACTGTCTTGGTTCTGGCCCTTTATTACTCTCTCATATAAATTTTAACAACAGTCTGTTTTACAAAAAGTCATTCTGGGATTTTTTTTTTTTTTTTTTTTAAGAGACAGAGTCTCGCTCTGTCACCCAGGCTGGAGTGCAGTGGCACAATCTCCATTCACTGCAACCTCCACCTGCCAGGTTCTAGCAATTCTCCTGCCTCAGCCTTCTGAGTAGCTGGGATTATAGGCACATGCCTCCATGCCCCGCTAATTTTTTCTATTTTAGTAGAGACAGGGTTTCACCGTGTTGCCCAGGCTGGTCTCTAACTCCTGAGCTCAGGCAATCCACCTGCCTCAGCCTCCCAAAGTGATAGGATTATAGGCATGAGCCACCACACCCAGCCATCATTCTGGGATTTTAATTAGAAGAAAAATTCAAGAATATAAGTTAGTTTTGGGGAACACTGACTTACACTTTGTAGTAACCATTCATATCCACAAATACAGCTAAATCTGCATGTTTACTCAGTCTTTCTATTAACGTCCTTCAATGTTTCATAATTCTGTCCTTATATAAACATGTTAAAAATTGTTAAACTTTAATTGTAGCCATGTTAATTTTGTAGCTGTTGTAAAAACCTTCATTATTAAACAATTATTGCTGTTACACATATTATTAATAAGCAATCTTCTTAAATTCTATTTTAAAAGATTCTGGATTCCCTTGGACTTCCTATGAAGATAATCAAACCAGACCACTTGCAAATAAAAGCAGTTTCGATAATGCCAGCACTTTAGGAGGACGAGGCAGACAGATCACTTGAGCCCAGGAGTGTGAGACCAGCTTGAGCAATATGGCAAACCCCTGTCTCTACAAAATACACAAAACAAAATTAGCAGGACATAGTAATCACACCTGCAGTCCCAGCAACTTGGGAGGCTGAGGTGTGGGGATTGATTGAGCCCAGCAGGTTAAAGCTGCAGTGAGCCATGATCACACCACTGAACTCCAGCCTCGGTGACAGAACGAGACTTTGTCTCAAATAAAAAAAAATTATGAAGATGATTATGATATTATGGCAAGTTGGTTTTTGGTATCTAATTAGGTGATCATCTAGTTCTCCATTATTTAATTGATATGAATTATATTATCAGATGTTAAACAGTCCTTACATGCCTCACATAATGTTGTTTTTTAATATAGTTAAGATTTGACCATGATGCTGTATTTCTCATATTTCTCCCTAAACTATTTCAAAGTCAAAATTCAAATAAACATGCAAATAATCCAGAATATCTAAAACAATTTTGAAAAAGAACAAAACTAGAGAAAGTACACTTCCCATAAAGCTACCTTAATTAAATCAGTGCGATACTGGCATAGGAATACCACAGAGATCAATGGGACAGAATTGAGAATACAGAAATAAATCCTTATATTTATGATCAAATGATTTGCATCAAGGATGACAAGGCCATCCAATAGAAAAAGGATCATCTTTTTAACAAATGAATATTGACATGCAAAAAGATGAAAACTCATTGAAAATAGATCATAGATCTAAATGTAAGAGCAAAAACTATAAAACTATTAAAAGAAAATATCAACACCTTGAAATAGGCAAAGAGTAGTTACAGATGACACAAAAATCATGAGTGACAGAAAAAAATTTGTTAAAATTGGAATTCATTAAAATTTAAAACTTTTGCTCTTCAGAAGATACTAAGTAAGTAAGTGAAGAGACAGGCCAGAGTAGAAGAAAATGTTTGGAAAATATATCTGATTAAAAAAAAAAAAAACTTCCAACCACATATATTTTATTTTGATTCAATAAGACACAGAATTGAATTTTAAAATGAACAACATATTTGAAAATAAGATATCATGACACTGTAGCCAGTGCCACGCAGGTAAATGTTTAACAATTGGGTCTCAAAAAAAACAAAAACTGAGGCACAATGGCTCATGCCTATAATCCCAGCTTACTCCAAAGGCTGAGGCTGGAGGATCCCTTGAGCCCAGGACTTTTAGGCTGCAATGAGCTATAGTCGCACTCCTGCATTCTAGCCAGGAATACAAAGCAAGACCCTTTCTTGTTAAAAACAAAGACTGGGGTTTCTAGTTTCTGCCTGTATCCGTGATATGAATGTTACTGCCATCACCAATTTCAAAAGACCAAAATGTCACGGAATACAGTTGGGAAAAAAAGATTATACAGTATCTCCACCATACAGATGCAACAGACAAATAATCAATAGCCTAGACGACAGTAATATGTTGTAAAATAATTAGGAAATTATGAAGTACAAAATATTATTTTTGTTTTCAAAATAATTCATGGTCATCAACTGTAGGCATCAGATCATAAGGTGGTATTCTAAAAACTGATAAAAAAAAAAAAAAAAAGAAGCAATATATCCTGGCTCTCTTCTATCTCAGGGAAACTGTAAGGGAAAGTTCTTAAATAACCCAGCTAATGAAAGAATGACAGAACAAGAAAAATCACCATTTTGCAATGATTAAGTTAATAATGGTTCTCATCAGCCACTTTCAAGGGATACTAAAAATCACCACGTTAGGCTTGGTGCAGTGGCTCATGCCTGTAATCCCAGTGCTTTGGGAGGCTGGGGTGGGCAGATCACCTGAGATCAGGAGTTCAAGACTAGCCTGGCCAACATGGCGAAACCCTGTCTCTACTAAAGATACAAAAATTAGCCAGGTGTGGTGGCAGGCGACTGTAATACTAGCTACTAGGGAGGCTGAGGCAGGAGAATCCCTTGAACCCAGGAGGCTGAGGTTGCAGTGAGCTGAGATCGTGTCAGCGCACTCCAGCCTGGGCGACAGAGCAAGACTCTGTCTCCAAAAAAATAAAATAAAATAAAATAAATCATCGTGTTAAGTAAAGGATGAAGGCTGACAAGACACTTTATAATATTATCTTGATTAATCTTAGCTCACTGGAAATAAGAAATCCAGATACGATTTGCCTCCTGGTATGACGAAAAATATGAGAACAAAGCACTGGTATTCTTAACTAAGACAGGAACTTGAATATATTCATTTACAAGTGTTATTTACCAGTTTACAGAAAATATCTGAATTATGGAAGAAGTTAAAGATAATGACATTTATGGGCAAAATGTCATGTCTGAGATTTGATTTTAATACTCTAAGAAGAAAAATGACAATAAAACAAGATTGGATACATGTGGCTGAATGAATTGCACAAGCGGTTCATTACATTATGCTAATTAAGTGTATGTTTCGAAGCTTCCATTAAAAAAAAGCATAATACTTACCAATAAGATCACTTCGATCTAACAACAACTCTAGATCTTTATCACTAATGACCTTCTCTCTTGATCCTTTTATTTCCCTATAGAAAACAAAATATTCAAGTCTATGTGAATAATTCAAAGCTACAAATTAAATCTTTCTAAAATTAAAAACTCACCTTTCATAATCTCTAGATTTTAATAATTCCATTAATTCCTTAGGATCTAAGAAATTCTTAGACAGATTTAATCCAGACTGACCACCTTTGAAATGATCTAAAAAAAATGAGAAATTAAGAACATTGAAATTCCTTTTAAAACTACAATACAACATATTACAAACCAATCACAATGGCTTGCATTAAGAAGGACGGCAAAAAAAAGTGTTGATAAAAAATAAAAGCAAATGAAGCTCTCAGGCTTCGCTGGTAGGACTGGAAAATGATATGTCCACTTTGGAAAAGGCTGGTAGTTTCCAGTAGTTAAACACGCACCCTCTCTAAGATCAAGGACCAAAAAATGCATTATGTCCACAAAGACTTGTACAGGACCAACTTATTCATAATAACCAGAATCTAGAAATAATTTAAATGTCGACCAACAGGAGAATGGAAAAAACAAACTATTCACCAATTAAAAGAAAAAAATTCTGCTAAAAACAACACAGATGACTCTGTGTTGAAAAAATATATTCAACAAAATAGCTAAACAAAAAAAAGACTCATCAGTGTGACAAAAATCAGAATTCTGGATGCTTCCTAGTGATGGTAAGGGGAGCATAGGAATTACTGGAAAGGGTGAACAAAGAAAATTTCTTGGATGATGAAAATGCTACCTTGATCTCGATGATAGTTACATAGGAGTACATAAATCTGGTCAAACTTCATTAACCTGTACATTTAAGATCTGTGCATTTTGCTGTATGTATGTAATAACTCAACTGAAAAATGTCAGCATTTAAAAAAATCCCTTCAAAATTTTCTACAAAATTAATCTACTAAAAAATCGAAAATAGGGCTGAGCACAGTGGCTCACACCTATAAGCCCAACACTTGAAGAGGCTAAGGCAGGAGGATCACTTGAGTCCAGGTGTTCGAGAACAACCTGAGTAAAAAAGTTAAACGGTCTCTTAAAAAAAAAAATTATGCTTTTTCCCCAATGCAAGTTCCAATTACAATCTAAATGTTTCACCAAATTAATTTTGACTAAACCTTAATACACTCTTACCTCAAAACCCAGAGAAAGTATTTACAAGTGGAAAAGGAGTATAAAATAAATTATTAGTGATTTCCAACATTACTTTTCACATTAACATTATCATGTTCCCATTTCTCTAGGGCTTGATGATTTACATAAATGATTTTCAACATTTCTTCAGGTAGCTATCAAGCCATTTATTCAAAGAAAATTTTATGGTGAATGGATAGAAGTATAACTTCTCTAAGGAATCTCAGGAACAAAACTTTTTCACCTATGTCAGTTCCCCACCTCCTCAGAATTTTTTCTAGATTAAAAAGCATTGTTGAGACCCATCTGGTTATGATAAGGAAATGAAAAAGGAAAAAAAAGTGTCCAAAACTATAAAAAGGGGATTGTGCAGTGAAATATTCTGTGAAACAGTGGGTTCAATAAATAAATAGATTTTTTATAACACTTAAATACACTTAATATTTTAATACATGGAACTTGCAAAATATTTATCTTAAAACTTTTAGCAAGCCAGTCTCTTATCAGGAACATGTAGTTATCCTTGACCCCTTTTCTCTGCCCATCTGCTCTTCATCTACATATCTACATACTCGCTAACATTCTTTCTTTTATGTCTATGGTGACCAACTTAGTTTAGGCTCCCAAATTCCCCACTGCTTATTTAAATCCTGTCATATCAGGCTGTTAATATTTTTTTTTTTTTGAGACAGAGTCTTGTTCTGTTACCCAGGCTAGAGTGCAGTGGCACGATCTCGGCTCACTGCAACCTCCTCCTCCCGGGTTCAAGTGATTCTCCTGCCTCAGCTTCCTGAGTAGCTGGGATTACAGGCGCCCGCCACCGCGCCCAGCTAATTTTTGTATTGTTAGTAGAGACGGGGTTTCACCATCTTGGCCAGCCTGGTCTTGAACTCCTGACCTCGTGACCTCCTGACCTCGTGATCCACTCACCCTGGCATCCCAAAGTACTAGGATTACAGGTGTGAGACACAGAACTCGGCCCAGGCTGTAATATTTTATAAAGAAAATAAAAACAAAATCCACAACACACAATGCACAATTTAAACAATAAAGCACTACATAAGTGTTATTTACTTTTATGGATGATCAACTTCTCCAGTTTCCTTTTAGCAGCTGCTCTTTCCACAATTTTCTGATCGATAGTATTTGCTGTAACAAGGCGATAAACAACAACTGGCTTTGTCTGACCAATTCTATGACATCTATCCTGGGCCTGAAGATCCGACTGGGGGTTCTTAAAGTTAAAAAGAAAAATAATATTTAACGGTATTAGGTTAAAATTAACATAAACTCATGTGGATAAAGTCAACATGAATGATCTAGCCAGGAACTTTTAAATAGTGGTGTCTTAATTTAAACTTCCAGAGTGGCTTCATAGACAAAATTATCATTCCACAGATCCTTGACAATATTAACAAAAAAGTTTAAATACCCTAAAGAAAACATTTCAGGATGGGCACGATGACTCACTCCTATAATCTCAGCATTTTGGGAGGCCAAGGCAGGAGGATCATATGAGGATAAAAGCTCAAGACCAGCTTGGGCAAACAGTGAGACGTGGTCTCACTAATTTTTACATTTTTTGTGGGCATGGTAGCACACCCATAGACCCAGCTACTTGAGAGGATGAGGTGTGAGGATCACTTGAATCCAAAAGGTCAAGGCTATTGAGCCGTGATGGTGCCACTGCACTCAAGCCTGGGTGATAGTGAGACCCTGTCACTAAAAACAAAAGTAAAAAAAAAATTTTCAATTTTTACTTGCAAAAAACTTTATGAAGAAATAACTCTTAGCTGAAAATGGGTATCTTTTCAAAATAGATAAGTAAATTTGTAACATGTACCATTAAAAATTAAAAATTCAGAAGGGCTGGGCGCGGTGGCTCATGCTGGTAATCCCAGCACTTAATCCCAGCCTGGGCAACAAGAGCAAAACTCCTTCTCAAAAAAAAAAAAAAAAAAAAAAAAAATTCAGAATGGAGGCTGGGTGTGGTGGCTCAAGCCTGTAATGCCAGCACTTTGGGAGGCCGAGGTGGGCGGATCACCTGAGGTCAGGATTCAAGACAGCCTGGCCAACATGGCAAAACCCCGTCTCTACTAAAAACACAAAAATTAGCCATGCATCGTGGCGTATACCTATAGTCACAGCTACTCAGGGGGCTGAGGCAAGAGAATCACTTGAACCCAAGAGGTGAAGGTTGCAGTGAGCCGAGATCGTGCCACTGCACTCCAGCCTGGGCAACAGAGTGAGACTCCATTTCAAAAAAAAAAAAAAAAATTCAAAATAGAAATATAATCAGCATATTCCTTGCTATACTTCCAACTTACCCAATCACTATCATAAATGATAACTGTATCTGCTGCAGTCAGATTAATGCCCAGGCCACCAGCTCGTGTACTCACTAAGAAGATAAACACCTCTGGATCCGTGTTGAAGCTGTGCATCTAAAAGCAAAAAGGATGTAAATAGAACAGATTAAAATAAATTAACCAACAAGATTGAAGAAGAAAAATGTTTTCAATTACAACTATTAAAGACTTAAACAAAGGAGGCCAAACAAATCATTCAGATCTATAAAACAATTATGTTAACAAAACCTGTGCACCTATATTAAAGAGATCTTAATTTTGTTAAAAACCATGTATCACAACAATGTTTAAATAAGAAAAGCTAATATCAAAAAATGATGAAAAAATTGTAGTTGTTGTCTAAACACATGGGGTGGGTGCGGGGGAGAACTGACTAGAAGGGGGCACAGGAAACTTTCTGGGCTGATGGTAACATTCTATATCTTAATAGGGGTTAGGTATAAATTTACATATGCATTTGTCAGAAAGATTCAGCAAATGTATACATTATTTGCTTCAGTATGTGTAAATTTTACCCCAAAAGATAAAATATGCTGAAGTCATTACGGAAAAGGGTAGTATCATCTATATTTTATTTTTAAATGCACCAAAAAACCAGGATTAAATGCTGAATGGATACAGCAAGGCTGCTATTACAGGAAATGTGTTTTTAAAAAGGTATAGTCAAATGTTAGCAGCAGATTGTAGGCGGATTTACAGTTGCTTTTTTTTTTTTCAACTTTGCCATATAGTTGATATTTTCATAATAGAAAGTTGAGGACAGGGCAAAAAGGCAAAAAATTTCCTGCTATCCCAATATTCTTACAGTGATGGTTAAGTAGGATATTATTAATAAGATTGTGCCAGAAGATATATATATTTGTGAATCAAAAATTAAGACTTCTTAGTACTAAATCAAAATGTTTGTTTTTGATAAAACCACAGGGTTTCTGGTCATTTCTATCTTTTTATCAATTTGTGGGTCTATTTGGAATATTACTTCAGAAATCAAGATAGGAATTATAAAAGAATGTATAATGTTTGGTATGTATGACATAAGTAGTCTTACGTTTTTTTCTCTCTCTGAGTAAGACATGGACCCATCAAGCCTGCTGAAGTTGAAATCTCTGAGATGGCAGTAATCCATCAAAATGTCCAACATGCTTGTCATTTGTGAAAAAAGCAGCACCTGAAATTAAACATATCTTAATATTTCTAATGATTGATAAAAAAATAATTGAACAATCCAAAATTCCAATCAAAAGTACCACCTTGTGACCTCTTTTTTTTAGTTCTGGCAGCATTCGATCCAAAATCAAGAACTTCCCAGAATTTGTTACCAATTCTTCATCGATCTTAAGGAGGGGCAAAGGAAGAAAAAATAGAGAGAAAACTGTTATTCGCTTTGTTAAAACAAAAGCCATTTGGACTTTCCAACTTGGACGCTGCAGAATGGCTCCCGCAAAGAAGGGTGGCGAGAAGAAAAAGGGCCGTTCTGCCATCAACGAAGTGGTAACCCGAGAATACACCATCAACATTCACAAGCGCATCCATGGAGTGGGCTTCAAGAAGCGTGCACCTCGGGCACTCAAAGAGATTCGGAAATTTGCCATGAAGGAGATGGGAACTCCAGATGTGCGCATTGACACCAGGCTCAACAAAGCTGTCTGGGCCAAAGGAATAAGGAATGTGCCATACCGAATCCGTGTGCGGCTGTCCAGAAAACGTAATGAGGATGAAGATTCACCAAATAAGCTATATACTTTGGTTACCTATGTACCTGTTACCACTTTCAAAAATCTACAGACAGTCAATGTGGATGAGAACTAATTGCTGATCGTCAGATCAAATAAAGTTATAAAATTGCAAAAAAAAAAAAACAAAAGCCATTTGGAAAGTTCAATTTTCAAAGCCAAGTCACTTAAAAAACTTAAAAACTGACCTGTTATTCAATCTTTGTAAAATCAGAAGATAGATATTACTCAAAGACATATTCTAGAATGTAAAACCAGCAATTTCACAAAAACAAAGTACAAATATAACTTTGATCTAACCTCAACACTCCTCTCTCAAAGTCATTGTGAAAGAAAACAATTATGTCAAACTTAATGGGTACATACTCAGGCTTATTCTTTATAAATGAGTTATCTCCAACTAAATGTATATGTAAACTACTGCTAGAATTCTTACCAGAAATTAAGAGAAAATACAGGAGCTGATATGTAATCTAAATATTGTGGACAAAGACTTTTTCACCTTCTGGTGAAATTCCCTCATGAGAGAGCTACTTTCATTTGAGTGGGAAAGTTTTGTCTTCTTTCTTACTCTAATAAAGATGTAAAGCAGTGCCTCTCAAATGGGGACAATTTTGCCCTCCACCTATCCCCAGGGTATATTTGGCAGCGGCAGCAAACTTTTTAGTTGTCATAACTGAGGGAAGTGAATACTAGTGGCATCTAATGGGTAGAAGACAGGGATGCTGGTAAATGTCCTAAGTGCACAGAACATTACCTCCTAAGAAAGAATTATCTGGCCCAAAATGTCAATATTGCCAGGAGTGGAAAAGCCTATTGTAAACTACCTTGAAACAACTGTGATTGAGGGTTACTAAGAATTTATTTCTATTGATATTATGCTATCATTCTATCAACCACCCAAGAAAGCAACTTCATTTACTTAATTTGAAAACCTCCAAATCAAAATTGGTTTTATTCTATGGCTACCTGTTGATCTTTAAGCAATGAGCAACCAGGCTGATTTTGATAAGCCAAATATTAATGATAAAAGAAATAGTGAAAAGATGACCACTCTCTCTAAAATATAACAAGTAAACATGCAGAGTACAAATCAATTACTAAATTTAGAACTCTTAGCTGTTCACATAAAATATGTAAATAAAAATATAAGTGGCATAGAGGCCAAGCGTGGTGGCTCTTGCCTGTAATCCTAGCACTCTGGGAAGCTGAGGCAGGATTGCCTGAGAAACCAGGAAGTTTGAGACCAGTCTGAGAAACATAGCAAGACCCTGTCTCTATAAAAAATAAAAAAATTTAAAAAACTAGTTGCTCATAGAAAGTGACCATTTTTCTAACCCTGATAAGGTTCTCTAAAATTTCGGAAAGAAGACTGTCTCAGCTTACTGAAGGATTACAATCTTCATGATAAATAGCACCATACTTATTTTTAATAATTATAATCAAAAAAAGTAACACTTTCCGCCAATATAAAAGTAATAGAAATCAAAACAGTAAATTAGAATTAAACAGTATTCACCTTAAACTCTTGTGTAACAGGGTCTATAGGATACTCAATCAAATATGGATGATTACAACATTTACGAAGTAGCATCATTATATTCTGCAGCTTCAGATTAACTTCAGATTCTACAGGGATATTCACTTCCACAACAGCTCTACCAAAACAAATAATGCATATATGGGAAATGCAAAAAATGGTCACAGTTTAAAGAATACTTAAATTCACTTTTGAATTCAAACCTTTCTCGGTCCACCTCTGGCTGTATTTGACTGATCAGTTTTTCCAATTCATTAGGGAAATCATCTATTTTGCTGTAATTTATTGATTTTCTAGTTCGTCGTTTTGGTCGACCAGTAGGACTTAACTCAATTGTTTCTTTCTAAAAGGGAACGAATTAAAAGAAATTCAGTTTATAAAGCTATGTCCTTAGGTTCTAAATGTAAACAAAATAAGGCATATTTTATGTACAAAATGACAATCTATAGACAAATACGAATGTTGTGGGAAATTAGTTTAATTTTAACATGGACGACAATATCTGAAAGTAAGAGGAAGGGCCTTCATATCTCAATAGGTAAAAATGAAGGGTGTATAAAACTACTTTGAACTTACACAAAAGGATTTAATACCTTAAAGTTGAAATATGGCTCCGGAAATTTGCAGTACAGAGGATATTTCTTCAGACTGGTGTAACACTGCATGAAACTGCTCATTATGAAATTGCTCATTAACAGACAAATAATGTAAATTTGTAAATGGCTAGACCCTTCCTTTAATTATAACTAATTATTAAAAAGGGAGAAGAAGCCGGGTACGGTGGCTCATGCCTGTAAACCCAGCACTTTCGGAGACCAAGGAGGGCAGATCACAAGGTCAGGAGATCGAGACCATCCTGGCTACCATGGTGAAACCACATCTCTACTCAAAAATAGAAAAAATTAGCCAAGCGTGGTGGCGGGAGACTGTAGTCCCAGCTACTCGGGAGGCTGAGGCAGGAGAATGGCATGAACCCGGGAGGCGGAGCTTGCAGTAAGCCAAGACCATGCCACTACACTCCAGCCTGGGCAACACAGCGAGACTCTGTCTCAAAAAAGAAAAAAAAAAAAAAAAAAAAGTCGGGGGGAGAAGAGTCTGGTGGTCCTACTGTTTAAAAATGCATCACAATAAATATTTTGAAAAGAAAATACGTAGGTTTATAGTGTACAATAAAAAACCTGGAAAGTTAAACAAAACTTAAGGGTCTCCTTCAGTTACATGATAATAACATCCCACCTCTATCTCCTATAATATGGTGGGTGATGAATAATAATCATCAAATTGATTATTAATCCTTTTGGTTATCAATAACCTTCTGTAAGGAAACTGTACAGGTAGAACATCCTTAACAGGAAAATACAAATGCTCCAATAAGCATTTCCTTTTAGTTTCATATCAGCACTCAAAGTTTCAAATTTTGGAGCAACTCAGATTTTGGATGCTCAATCTGTATATCTGGAGATTAGTTTAGTTGCCAAGTCCTTAGTACAGGGATTCTCAAATACCTGTGTGCTTGTTAAAAATACATTTCCAAGTTCATCTCCAGAAAGCATGATTAGAGTTAATCTGTACGGAAATATACATTTTTATTTTATTTATTTTTTTTGAGACGGAGTTTCGCTCTTGTTGCCCAGGCTGGAGTGTAAAGGCACAATCTTGGCTCACCACAACCTCCGTCTCCCGGGTTCAAGTGATTCTCCTGCCTCAGCCTTCCTGAGTAGCTAGGATTACAGGCATGCGCCACCACGCCTAGCTAATTTTGTGTTTTTAGTAGAGACAGGGTTTTCTCCATGTTGGTCAGACTGGTCTCGAACTCCCGACCTCAGGTGATCCACCCACCTCGGCCTCTCAAAGTGCTGGGATTACAGGCATGAGCCACCGTGCCCGGCCTAAATTTTTAGTAAGTATTCCAGATGACTGTAAAGCAATTAATACAACGATTATCACTTCCATTTTAGCAGGACTCCAGATACTAGGAAACAACTTTTGCCACTAAGCCTTATGCCTTATACCCCAGTTAGAAATTCACCCAAGTCCTAAAAACGAACAAGGGGACCTTAAAACTGGAATTTAGGCCAGGCGCAATTGCTAACACCTGGAATCCCAGCACTTTGGGAGGCCAAGGTGGGTGGACTGCTTAAGCCCAGGAGTCTGAGACCAACCTGGGAAACATGGCAAAATGCCAGTCTCTACAAAAAAAATACAAAAAATTTAGCCAGGCAGGTAAAGGCTGCAGTGAGCAGTGATTGTGCCACTGCACCACAGCCTGGGTGACAGAGCGACACCTTCTCTCAAAAAAAAAGGGAAAAAAGAGAAATTTTATATGTCAAGTTTCATTTACAGTACATTTGAAAACCACTATACCTCATTGGATCCAAACATGTTTGCAATTGTACGGTTCACAATGGCTGTATAAAAGATCTCCTGCTTCTTTGAAAGTGGAGCATAAACGACTACTTCTCGTTTAGGAGGAACTTCAAGAGCAACATCAGACTTCAGTCTTCTCAATAAGAAAGGTGTTAAAATCTAAAATTAAAACATGAACAGGAAAATATGAGTATTAAACATTCTTTTTTCTCAAGGAATACTGTCCCCATATACTCCTTTACCTTATCTTTTGACTTCCTATATAAATAATACCAAATCTCAAAAGGTGAAAATATCTTGAGATTTTCCCAGACCAGACCAAATGATAAACTCACAGTTGTCCGCAGCATTTCAGAATTTATTGTTCTTTTAAAAACTGTAAGAATCTATCTCAAATAATTTTAAAAGTAAAAATATAAAGGTAGCATTTGTATTTCTTAGGGTTGAAGTTTCAGTTATAGCCCACAACTTTTAGAATGAGATGCTATCAGCACCATACAAAAGGGGAAATAATAAAAATGAATAAAAATTAAAAATATTTGAAATAATGAGTACAAAAAGTAGAAATAATAAGACCTAATATTTGGTAGCACAACAGGGTGACTACAGTCAATAATAATTTAACTTTTACATTTTAAAATATAAAGAAGAGTATAACTAGAGGCCAGGTGCGGTGGCTCACACTTGTAATCGCAGCACTTTGGGAGGCCAAGGCGGGTGAATCACCTGGGTCAAGAGTTTGAGACCAGCCTGGTGAACATGGTGAAACCCCATCTCCACTAAAAATACAAAAATTAGCTGGGCGTGCTGGCGGGTACCTGTAATCCCAGCTACTCAAGAGGCTGAGGCAGGAGAATTGTTTGAACCTGGGAGGCAGAGGTTGCAGTGAGCCAGGATTGTGCCACTGCACTCCAGCCTGGGTGACAGAGCAAGACTCTGTCTCCACACACACACACACACACACACACACACACAAAAGTGTATAACTGGATCATTTGTAACACAAAGGATAACAAATGCTTGAAGGGATGGATACCCCATTCTCCATGATATGATTATTATGCATTGCATTTCTGTATCAATATCAAAACATATACCTCATAAATATATACATCTACTATGTACCCAAAAAACTAAAAATTTTTTTAAAAATTAAAAATTTTTTAATAGAATGAGGTTTTAAGACTCAGTAAAAAGCCAGCTGACCTAGGGATGCAGACATACAAGTTTCCTTCTATAAGTTCTAAAGTTTCAGGCTTAAAATTATTCTCTTTCATTAGCTGGGGTGGTTACAAATGATTATCACATTTATAAAGAGAACACAGAAGCAACAGACAATAATTATGCATTAAAATATTCGGGTCACTAAAAGAGCACAAATACTAGATTAAAATCATTGTATACTCTAGGTCGGACGCAGTAGCTCACACCTGTAGTCCCAGCAGTTTGGGAAGCCGAGGTGGGCAGATCACCTGAGGTCAGAAGTTTGAGACTAGCCTGGCCAACATGGTGAAATCCCGTCTCTACTAAAAAAACAAAAAAATTTAGTCAGGCGTGGTGGCGGGATTACAGAATCCCAGCTACTCGGAAGGCTGAGGCAGGAGAATGGCTTGAACTTGGGAGACAGGGGTTGAAGTGAGCCAAGATCGTGCCACTGCACCCTAGCCTGGCCAACAGAGACGTTGACTCAAAAAAAATACTACTACTAATAATAATAATAACAAATAAATAATTGTATACTCTTTATACCCCTGCCATTAAATACTGACAATGGTTTACATATAGTAATCATATATAATAAAGCTCATTTTCAGGACTCTGGACTTAAATACCCAACAGGTATAGAGCTAATCATAGACAGACTATTACCAAAGATAGTAAACACATTACCAGTGTTGGTATCTACCAACCCAAAAACAAATATGCCGACAGGCAATCAGGAAAAATATGTAAATGTTTCATAAACATGTTAAAACATGTCCGGCCGGGCGCGGTGGCTCACGCCTGTAATCCCAGCACTTTGGGAGGCCAAGGCAGGCGGATCACGAGGTCAGGAGATCGAGACCATCCCGGCTAACACAGTGAAACCCCGTCTCTACTAAAAAATAGAAAAAATTAGCCAGGCGTAGTGGCAGGCGCCTGTAGTCCCAGCTACTCGGGAGGCTGAGGCAGGAGAATAGCGCGAACCCGGGAGGCGCAGCTTGCAGTGAGCCAAGATTGCACCACGGCACTCCAGCCTGGGCGATAGAGCAAGATTCTGTCTCAAAAAAATAAAAATAAATAAATAAAATTAAAAAAAACATGTCCATGTCTGTAAGGAAAACATGAAATAACCAGATATTTTTCTACCACATGCACTGACAAATGCTATAGTTTGATGTTAACTGAAATGGCAAATATGTGGAAGAAGAGGCACACTATACCGCTGAAACACATGTATAAAAAAGGTATTTATATATGTTTTTCCTAGTATACAAGCTTTCAAAGCAGACAAAAACAAGACTTATACAAGACCCATCTACCAAAAATTAGCTGGACCTGGTGGCATGCACCTTTGGTTCCAGCAACTCAGAAGGCTGAGGCAGGAGGATCACTTGAACCCAGGAGTATGAGTTGGAGGCTGCAGATAACAACCCAATAACCAATGATGGCACCACTACTCTCCTGCCTGGATGTCATAGTAGGACATTGTCTCTAAAAAAAAAAAAAAAAAAAATCTGTTGGCCGGGTGCAGTGGCTCACACCTGTAATCCCAGCACTCTGGGAGGCCGAGGCGGGCAGATCACTTGAGGTCAGGAGTTTAAGACCAGCCTGGCCAACATGGTGAAACCTCGTCTCCACTAAAAATACAAAAAAATTAGCCAGGTGTGGTGGCACACGCCTGTAATCCCAGCTGCTCAGGAGGCTAAGGCAGGAAAATCGCTTGAACCTGGGAGGCAGATGCTCACTGCACTCCAGGCCTGGGCAACAGAGTGAGACTCTGTCTCAAAAACAAAACAAAACAAAACAAAAACAAACAAACAAACAAAAAAAACAAAACAAAACAACTATTAGTTATACTTTGGAGATAAGAAAGGAAGTGCAGAAGGAAAACAAATTTTTACTTCTTACTTTTTATTTTCTAAATTTTTATAACATTTAAAAATATCTGTGTACGCATAATTTTAAAATAAAAAATTTTAAATAAATAATTTGTAAAGGTTATACTGCTTTTGGCCTTCAATATGGGGTGGAAATAGAAAAGTAGCAAGCTTAGAGAACTTTAAACGGAAAGTAAAAAAAATTTTTTTTACTATGCAATGTTTATGCAAACATTGCATAAAAAAAGGAAAGGAATTCTTTCATATAGAAAATAGTTAAGAAAATATACTAGCGATTTAAAACTATCTCCACCTAATCTGAATTCATTTTGAATGAAAACTTTTTCCTGTAGTAATGCATTAAAACATAATTAGGACAAAGCGTAAAAGTAATATAAACTCAAATTTAAGCACAGTATTACAGAGAATATTCTTATTGCTAGAACATTCAAAACTGCCCCTATTTTTGATAAAACTGTTGAATTTGGATATAATAAAAGTTCATTATCATATCTTAATATTAATGGAAATCTGAAGTTATCTATAGTAAAACAATTCCAGTGAGCCCTCTTATGGAATTATCAACTATGACAATTACTACAAATGTTCAATCAAAAGGCAGATGATCATTTCTAAGGAATATCTATCTACCTGTATACACTGTGAGGTAACGTGTAAGTGACAAATTCTATAAATATTCATTGTCTTGACTCTCTAATCAAATTTCCTAAGAACAGAAACTTAATCCTTTGCTACACTATATGGATGTATACACTATATGGATGTATACACTACTGATGAGGATGTGATATCCAAACACATCTCTTCCTAAATAAGTCATTTACTCCAATAATTCAGACTGGGACATTTAAAAGCTTCTATAACTATTGGCGCATTGAAATTTCTGTCATTGCCCAGAGTCACAGTGGGAAAAAAAGAAAATTTTAAATATAAACACACACGCTTGTGCACATGAACACACACAGATACCATAAACCAAGTTTATCCCAAAAAGTGAGGGGAAAGAAATTATTTGCAACATTAACTTATTTTTAACATATAGTTATTATAAACCATTAAGAAATAAATATTCCAACACATGTTGGAATATGGTCACAAGGAACTACCAATAGTCAATAAACATCTCAATTCAGCAATAATCATCCTTTTTAATCTCTGCAACACTGAAAAGGACTTCTAACCTCAAAATTGGTATGAAGCTTGAGTAAATAAGTATTTTCATATGGACGTATATCATATAAATCTTTTCTGGAGGGCAATTTGCCTTCAAAGAAGCCCTCATCTGTAAACTCTGACACATACATTCTAGGAATTCTTTCCTAAGGAAATAGCCAGAAATGGGCAAAGGTGTAGTTTTAAATACAGATACTACAACCTTGTTTATATTGTAGAAAATTTTGAAAAGAGGAAGAGATAGATATTATTAATTATAGTAGAACAGGACAATGGGATAATAAGCAGCTATTAAAAACTGATTTAAATCTACATGTAGTAAAAGGAAAATAATTTTCTGATAACTGTTTAAAAGACTATCTTAAGGAACAATTTTATTTTTAAAATCCTTTTCTTCATAAAATATAGATAAAACACACGTGTTTACACAAAGACAGAAAAGAGTTTGGATTGTCATAAAACACAACATAATCATTCCACATGCACTGCTAGGAAATACAATTTTAAGAGGAAGTGATATTTTTACTTTTCACTTCTCTCCTGCTTCACGTTTTTCTCATGAACATGTATAAACTTTAATATCAGAAAAAACGATAAAGACTTTGAATAAAATTGCTAAACCACAACTGAGAAGCTTTTCAGGCCCATATGACTAGATTACCTTTGAAAGATAATGTTTCTCTAAATTAAAGATAGGTAGGATGGGGTAGGAATTACAGGAAGCAATAAAAATAGATTAGACAGCAGCCATGCAAGGATGTAAATTATAAAAGTATTATTGGCAAGCATTCCATAAAAACCACATACTTCTGTTTTGTGCTTGACAAACTTATCAGTAACCATTAGGGGTAAAATGAGTATACTATCTGAAAAGGACAAAACTTAGGTAAGCACTTGAGTTCTGTCATAAAACCATGTGACCTCTGGGAGAAGAAAGGACAAAGGAGTCATTTAAATGTAGGAGGATCTTCATTTTTCAAATCTCTACTACAAAGGGTTAGACAGGTGATCTCCAGAGTTCCTTTTATACTCTATCGAGCCTATGGTTAAGCAGAATAAGAAAACATGGAAAACCTGGTGCAGCATATGCAATACATTCTGTTCTCTTTCTTTAGCAATAATATCTTCAGCAGTTTCAGAAAGACTAGTGATGTCAAACCAAGACTCAAAGCTGGAAGAGAAAAATGTTTAAGTTAACCATCACATAAATTCAATTATGTCAACATGATACATGATTTATCATTTACAGTAATAATCTGTGATACTGAAACGTGGTATTGTTGCATCAAATCCTTAGGTGCAATTTTTAAAATTTATAATGGAAGAGAACACATTCCAACAACAAAGATAAATTGGTTGCATTTTTGAACCATCAAGAACTGTGAGCTTAAAGGGAACACTTTTCTGATTTATAAATAGATTAACAATTGTACAGTAGTATAAAAATCAAAAATAAGATTAAGGTATACATTTATAATTTTACATTACAAAAGTGAGAACTATCTCTGAAAACCAAAGCCATATGATTTTTCTCCATCAGTCTAAGTATGGCCCACTACAATAAATATTTTAAAATTCAACATATACGTAACTTGACAATAATATACATGCTTATTCCTTCCCAATGTTGAAAATATATATATTACAATGAGCAATTAAGTATGAGCATGCAGATTAATAATATAGAATAGGTAACATTATACCCAATTCTGGAAAATGCTAGTAACATTTATGCAGTAGACTAGAAGTTCCCAAACTTGGATTACCAGAA
Organism: Pan troglodytes; assembly: GCF_028858775.2. Taxonomy (NCBI): domain Eukaryota; kingdom Metazoa; phylum Chordata; class Mammalia; order Primates; family Hominidae; genus Pan; species Pan troglodytes. Next base: position 106,811,977 of record NC_072406.2, on the reverse strand, counting down.
GCACGTTCAAAAAACTCAGATTCTCAACTCCTACCTTGACACTGTAACTCAGTATGTCTGCACAGGACCTGGAATTCTTGTCTTTCAATAAAAGCGCCCAGAGTCACAATAAGGTAGCCTGCCTGGAGCCACCATTCGGTAACCAGATTTGAAATAAATTCCCAAAATTTAAAATTATTTTTCCACACCCAATTAGCTTACTTCCTTCACTGATGCCAAAACAAGTATAAATTATTTTTTGCCCAAGTTATATTTCCGTTGTAATCAGTTTTAAATTATGTCAACATCACCTCCTCCTCCATTCTGAAGCTACTAATTACTTTCTGAAAACTACTTTTATGTCTGATTTTATTATATAAGCTAAGATTCAAACAGTTTCCAGAATTAAAACACTGTGTTTACATTGGGAGACCTTGGTTTTAACTTTGGCTCTGGTGCTAACTAACTAGTCTTATCTTGTAACAACTTTACACCTAGGTTTTCTTTTATGTGAGATAGGAAATAATTTAACAACTCTATTGTCCCTGGTTGTTTAATGAGGATATAGTGAGAAAAATCCATCTTAAAATGTTTTACAAAGGTAACACATAAAAGAACCTTATTATAAAAATATTATCTTAAAGTTGCATTCAGCAGTCTTCCTTTAATCAATGCAAGTAAGTTTTAAATAATCTTTTCTTAATCTGCTCTCACATAATTTGTGGCAGGAGTAGAACATACAATATACACCACAAAGAACTTGCCAAATATTTGGCATTTTAATTCAGTCACTGAAAAGAAAGTAATTTTAACTAACAGCACAGATTTTTGAGGTTAAATCATTAAATAACTGGCTTACCCACCTTTTCAAGTCATCAAATACATCTGGCAACAAAAAGTTTAGCAATGACCAAAGTTCTGATAAATTGTTTTGCAAGGGAGTACCAGTCAAAAGAAGTTTGTTATCAGCATTGAATCGTTTTAACTCCCTGATTAGACGGCACTTCATATTCTTAATCCTGTGTCCTTCATCTACTATTAAGTATTTCCAATAGCAATGCTAGAAAATGAATTGAGGAAAAAGATTTTTAAACAATGATCTCACAATTTTTCTAACAAGAATTCTAAAAATAAAACCTCTATTATGAGGGATGGATGTTGAATTTTATCAAATGTAATTTCAGTAACTACTGAAATGAACATGTTTTCATTTGATCCACTTACAAGGATTCCTAAAACTGATAGATATTTCTGTTCCTGGAAGAGACCTACTAAAATATGCAATAAAGTTTGAACTCCACCTATTTTGAATTTAAGATTTCCCTATTCACACCTTAGTCAACGCAGTTGTAGCTTTCTTTTCTAATATTTTCCCAAGTTTTGATATTAATGTTACACTAGACTACTAAAAATTGAGAGCTTTTATTAGTTCCATATGTGCTGAAACATCAAATAGCACTAGAATTTTCCCTTATTTAAGCAATTTATATTTTCACAGAAAGTCACCCACTCACTTTCATAAAGTTATCAAGGAAATTGTTTTAACTTTCTCATTTTAATATCTGTGATTTCTCATATATCTTAATCAGGAAAATTTATGATTAATCTAATTTATATTAACATACAGAAATATGAAGTATTTCTGGAAATATAAATAACAATCTGAAAAATATAACTATCCTTAAAAAATGGGACTGACAAATTGAGGAAAGAGTATAGAGAACGTTTTGCATTGTCCTTAATACATCCCAAAAGAATGAAAAAGTTTATAGTACTGTATCTTCTTTATTAAAATAACCAAGAAGGGATTTATTTTCCTGGCAATATGTTAAACCAAAAAACCTGAATTATCTCTCACTGTAAGACAGCTATCTAAAAATCCAGATAAAAATATAAAATATCCTTGGCCGGGCGCAGTGGCTCAGGCCTGTAATCCCAGCACTTTGGGAGGCCGAGGCAGACGCATTACCTGAGGTCAGGAGTTTGAGACCAGCCTGGCCAACTTGGTGAAACCCCGTCTCTACTAAAAATACAAAAATTAGCTGGACGTAGTGGCACATGCCTGTAATCCCAGCTACTCAGGAGGCGAGGCAGGAGAATTGCTTGAGCCCGGGAGACAGGTTGCAGTAAGCCGAGATCGTGCCACTGCACTCCAGCCTGGGTGACAGAGTGAGACTGTCTCAAAAAAAAAAAAAAAAAAGTGTGTGTGTGTGTGTATATATATATATATATATATATACACACACACACACACACATACACTTTTATAATGGGTATGTGAGAGAAAAGAAAACAAGGAAATAAATGATGAGGAATCTGAAAGCCAAATTAGCAAGTGAACTCAGTCACTTCCACTCGCACTCAGCAACAAAAGCCCTGGAACCTCACACTCCGTTACCAGAGTAAGCTAAGATCCTTGAAATGATAATATAAGCTCACTTAAATGGAAAAAGTTTCTAGCCACTGGCAAAGGAAATGGACAAGGAAGCTTAACTATTTCATTACAGGAAGGGTCTTCATGTTATACTACTGAGTAGAAAACACAAGTTGCAAAAGTGAATGCAGGCCGGAAGCGGTGGCTCACACCTGTACTCCCAGCACTTTGGGAGGCCTAGGCAGTTGGATGGCTTGAGACACCCTGTTCCTACAAAAAAATACAAGAATCAGTCAGGTGTGATGACGGACGCCTGTAGTCCCGGCTACTCAGGAGACAGAGGTAGGAGAATCACTTGAGCCCAGGAGATTCAGGCTACAGTGAGCTGAGATCGTGCCACAGGACTCCAGCCTGGGTGACAAAGTGAGACCCTGTCTCGGACCAAAAAAAAAAAAATTGAATGTATAGTATGATCATATGTGTAAATTATACCTACATGTTAGCTATAATTATTTAGTATAAAAGTAGTAGTTCTCTGGAAGGCTGAGGCGGGCGGATCACGAGGGCAGGAGATCGAGACCATCCTGGCTAACACAGAGAAACTCCATCTCTACTAGAAATACAAAAAAATTAGCCGGGCATGGTTGCGGGCACCTGTAGTCCCAACTACTCGGGAGGCTGAGGCAGGAGAATGGCGTGAACCTGGGAGGTGGAGCTTGCAGTGAGCTAAGATCGCGCCACTGCACTCCAGCCTGGGCAACAGAGCAAGACTCTGCCTCAAAAAAAAAAAAAAAAAAAAAAGAAAAAAGTAGTAGTTCTCAGGTAGAATTACAGGTGCTTTTACATCTTCCTGTACACTACCCTTTAAAAAAAATTGGTATATATTACTTTTACTGTAAAGAAATGCTTTAAATCAAGGGTCCCCAACCCCCAGGTCACAGACCTGTAGGGGTCCATGGCATGTTAGGAACCAGGCCACACAGCAGGAGGTAAGCAGCTGTGAGCGAGGGAAGCCTCGTCTGTATTTACAGAAAAGGGAAGCTTCATCTGTATTTACAGCCACTCCCCACTGCTCACATTATGGCCTGAGCTCTGCCTCCCGTCAGATCAGGAGACATTATATTCTCATAGGAGCATGAACACTATTGTGAACTGCACATCCAAGGGATCTGGGTTGTCTGGGTTGTGCGCTCCTTATAAAAATCTAATGGTGGATGATTTGTCACTGTCTCCCATCATCCCTAGATGGAAAACAAGCTCAGGGCTACCACTGATTCTACGTTATGGTGAGTTGTAAAATTATTATTATTATTATTTTGAGACACAGTCTCACTTGGTTGCCCAGCCAACCAAGCGGCATGATCTCGGCTCACTGCAACATCCGCCTCCCGGGTTCAAGCAATTATCCTGCCTCAGCCTCCCAAGGAGCTAGGCCACTATGCCCAGGTAAGTTTTGTATTTTTGTAGTGATGTGGTTTCACCATGTTGGCCACCATCTTGGCCAGGATGGTCTCAAACTCCTCACCTCAAGTGATCTGCCCGCCTAAGCTTCCCAAAGTGCTGGGATTACAGGGGTGAGCCACTACGGCCAGCTCTATCATTTCATTATATATGACAATTTTATAATAATAAAAATAAAGTGCACAATAATTATAATGCACTTGAATCATTCTGAAACCATCCCCCACCCATGGTCCATGGAAAACTTGTCTTCCACAAAACCGGTTCCTGGTGCCAAAAGGTTGGGGACTGCTGGTTTAAATTTTT